>NC_086197.1:52512973-52816003 GCF_035770615.1 Melospiza melodia melodia
ACACTACCAACAACGTGGCAGCAGCAGCAACGTGTTTATCCCAGTCATACAGGGGAAAAGGCCCTCTGCACTTCCTTCATTCCTGGAACAAGGAGCACAGGCACAAATCTGCAATCTCTGATGTGAAGATTGTTAACTAGTAATCCCCCCCTTTCAGCACAGTGAAGCCCATTTTTACCGTGCCACTTTAGTGGACACATGCGAAGACCTGTCATTTTTGTCACTGATTACTTAAGTCAGTGCACTAATATTGCTGTATAAGTGTTTAAAATAATAATTAGAATGGAATGAATAATGAATAAGCTGAATAATTTATTCAAATATATTGCAAAACTTGAACAACTTAGTTGATGAATATATTTAATAACTCACTCTACCCCTATCTTTGTGAATAATATGTTTAAACTAGATGAGTAATTTATTTTAAGAAATTGTAACTTTTGTTATATAAATCATCCACTTAATATTGTTCAACCAACTCTAAATAATAGTTCATTACTAACAAGTGCATTTTTAAATGGTCACTGGGGGCACAAATAATCATATCTGAGCATTCTGGGAAGACTTTTTGCTTATAAAATACTTATTGTGATTAAATATGATCTTTCTAAATTAGGAACTAATTTTTACTTTTTAGTGGACTAAAAGAAGATCAAGCAGTACCAGAAGGTAATAAGGATGTGCCTCTTTTTCCTGAAACCATAGCAACATGCCCATCTTCAGATGGGATGAAAGCTACCCCACACGACACAGTACAGGAGGACAGAAGTGAAATTATGTCCAGGTTCCTGTTTCCTCATCTCCAGTGTCAAACTAGAGAGACAAACTCCAGAGAGAAAGCACTGAGCTCTGTAGAAGTGATCCTGAAAGAGGGTGTTGTACCACAGGCTGGAGGGTTTGCAGTGTGTAATTACAGAGTTAGCATCAATTCAAATCAAGAGAGCTTTCTTCAGGTGGGATATGAAGAAGGAGAACTCCAAGACAGAAGTGTCAAATAAGCAACCCTTTCACCCAAGGATACTTCCACAGTGGGAGTCAATGAATGAACCCACATTAAGACCAAGGAAGCAGTAACTCTTCCTGCTGCCTGATAATCACCAAAGGTCATGAGTGAGAGATTTTCTTGTCTATTGATCTGGTGTACTTTTCCCAACCCTGGATGCTTTTGTTCAGCTCTGATAGATTCTCAGACCCAGGACTGAGCTTCCCCAAGGAGCCATGCAGTGTACTTGGTAGCATTCCAGCTTTTGATATTGAAGATAATATTTATTGCTCAGGGAGAAAGAGCTCATATTTTTTTCAACTCCTACCTGGACTGACTTAGTTGGGTTAAGCCTTGAAGAAAAAAAAAAAATATAGCAAAGTGCCTTTAAAGATTAAAATTGATTTTACTTTTTACAGCTTTGCTGTAAAGCCCTGGGCTGAAGTACAATTTGCAGTTATAATTATAGTATCTTAAACACACAGTTTTTACTTGTAGCCTTTGTGGTTCTGGCTCAGACACCTCTGGATGTGTGACCTTAGGGGTTTTATTCAACTTTTCTCTCCACAGTCATCTCATTAAAAAATTTATCATGTAAAGATGAAGCTCACAATCCTACTTTTCTCAGTTACCTGTAAAGCCTTTTGTACAGATAAGCCCAAGGGGCCAAGTACACAGCCTCTCCTAGGACTAGTGGGCATTGCCACATGAAATGAAATTCAAGGTTGTTCTCATTCTGAGACAGTTCTTCAGGATCCTCCATGACAGGCTTATTGGTTTTGGTTGCCCACTTGTGACCACCAGTCTAAGCCTTTCACCTTTGAGCATCTATCTGAGGGAAAGTACAGGGTGTCTTTTATGAGGTTTGAGAGCTGTGTGAGACTGAGTGTCTCAAGGCACCCAGGTCAGTACTGTGTGTGAGGATACAAGGCTGGAGTGCTGCAGCACTCCTGAGCTTCGCCTTATTTTTCTTACCTACGGAGCAAGTTGCCACATTCCAGCCTGTAAGAAAACATTGTTAACTGAGGAGTTGGGGTTCCACTGTGCACCCATGTCTTGAGTTAGATGGAACCTTAACATCAATAGGTTAGTTGCCTGAACTGAAGTTTATGTTTTATTTAACATGCTCTGTATAAGGACTGGAAGTCTCTTTATATATCCCCACATATACAGGGATTGTCTCTGCAGCAGTTGGGGTAGAAGAAACATTGAGTCTAGCTGGTCCTGATTAATTGAGAAGGACTTGGAGAAAGAGCAATTTCTGTATCAGGCTTAGCTGGATATTTCATACAGAAAAACAAAGTACATGGATGGAAGAGGTATAAGATGTATTAATAGCAATGCCTCTGCTGGATTTATATATATATTTCCAGAGGGCTGAACAAGCAATTGCAGATGGGAGACTGTGGAACAGCCATGACTTTTGTTTTGGGGCAGGTTGACAATCTTATAGGCCAGTCCTTCCAGCACTGGCAGAATGCCCATGCACCACCTGGAGTCCTTGTCTCCTGCTGCAGGATACCAAGGGAATCTCACTGACCTCAGTTGCTGCAGCTGTAAGCAGCGGCAGGAGAATGGCTTTCCCTGACATGCATTTCTCTATCTGTGAAACAGTGAGCTTAAAACATGGATTCCACTATGAGTTCCCTTGTGAGAGTCTCTGCTTTAGGACATGCAGACTGTGACCTCCTCATCTCTTGTTTTTATTAGCTCAACATTCTATCTCCCTTGCCTTCAGCCATTGCAAATGCTCTTGAAGATATCACTCATGTTTCCAAGTACTTGAAAAGGTTTAGTTCCGCTGGAACTATGCTTCTCATTTGTGCGTATATCCTGTACAACTTATCTGTTATTTGAGCACAAGAGGCATAGAACAAATTCATTCCAGGGATCAGAAAAACTCCCAGACTTCCTCTGTGTGTGTGTGCACTTTTGTGTATGTGTGTACATGCAGGGGCACATTTCTCTGCGGAAACTTTAATTGGACTCTCAGTCCCCTAAAAAACAAGTACAGCCAATGGATCTGTTTACGAAATTCAGCCACTGAATATTTAGTATTAGAAGAGTCAATTTCAAGCTGTGCACTTGCAATATCAGGCAATGAACTGTACAGACATCTGCTATCTTGCCTTGATTTATACTGCAATGGAAAGCTCTGTAATGCAACGTGGTATTAAACTAACTGGTGTAAAGTGGGCCTCAGCCTTTAACTGGCAACCTGGAGTGCCTACAGCTCAGCTTGGCTGGACTTCCAGGAATGCAGCCTGTGAACTAAACCAGTGCAACCTCTCAGCTCCTTCTACTATGTTACTTCAATGTTATTTCACCTCACAAGGCAAAATAGGTTAGCAGTCCAATTTGCTGCATATATAGACATGTTTGGGAACTTATTAAATTACTAAAGTTGTCTGCTTTTATGATATATAATCATGGCAGCTAGGCGTATGCAATGTTCTCATCTCAAGCACGTCCACAACAGTAAATGTTAAATCTTTTGTTACAGTTGTATTACTGACCTTTCCCATAATTTCAGAGAACACCTGATATGCACCAAGGTTGGAAAGAGTGCCTCATAAGGTGTAGGGCTTGTTTGCTTTCTACAGTGCATAATCACATTGTCAATAAATGACCTGAACTGCTCCATGCTTCCTGTGTTTAACAAATCTGCATTTTGCTTTTTCACCCATGTGTCTTTCTCTAGGTTGAAGAGTCCAAGTATATACTCCCCCAAACATTTCATTTTTAGTGCAGTCAGAAAATTTGAGTTTTCTGCTATAAGTTTGTTGTCTTTGAAGCCTCATGCTCCTTTATCTTTCTTTGGCCTTACGTAATAACTAGCATCTCTGCTTTTTTGCAGTTCATTTTTTGGTGCTTCTTACTGAACTTCAGCATTCTCAGACAATTGTTTCTTTTGGGTTTCTTTTGGTTTGGTTGGGGGTTTTTTGGGTTTGTTTTTTGGTTTGGTTTTTTTTTTTTTTTTTGGTTGATTTTTGGCTTTAGTAGGACACAGCTTTGTGTGTGTTTAATAATTCCTTCTTATTCCTAAAAAAGCTTCCTTATCCTTCTGCTAAGCTAGGCTTGTTATCTTTTGGTCTTTCTCAAATATTTACAGAAAGATAGTGTTTGCTGTGACCATGCACCATGGCCTCTTCGAAAAATTTCAGTGCTGTCCAAATAAAAAGATTTTTATATTGTAACCACTTATTTTAGCTTCTTTATAACAAGATCCCTTATTTTTTGTGTAATTAGGATTTTTTTTTAATTCATCAGTACAACAGCAGACCTCTTGGCCCCTGCAGAAGGAATGAGGATGTTGGACATACAGTACTGCCACCATTCCCAGCAGCTCTGTGACAGCAACCAAGTCCTGTACACTGGCGATGATTTCTCATTCCTTTTCCTTGTATTGTATTTCCATAGAAAAAGAAATTGTCATTGTCTGAAAGTTCAGCCCACACATCACTCCCCACAGTGAAGTTTAATCAGTAAATGAGGGCAATTGTAATCTTCTTTTATTGCTCTTTCTTGCTTTCCTGGATGTCCTTCAGTGTGTCAGTCTATATCACCATCTTCATCAGGCAGTTTGCAATACAGCCTTAGTGCTGTATTTTGCCTACATGGGACTGGATTTTGATTCATAGGGTTTCTGTTACTTGCTGACAAGATTTTCTTGATTGTTAATTTGGTTTGACTCAAAGTTTCTTTCAGGCTATACTGTGATCCATTCATCTAGAGAGATCATTTTGTCCTTTCAGTATCATTTTTCAGATTAGTATTACATTGCCCATCTGCTTCTCTTTCCACAAAATCTCCAATATATCTTTTATGTATTTATATTCATTTAATTTTAAATATTCCTATCTTCCTTAACTGCTACTGTTAAGGTAGATGTATGTATAAAATTACTTTTCACTTTCTTCTATCTGTGCCATTGTGCATTTGTTTGTAACTTGGCAATTTCTACGTTTTGTGCTTTGTTTCACCTGAGGATGAAGAGTTATTGTAGTGTCAGTATGTTCTCCCAACCCTGTGCTCCTCAGCACCCTCCTGTGCACCATCAGCAGCTGGGACTGCCCTGGGCACACTTTCTCCCATCCAGACATCTCTCTAGTCTTGATGGCTTTGGTATCTCTTATGTATATAATTTTCCAAACAGCATTACCTGTTCATATCTGCCTGGCCCAGAGTTAATTACAAGAATGGTTGGGGAAAGCTCCCAAGGAGTTCCTGCTCTTTTATCTCCCTATATATCACTGGGGGTGGTGGTCACCAGCTCCTTCCCAGTATTTCCCAGAACTCTAGCAAAAATCATTGTGAAATCTTATGCTTCTCAACTTACAGGCAAACCAGGAAACAACCTTTGCTGGAACCACAAGCCCAAACAGGAATTATACGTGTGATAAGCAGCATCCACAACACAGGTGCCCACTTCAGTCTCTCATGAAACAGTTTCTTGTAATGTCACCCTCCTCACAAAACTCAAAACCACACCTACTTCCGATTCAAAAAGAAGGTTTTCAGACCCACAGGCACACAGACCATAGTAGCAATCACAGACAAATAACAAATAGAGAAGGAAAATGGCAAAGCCACAGTGACAATAATTGTGGTCTCACAGCTGACCACAAGTCGGCAAGATGGCAGGATCCCTCATGGATTGAAGGAATTGTTCTCACACCATATGAACACAAAATCAATGCACTATGTTTAAAGAGATGCAAAGGTGAAGCACATCCTGTCTTGCATGAAGAATTTTCTCACTTGTTTTTCCATGGCTGACCAAAACAGAGAGGCAGAGATTTTGAACTGCTGCTATTCTGTCTCTCCTCACACCCTTTGAGGAAGGTTTGTGATGGGGCTACAAAGATATGCCAGGCCCTCACACTGCAGCTGGCTTCATGTACTGAGCTGCTCAAACTGAAACAACTCCAAGACTTTGTAAATCAGGGTAGAGACCAATTTCCCTTCCCTTCCCTTCCCTTCCCTTCCCTTCCCTTCCCTTCCCTTCCCTTCCCTTCCCTTCCCTTCCCTTCCCTTCCCTTCCCTTCCCTTCCCTTCCCTTCCCTTCCCTTCCCTTCCCTTCCCTTCCCTTCCCTTCCCTTCCCTTCCCTTCCCTTCCCTTCCCTTCCCTTCCTCCTCTCCCAAGGCATTGAGTATAAGAGCATTCCCTTTTCAGTTATTTTCTCTGAACTGAGGGGTGGGGAAATGTCACATTTGGGAATATGAAATCTGGCAAGAAGGAGAAGAAAAGAGACAGGAAGCAGAGAATTATTCTGGTTTGTTCAAAAAGTTGCCTTAGGGAGTAAAATGGTTGTATTGAAAAGAGCTCTGAACTGCTCAGAATTGGGAAATTTTTCATTGGTCTTACAGTTGGGCCCTTGTTGGCAGAAAGACCTCAGCTGTGGGAGTAAAAGTCCCATATTTCTGAGTTTTCAGAAACTAACAGGATCCTCTCTTTCATCTCAAAAGGAGTGTCTCTTTTTTGTTTTACTGTCTGCATTACTGTGTAGTTTCTCCCTTCTTTATCATCTGCTGCTCTCTGTAACAGGGAGATACAGCACATCATTAAGAACAAGTAAACACCATTAAAAAAAATTCCACCTCATTGTCACTGCATTGTTTTGAATTGGATTATTGACTCTTGAATAATGCCAGAGTTAGAGAGAAGCAGGCAGAAACTAGCTTTGAACCCCTCTGGGTAAACAGCCTGCTTACAGCATCAAAAAGAATGGGTTTACTCTAACTGCATGCTCTAGGTGGGAGAAATTTAGGAGATTTTCTCAACTGCAGCTCACACTCAGATGGCCCTGTTTTGGGCAAGTTGCTGCTGACTGGCCAATATTCCTTAAGCACCATAAGGAACATGACATCACAGCACTAGACATTTAAGGAAGGGGCTCCACAGCATCTGTAAGAACATGGTGGGAATTTAAGCACTAGTCCTTTTTCTGCAACAGAGAAAGGATCTCACAAAAAATCAGAGTGCAGTTGATTTGTGAATTTGAGACCATAAAATGGCTTCCTTACAAAGGAACAGATGGGACAACCCCAGCAATGCTGGGAAGATGTCGTGTGAGTAGGGGGGAAAACTCACTTTAGTCAGGTAGAACCTGTGATTCCAAGAGCTGGGGGGAAATACTTCCTCCAAGGTCTCATCTAATGACAAGATTCTCTAGTGTTTCCTTGAAATATTTTCCAGCTCAGGGTGCACTCTCTTGGATGAGAGGGAAGATGAGGTCTCTGCCAGACACTGCTACCAGGTTGTCCCAGGAGAGGTAACATGAGGAAGAATGTGAAGAAACTAATCACCTTTATTTAGAAGGACAGAAAATAAAAAATAAGTCAATGGTAAATTTGGGGGTAAAGTGGCACCCTGTGAGTTTTTCACAGAACAAAGTTGGCTTATGAGGTTTTTCTCCCAGTTCATCTGTCCTTGGACTCGGGATATGATGGGACTTGTTCAAATAGCCATTCCCCTGCTCCTTTTGAATCAGTCTGCTTTCAGTTTTGTGTATAGAAGCTTTCTCTTCTTTTTGTATCAAGAAGCACCATGACATCTTTTTAAAATCTGTCTTTGGCATTTTCTAGCACAGACAAGATGGGGTCACAGTTTCTTGAGAGATGATGTGCTCCTGCTGTTTACTCCCTACATAATCCTCCAAGTGTGACATCAGTCATCTCCATGCAACTCACCGAGACTTTCCAGGCACAGGATTATCAGTGATACGGACTCCAGTGGGGAATGCACAGCAGGAGCAGATGCACAGAAGAGGCAGAGAAAGAGAAGCCTGTTTTCATGCAAACAAGAACCCATAATGAAGTGGTTTTGTGGAAGAGAAAAAGTGGAAGCAGCAAATATGCAAAATATAGAAAATGTACCTGATATCCTGAAAAAAGGAATTGTCAGGGATCCTAGCAATTACAGTTCCATTAATTTAAATTCTATCCTTGGGGTGGAAATGAAGCAAATATGAGAGAAGAGAGGAGGAAAGAGAATCACTAAACAGCTGGAGATAAAATTTTAGTAATGTAATTTCAGTAACATGACAATGGGTCCTCAGCCCAGCTGGATCCTCTAGGCGCCAGTAAAGTACAAATAATAGAAGAATAAATCTTCACAAACAGATATAAAAGGGTTTAAAATAATTAAAGTAGTAGTGCCTACTGGAAATTCAGTTGCTACACCGCATTTTGGTTTTCCATAAAGTATTTGATATTGCATCTCCCATGAATGTACTTGAATAATTAATTGAGATTGGCTTCAGTAGGAGTACTGCCATGGGGTCTACAAATTGGCAGAAAGAACATTAGCAAATTGTAATGATAAATGGCAGTATTTGAATTTGGGGGAGGCAGCTACTGGGGTGCCACAGGGATTGGTGTTATGTCCTACCTCATTTATCACCCTCATTAATTGGTCTGGAAGAAAAACAAACAGCACATTAATGAAATTCACATTCAATGCTGAACTGAGGGGGAGTTTTAAATCCTTGTAGGGATTAATAAAAAGCAAAATCAAAAACATTCAGGAAAAAAGAGAGGTGCAAGGACAGAGATTTTTTTTCCCCCCCTAAAGGAAATAATGCAAGTGCTAGGTCTTGCTTTTTAGAAGCCAGGTATTCTAAAATATGTGAGAACATGTCCCCTGAAAATGCATCCAGTCTTAATTACAGATCCCAGGTGATGAATTCTAATTGTATGTTAAAGATTTGGAAAAAAAATAAAAACCTGAAAAAAACCCCAAACTGACCCAGAAGAATTGGTTTGTTGACTAACTACAGTAATGAGTGATCAGTCATTAGGCAACATATTTTATTACCAACGTCGTGGCAACTGTCTTGTTCTGGTGTTTTTTCTTCTCTCTCCTCTTTGTGTGTGTTCAAACCTTAGCAATCCTAAAGGCTCTTACTGTATTTTTCCTTTATTTCTCTCTTGTCTTTTGCCTATTTTTGATTCTCTTTTCCTGATATGATCTGCAATTACTCACCAAGAATTAACTTCTTGGACAGACCAGTTACTTGATAGATTGCAATGCTTCCAGAAGCCAAATACACCTGTTGCTCAAGAGCCCTAAAAGAAAACTTCTTGTAAAATAGTGGTAGAAGCATGACAAAGCAGTTTTGTATTTTCCTTTTGATTGTTCTTAGTATAATATCAAACAGATTTTGATGCTAAACTTAGCACATGCTTGGTTTTTCAGGGCTGTGCCTCGGTAATTAACTAGTTTCACTTAAGTATGATTCTCAGATTTATTTCTTACTAGATTAAGTCATAAATGTAAATCAGAAAATATTTCTCAATGTGGTGTACTGTTTTACAAAAGTCAAAATGGTTTTCATTTCCTGCACAGAGACTTTGCATCATTGGCCATTCAGGATTCCAATGGTACTGCCACCAAAAGCTGACCAAAGCAGAAAAAAAGCTAATCCATATTCAGCATTATGTCATCAGTACCTTCCCAGAAATAGGCAGCATGTTCTCCTTGAGGGGTATAGTACTGGTTTTTAGGGTGAATCACAGTATAACAAATCCAGAGGAATTTTCCATCAGTTTGACAGCTTTTCAGCACTAAAACCTCTTCCTTGGCCCTTGGAAGTTTTGCATGGAACGGCGATACAATCACAGAATCACCAAGATTGAAAGAGATCTTCAAGATCATCTAGTTCAACCACAAACCCAGCACAACCATAATCACCTCTAAACCATACCCTCAGGTGCCACATCCAAATACTCCAGGACCTTCCACAGCTCCACTGCCCTTCTCTGCACACTCCTCAGCACCTCCTTGTTGTGAGAGGCCCAAAACTGATTCAAGGTGCAGCCTCACCAGTGCTGAGCACAGGGAATAATCCCTGCCCTGCTCCTGCTGGCCACACTGTTGCTGATCCTGGCCAGGATGCCCTTGGCCTTCTTGGCCACGTGGGCACACGTGGCTCATGTTCCAGCACACTCCTTCTGCTGAGCAGCTCTCCAGCCATGGGGGCACTGGGGGCAATCCTGTTCAAGGCACTCTGCAGCAGAGCAGATGAACAAAGGATCTTCTCCACATGGCTGCAAATGCAGCTGGCATCTCCTGTGCTGTTCTGAGCACCACATCACTGGAAAGATACGGAAAAGCTGGAGGGGCTTCAGAGAAGAGGCACAATTATTATTAGGTAGTGGAAAAGCTTGATTGATATGGAAAGATTAAAAGAGCAAACAGTGTACATCTTGGCAAAGCAACAACTAAGAGGAGATATGTTAATCATCTCCAAATAAATTCAAGGAAAATCCCAAGAGGAAGAGACTTTGTGCAGGCTAAGTACAATGGGGCATTGCATAATAGGATGAACTTCAGAGAAGAAAAAGTTGTGAAGTTTGAATGTTAAGAAAAACTTCCTTTCTAATAAGATGTGGACGGTCTCTGGAGGAACATTTCTCCATAAGTGCTTAGACCATAATGGTCCCAGTACAACAGAACAGTTCAGCAGCCATTCCACATGAATCAAAAGAGGGAACACTCTCCTGAAGTCAGATGGCCTCTTCCTAAAGCCAGAGGCCCTAAATGGCTAGCTGATAGTTTTTGTGAGAGAGGCATCCTCTTGTCTTTGAAGCTGCCATGGCATGTGTTGTTTGTTCAGTGAGAATACCTGCGGTGCTGCATGCCCAGCCAGCCTGCTCACTGCTTCAGCAGGGTGCTGCATTCTAAGAGAAAGGCCATCTGTGAGATGTGTTCAGTAGATTCCTTTATTAAGAGTTGAGATACATTAACGTGTAATAAAGAACAAAGGAAGTGGAGGTGGCATTGCCCAGTACATTACATTAAAAGAACTGAATTGCTTGTCAAAGGGAGACCTTGATTGAAACACTGCAGCAAGGATGCTTGAAAAGTATCTTCTGGCTCACAGCCATTAGTCAGCACTGGATTAGTAGCCATGGACAGTAAACTGCTGCACCAAAGATGTTGATTTGCCAGGAAGGGCCAAGAGAGAGGGGCTTTGTTTCATTTATACAGAACAGATACATATATAGTTACACACAGGATTGCAAGGTTTCACCCACTGTGTCAGATGCTGATCTCTGCGGGAGGAGAACTTGAAGAGCAGAAAATAGCTTTTCAATAAAAGAATCTAAGACACATTAAGTAAGACATTACTCGTTGGGTCATGTGTCCATTTCCTTAGATGCAATAGCAGTAACAGCAAACTCTCTAAGCTTCTCTGCAGAAACTCTCCTGGTTATACACATGATAGATGTGAGGCAATTTACTTAGGGGTGGCTTTACAGGGGAATGGAGGCACTGTAGCCAACTCTACCAGGTGCCAGCACAGCAGAACTCTGCAGCCTGAGGGTCCCAGTTTCCCTCTGTGCCTGAGCTCCCTCAGATTACCTCTCATTTTTTCAGAGATGAGTGCAAGGGTTACTGGTTACCTCTCTGTCACTTAGTCAAGTGTCCATAACCCACCTAAACACCATATTTTCCCAGAGGAGCTAGATATTTCTGTTATCTTTTTTCCTTTATTTACCTGAATATTGACTCCCTGTTTCTATTTCTTCACCTTCCCAAGGCCTGTAGAATAACTGTAGTGTGAGCAATTATTTATGGGAGAGCTGCTGATGCATGTGACAAGAAATAGTGCTAATGGTGGTGTCTGTTAGCCTGTAAAACAGCTCCCCCAAGTAAACTGGTGGAAGTCGCATCACTTGGATGCTTTAAAACCATCCTGGACAAAGCACTGTAAAATATACTGCAGGGAACAATCTTGGAATGGCAGCAAGATTAGTAATAGATTACTCTTTCATTCAGCCTAGAAAAAAGCCATATGAGAGTATTTAGAATACTCCAGAGATGGGCCAGTTTGGCTTGTCCTTTCAGGGGTCTATATGGGCAGTGCTCCTCTGCAAACACCAGGTTAGATTTGTCTTTGGGGAGGCACAGAGGTAAAGGGGAAAGAGCAAATATGAGAGCATGGCATGTTGCATATATTGTCCTGACCACCTTATTTTTAGGACATTCCCCTTCACTACCCCTGTGCTGGTTATCACTCTCACACTGCAAACCTTTCCCCTAATTGAAACATTTCTTTACTCTGATCAGCTTCACATCCACCTGCAAGAGTCCAGAAAATCCTGTTCTTTTCATCTTGTAGCTCCACCTCCCTGTCTGTCATTGCTGGAGTCACTAGTGAATGAACCAATGGCTGGCTACTGAGAAAAGGCGGATGTGCTCAACCCCCAGTACACACCCTGATGGTTTTGTGCAGATTTGGCCAAAAATACACACCATGAAGAGGTTAACTGTTCACAGAGTTACACCACAGTGCAAAGAGCACACTTTAAACTAAGGAGCAGAGAACATAAAAGTCATAGTGATTAGTCTGTGCTAACCTGGCAGGGAATGATAGATTTGATAAGTGATGCTACTTTTCCACTCCCTGCTATATAACACACCTTTAAATCAGGTTAAGGCTCACCAGACAGGAGCAATCATTGTAAAACATGTTTGGCTAGGCAGTGTCCTGCACTAAAATACCTTTCTGAGCCAAAAGTGGGGGGTTCATTAAATTTCTACGAGAAGAGGCTGAAGGAGCTGGACTTTTCAGCCAGGAGAGGCAAAGCTGAGAGCATCTAACTCACCTCCACTACTACTACAACTGCAGGGATACTGTCCACTGGCTGCCAAACTGGCTGGATAGCCAAACCCAAAGAATGGAGGTGAGTGGAGTTGAATCCAGTTGACAGCCAGTCACTAGTGGTATTCTCCAGGGCTCAGTATTTGGGTCAGTCTGGTTTAATACTTTTATCGGTAATTTAGATTGGATAGTAGGAAAAATTTGTTCAGCAAAAAGATTGTTAAGACTTTCCAGGGAAGTAGTGGAGTCACCATCCCTGGAGGTATTGAAAAGAAATGTAGATGTGGCACTTAAGAACACATTTTTAGTGGTAGACTTGGCAGTGCTGGGTAACACTTTGATTTGCTGATCTTGCAGGATTTTTCCAATCTAAATGATTTATGGGTGTATGATACTAAAGACTGTACACGGTAAAAGGACAAGAGGCAAGGTCATAATTTGCAACAATGGAAATTTAAACTTAATATAGGAAAATATTTTTACCATAGGTGTGGTGAAAACAACACAAGAGCAGCCCAGGGGATTTGTGCAATCTGAGAGATTTTCAGTGTTCAGGTAGGTAAGATCCTGAGCAACCTCATACAATTTAGTAGTTGGCATTCCAGAAGCAAACCTTCTGCCAGAAATTGTTTCATTATTTTCTGATTTTACATTTTAAGATGTGGCTGGCTGATTTGGTGTTCAGATAAAAGCTCCAAAACCCTTCTGAAAGTGTGAGTCAGGCAAAACAAACAGTGTCACTTGGAAAATTGCGACTTTCCATCTCTTCTGTGCCTCAGTTCTTCACTTGTTGCCCCATTCACAAAGCTCAGTGCAGTTGTGCTCCCCAAGTATTTGGGAGGAAGGAATTAAATACAAATGCTTTCCATAGAAGTGAAATTCTAGGTAGGAATCACACACACATACGCTCTTTAGAAAATTTAAAGCAGAATTTATTATTCTATTACTTGGCTTGCTGACTTTTTGCCTGTCAAAATGGCTCTTGTTGATTCCACTGCGTCCCTGAAGACAGAAAACTAAGTTGACAAATGCCTGCCAGGCAGGCAGCACTAGCACTGTCATTTGCATTTTCTCAGTGGAAAACTGGAATTTCTTGTCAAACCTAAAATTTCTCATGACAAAATTTCACTTACGCAAAAACTGGTTTTAGGCAGGACAGTCCTTAGCTAGCTCCTAACAAGAATTTATCCTTTTCCTTTTCTCTTTCTCATCCACTTAGCCTTTAAATGATTACAGCTCTTGTTATAAACTTACCAGACAATGTAACATAACATATATGTCCTGTCAAGGCCAGGGCATCTAGGTTTTTCCTTTAATAGCATTATTTAAAAATAATGGCTCAAGTGTTCAGTTAAAGCCAAGTGGAAGCTACTGCTTATTTCAGCTGCAGAGTTTCCTCTGTGACTTAAGGAAAACTACTTAAAACTGTCATTTGTAAAATGAGAATACTCTTTTCTATCCATAAGGAGAAGCAACTTCTGAGCCTGGAAGGTCCAAGTTTGGTGCAGTTTGCAGCCCTGGCTGCTTCTGCCCTCTTTCTTCTCCTGCCCTCATTTAATGGGAAGGCATCATTGAGCTAGGAAAGATAACATAGATAGGAAGGTAAGGTCAGATTATGAGAATTTATTTTGCTGATATTGCTGCTGCAAACCAACAGCTTGTTGCTTGAGGGTCTTACCCTTTGCTCTATGGGGTCACTTAAATCTTGGTGAAAAAAATTCCTCCTCTCTCTTAGTCCCCATGAAACCCAGCTGCTGTTTTCCTGCATCTTGGTCTCTGCTGCTTCATTTGTGATGCTGGTACAGCTGACAGTTACTTTCTTGCCTATTGGAAAAGGACTAAGACAATAGTCTCCCTCCTGCCACCATGCTCAGGAGTAGTGGCATGAATGAAAATTCTCCCCCTGCTATAACTCAGGCTGGCCAAATGTGACTTAGTTTCCAAGAATGCATCTCAGCAATGATCTCCTGTAGACCCCAAGAAAGTTGGTGATGCTCAGCTGGTGACACTCAGTCTTTGTAAACTCAACCTTGCTTCTCATCTTGCTAGAGTAAAGCTTGGAAATGCACCCCATGTTTAGAGGGAGATGGTATGGGAAGTCAGTGTGGGTGTGCTTCCCTTCCAAAGCCATTCTGCAAAGACCTTGTGGTGTTTGTATTTCTCACCCAAATCTGCTTTCTATGGGATCACTGAATTAGCCACAGGAAGGGAATGGGTCCTGGCTCAGCCCTCTTCAACCCACAGACTAAGAGGCTTCACCTGCAAGATGGGCATAGCTGGCTGAATGTCAGAGTTGTCTGACAGTTCAGAGACAAACCTGAGACTCCAACTGAAATGCATTTGATGGCTGGAGTTCAGCCTCTATTAGGCAAGAATCCACATTGTAAAGTGAATCAGCTTTGCACCTGTTTTGTCCCTGGCATCTCTTGGCTAAGAAAGGTCCGCCATTGGTAATGTGGTAAAAGGCATTAGAAAAATAGTAATAAATCCTATTAAAAAAATACTTTGATCAAAGATCTTTCTCATCTTCTTCCCTTGTTTCTTGTTTTCTTTATTTCTCTTTCTTTTCCTGTCCCCTCTATTGTCTGATTATTCCAGACAACTCTGTCTGATGGCCTGGGGGAATTGATTGTGGTTGTAAAATGTCCATGAGGCTGGAGGGTAGGAGCATATACAAGTACCAGATAGATAATGTGTGACTTATATACATGTAAGACTCACATGCCCTGGTGCTGGCTCACAGTAAAGACAGCATCTAAAATGATTAAATACAGAATAGCTTTGGTCTGTGTTTCCCTTTCCAATTGCTGACTTTGCCATGTCTCCTGGAGTCACTTGAAGATTCTCCCCTCCTGACAGTCCTCTCTCCTGACTCTCATCT
Source organism: Melospiza melodia melodia (assembly GCF_035770615.1). Classification (NCBI taxonomy): domain Eukaryota; kingdom Metazoa; phylum Chordata; class Aves; order Passeriformes; family Passerellidae; genus Melospiza; species Melospiza melodia. The sequence continues at coordinate 52,528,449 of NC_086197.1, forward strand.
GCCTGCTCCCACCCCTCCAGCAGCCCCTGTGCGGCACTTGGATGATCTATGTTCAAGGCCCTGCTTGACCATAATTTTTTTGTGTACCATTTGTGTTTGGGGGTTTTGTGCAGTGACACCAGTGTGTCAGCTTGCCATCTGTCATTTGTAAAACGTTTTGTACAGAGAAGGAGTAACTCTGCTTGCTCTGTGTTCCTGCGTGCGACTCCTAGGATGAGGCCCTACCTCCAGCTCTGAGCTGGGCTCACCTGGCTAATCCAGATCTAAGAAATAGATCACCCCCCACAGCTTGCAGCAGGCTCCCATCTCACTGTGCCCCCTCTGTAGGAATGTGCCCTGGTGACTGCTCATCGCACTGACACAAACAACCCCAGCCCCCGAGGGGCTTTATGGCACATATCACAGAGGTGATGTACAGCACAGCCTCTCTATCTCCTTAATGTGGAGGTGTGTCCCCTGCCCCTGTATCCACACCGTTCATCTTGCCCTCCTTCAGAAGCCTGCACTGTGATCAAGGGAGCTTTGTGTCACGTTTCACAGATGCCCAGTTGAGGTGCCCAGGCTGGGATCACTGAAGAGAAAAACCTCCATTTGTTCCAAAGGCATCCCACTAAATCATGTCACAAGCAATCAGACAAGCTTGGCAGAAAGAGCCTTTAGTTTTGTGTTATAAACAGAAAAAAATAGTATATGATCTAAGCTCCTAACTATGTTTATATCTGTTTATTCTGATATTTCCTTCAGCACATATCATCAAAAAATATGTTAGAATATTTTTCTCTCTGACTATCTTCCTGTCTGCCTATTTTTAATTATATCAGAATTAGGTGATTGCTGCTGTGGATTATGTTTACTTGAAGAATTTGCACACTGATGACAGTATTTTCATACCTTAGCATAAGCCTTTTGGCTTAGTAAAACATTAGAGTTCTGAAATGCAATGTTCCAAAAGGCAAAATACCCTGAGAAATAATGATAAGTCTGCAACAGCAACTTATCTGCACCTAGACCCTCTATATTTGAAGGTAATGAATTAACAAAAGCCTTAAGATGACATCTTATGCGTAACAAATGAATCTGGAATAGAAAACAGTTAACGTGTTCAAACTACTGTGGTTAAAACTTTTATCTTATTTTTTGTCTGATGCTTGAGCGATTCCATATCACAGCCTGAAGATTTGAATATCAGCACAAACAGAAAGAACTGGCCCTGGCTGTCAGTGAAGCTGTGGCCACTTGACCCTGGCTGGACATAAGTGCCCACCAAGGCTGTTCTATCCCTCACCTCCTCAGCTGGGCAGATGAGAGAAAATAAAGCAAAAGGCTTGTAGTTTGAGATAAAGACAGGGAGAGATCACTCACCAGTAACCATCACAGGTGAAGCAGACTAACTTGGGAAAATTGATTTATTACCAGTCAAAATCAGAGTAGGGTAATGAGAAAGAAAATCAACTCTTAAAACACCTTCCCCTCACCCCAACTTCTTCCTGGTCTCATCTTCACTCCCCATTTTCTCTACCCCCTCCTCAGCTGCACAGGGAGTTAGGGCATGGCATCGTTGTCAGTTCATCACACAGTCCCTGTCATTCCTTCCTCCTCAGGGGGAAGACCCCTCACACTCTTCCCCTGCTCCAGCATGCAGTCCCTCCCACTGAAGACAGTCCTCCATGAACTCCTGAAACATGGGTCCTTCCCACGGACTGCAGTTCTTAAACTGCTCCAGAGCAGGTCCCTTCCATGGGGCCAGTCCTTCAGGAACAGACTGCATGTGCAGCAAGCCAGGAGGGTTGAAGCAGAACTACAGTTGAATGTGGAAGCCCCTGCCTCTCCCTGGGAGGAAGCACAGAGCTGAAACCCACTCCAGGTAAGGCAGGCAGCCCCACGCTCCTTGCTGAGTCTTCAAAGCACTGAGGAGAAGATGCCCTGTGCTGCAGCAATTCCTTGACTGATGGCAGGGCAGCAACTTCTGAGTCAGCTCTGCCCCAAATCAACAACAGCTCAGAAGACACCAGAGCCCAGCCTGCAGCAGCCAACAGGTGATATCTGAGCATCTGTGAGAGTTCAGAGTCCAGAGGATTGCTTGGTGTGTTGGCTTTTGTTTGGGTTTTTTAACAAAACAAAACATGATAACATACTGTTTACCATAAAAATACTAAAATTAAAACTTCTGGCCCAGTTGGTAACCCACTACAAACACTGCTGAACAGTGACTCTCGTTCTACTGCCTGTTTGTTAGAAAGGTACCACAAAACTGGACAGGGGAGTCACAAGACGCAATTCAATGACTGGGAGTGGAGAAAGAATGAAAGAGCCTGCTGCCTTTCAGGGAAAGACTTAAGGAGCTCAATCTGTTTCAGTTAATCAAAAATAAGATTGAGAAGTGATGTGGCTACAGGGTATAATTACCCACATGGGGAGAAAATACTGGCTACAAAAGGGATCTTTCATCTAGCAGAGAAACACATAAAAAGAACTAATTACCGGAAGGTGAAGCCCAGCAAATCTAACATAGTAATGGGGCACAACTTCTTAGGAGCACAGATGATTAATCACTGGAACAAAATACCCAGGGAAACAGTGGGTTCTCCATCTCAGTGGTGAGGTTGAATGCTGCTCTGTAAGACTTGCTTTCAGCATAAGATGCCAGACTCCCTAAGGTCACTCATAGTGGAAACCTATGGCCTGTTTTGCACCAGACCAACAATTCTTTCACCTCACATCCAGTGTTACTCAGGATCTCTTCTGCCCAAAGGCCTTCAATTCCACACCAATAATGGTACTTTCTCACCTTAACTTTGCTACTTTTTCTGATGTTTCTTCCATGGCCAGTTCTGGGAATAATTCTTGGATACCCAGCCTTTTATTGCTCCTGATTGCCATGCTCTCCTCGGCTGGACATCTGCCCTATTTTCCCCACACCATACTGTGACATCTCTCCACTTTTCTCCACAAAGCCTGCTCTGTTGCTTTGCATGCATCCCTAAAAAAGCTGTCTGTGTTACCAAACAGCTGAAGCAACCAGGGCAGGGAGCCCCAGGACAAAATGTGTCACTCTCTGCTCTCACTTGCCACCTCAGAACGTCCTGCCTACAGTGACATCTACATTTCAAGGGACACACAGATTCAGAAAGGATTTCCCAGGCAGAGTTCTCCTTGTGGTACCACACACTTGGCAGCCTCTGGCCTTTGGAAAGTTTGGAAAGGGCCTCCCCTTCCTACCCCAGCAGATGGACCCAAGGCTCACCACCAACCCACCCCCGCTGCTTCCCTGGCAATATATCCCCTGCCACAGCTGGAGTGCTTGTAACCTGGCAGACAGAAGGTTTCACAGACTTGATGTAGTTGGTGACAAAGTGGCCCACCTGCTGTTAGCTCTGGGCCAAACAGGCTTTTGAGCGAGGCGCCATTGGTGAAGCTCATCTGCCAAGAGTGGTCTAGTCCCACCAGAGTCCTTATTAAACTACTCTGTTTTTTCATCTTCGTCTTGCAAGGCAACTTTATCTCTTCCTTCCAGGAGTGGACATGGCTAATGCAATCTTTGCATTTATCAGCATTTGGATGGATTATCAGAAGAAACCAGACCTGGGCCTCAGTTAAAGGCTGCCACTCAATTTTGAATTAATAAAAAAAAAAAAAAAAAAAAAAAAAAAGCTGCCTTCTGTTTGGCTGAAACCTCAGAAGGCACGCAGATCTTCTTTCCTAGTCCCTTGTCCAGCTCTTCAATAGCATCTGGCATCAGTTCAAGGTCCCATTTCTCAAAGAAGCTGAAAGATTGAATCTGTTCTCCAAGAAGGACCAAATTTCAGTCTGTGTCCTTGGTGGACAGCTCCTCTGAGCCAATGCCTCTGAGAATGGACAATAAAAGAGCTCTGATGGACGGGAAGTAAATCTGTGTGGAAATTGTTTAATTGGAGATCAAAAACACTCCCAAGCCTGGAGGTCTCTAAGGGGTGTCACTCAGCTTTCTTGGAGGCAACTTTATTGGCACCATTGATACCGTCAATAGAAAAACCTTTATTCTCCACTCATGCCCTTATTCCCTCCTAAGACAACAGCCTTTCATGAGGAGTGCTGGCCCCAAAAGGAAAGCTGCAGGAGAGCCCCTGAACCCTGTGAGGGAAATAATGAATTTTCTTCACATGAAAATTGCTTGGAGGCTGCAGTAATGGATGCAATATAAAACTCTACATATAAGCAGAAGAACTTGACCCAGAGTTTCTAGGTCAGCTGTCAAAGCAATAAACCTAATTTCTTGCACTTGGAAATGAGTGCTGAATAAGGAAATTGCTCAGATGAGGACTGCAGCTTGTAGAAGATGAAGTCCAACTCACCCAACTTCAACTTAATTCTAACCTCAAATGCTGTTCCAGAGCTCACTCCAAAAGCACTGTCACTAGACCTGCATCATTACCATTGCCCCAGGAAGATGTTGCAAATGAAGAGTTTAGGTGGAAGCCCAGGATTCTCCCGTGGCTTTCCTATCATCAAGATTCCTAAACTTACACTTTTTTTCCCTCTAGAGTTGGAAAGACTAGGGGAAGTCATGAAGGAGCAATAATTCAGTACATTAAATATACATGCATGTGTATATATATTTATAAAGAGAGAGAGAGAAAAAGAGAGTTAAGAAACTGCAAATCCATGAGCCAATTACAACTGACTTTCTCCCCCCTTCCATCTTTTTCATTTATAGTGCAAAATAGACCTTAAGCTCCAATTCCAAAGTAATCATTGCAGTAATTCCCTCTAGAAGAGAATCACTATTTACTGCTTGCATTTTCACCTCAAATAGAAAATATTAAACTGCAAACATAGAAGAACTGGGGTTAAAAAAGGTATCCCAATTTTTCTCAGAATGGCATACCTGGAATGTATGTTGTCATGTAAAAATTGAATTGTGTATTTTCTACTGAGTTTTCAGTAGCAGCAAAGTTTGGTATTTCTGGAGCCTTTGTCAGTGATACCAAACCAAACATTTTATCACACAATGACTGCATGTTGATGCACAGCAAGGGGAGGCTGTGGTGATGAAAAACAGAGATACCCAGAAAGAAGCATTTTTGTAACAGGTGTAACATCACTGGTGATATCAGCAGCCAAATACTGGTGATAACCTACTGGAAGTTACCAGAAATCATGCATCAGAAGATATAAAATTACATTAGGATCATGCTTGCAGATGCATTCAGGATAACACAGGGATGTGTTTGCCATGCTAACAACACTAGCCAATTAACAAACCTTCCAGGCCAAACTAGAACTGAAAAAAGAGACACTCATCCAGTTTCTGAAGTGCAGCAGTGCACGAAGCGTGGGCTCACTCCATATGTTCTCTCCCTCCTTGCAGAGTAAACCTCAGTGTTGCTTTTGCATGTTTAATGACAGTTTTCTACAACTCGCTGAGCCTAGGAAATACTGGAGGAGCTATGAGTGATTAAATTCAACTGGAGCGAGGCCAGCTCATCTCTCCATTCTTCAAAGCTGGTGGAAAATGTGCACCAGTAAGAGGTGAGGGTAGTAAGTTCTCCAGCATAAAGAAAGCAGCCACCCTGCTTAAAGTTTGCCCCAGAGAGGCTGTCCTGCATGTGGTCATGCCTCAGCCCCTGCCAGTCTACCCAGGCTCACCCTCATAATACACTGAGATTGAATGTTTTGTACAGTAAATAAATTACCTCAGGCTATGAATCATGGGGCTATTATTCCTTCCAGGCTTTCTGTTCTCATCCAGAGCAGAAACTTTCTAATGATGCCATCAGCTGCAAGAAAGGAAGCTTGAGTTATCATAGCCTCTGGATAAAATAGTATGTGTGCAGTACACAATTGCTTGTTTGTTCAGACAAGGTGTTGTTAACAGTGAGCCCTCTGCCTGTAATAAGGCAAAATCAGTTTGATACCTGGCCCCACTGCCAGATGAGAGCCAATGGCCTGTAATGCACCCGCTCTTTTCCTTCCACTTACACCCTATGAGATTGATCACAAATGGCCCTTAGCAAATCAAAAAATGAGCCTTATTTATGTCCAGCACAGTCCTATCATGCATTTACTCCATCTCCACAGACCCCCCACCATTTCCCTCCCTAGAAGATGCTATGTGGGTCAGTAATGTGACAGCTCACATATGGCTCTCCATTCCCAGCTCCACCATATGGCTCTACAGGCCAGAACCCAGAGAGATCATAGCAGCTGCAGCACAGAACTTTTGGGCTTGTATACTCAGACTGGCATCCAAAATCTGTGCTAAGGCCCACAAACACTATGGTGCATGGAAAGAGGGGGCTGGTGTGTCATAGCAGCCTGAATATGACACTGAGCAATTTAATGAGCACATGGATGTGCCGGCTTTAGCACTTGGTGTGTCCTGTCTTTAGGGAGAGTAAGAGGGCTGTCCCCAGCATTAAAGGAAGATGTTCCCTTTCCTACTTCCCAAGGATGGAGAGTAGAAGTTTTGTCCCTATCTAGTGATGGGTTTGGGGCATTCTCTTCCTAGTGGGAAACCAAGTTTGCTTCTGTGCCTAGTAAAGACAGACACTTATATCTTTTCCAACATTTGAGTTGTGTAACAACCTGCCCAATCTTTTAGGCTTTCCCAACCCTTAACCACTTGTCAGACAGTAAGGAAATACTTTTTGCTCTGTTGCTCTCTACTCCATTCATTGGAGCATTTGCCTCAGCAGGCAGAATGTCTGGGTTTGGAATTTTACCCTGAGCATTTGTTGAAATGTAATGCAACAACTTCCCAAGACTGAGCTTATTAGGTTGGCCACATGAATATGATTTGAAACCTTTCACTGGAGCTCACCTTGCAATGTGCTGCTGCATTGAGGAGACACCCAGAGGGCAAAGGGCTGGCTCTGATCCCTCTAGGCAAGTCCATCATTGTGGGAAGTGCCACAGAAGAGCAGAGAACAGAGCATGTATGGAAATCCCAAGTGAGTGGCAGCGCTCTGATAGACCATCCCATACATGCTTCCAGAGCTCTTACAAAATCCTTGTTTTCTACCTACCTTTCAATGTCTGTCTCTAACATATTGTCTCTTGTCTTCACAACCTTTGGCACTCTTGTCTGCAAGAGTTGCTCAGAGACTGGAAAGCAAGGCCCAGTAGAAAGAGTGTCCCCAACATTTTCCTTCAGTGGGCAACTTCCTTATCACCTTTAAGCCCTGTGAGATTGGACTCCTTTTTGTTTGCCAAAGGCTCACTGTCAGTTGCAGTGTAGGAATTGCAAATGTTCATCTCTTGATCAATTGTCAAATACTTCTTCAGGAACAAGGAGAGGGATGGCTGCTTATTGATGCCAGCCTGCATCCTGAACTAGAGATTTCCAGCTCCCACAATTTAGATTGCACCCTGTTTAGAGTGCAGCAAAGAGAGGCCATAAATTACAGTAAGCTGTGAAGTCCAATCACAGAAGAAAGATCAGAATAAAATTCAGGAGTATTTTTCTTCCCTGTCCTATGTATGCTCCCTATAGATCAGTATAGCAGTAGGAGAGAAATGTGTACACCCTGACAAGAGTCCTTCATTTGCTGGGAATCTGGGTCCTTCCAACATGTTTTAAGTTGCTGAAGCACTTGAAATGTAGCCAGCTCATTATGCATTGAGATTAGTTACAGGATATCTCAGTAATAAAAAGTAGAGGCATGTAAACCTATTTTATGAAAATCTGCTCCTCACACAGGCCGTACACATTGTGGTCATTCTGCTGGAATCACTCAAGGAACGCAAAGTTAAGCATTTCTGTAGGTCTTTCCAAAGTTGGGGTTGTAAGGCAAAATTAGGGGGGGAAAAAGCCTTTACAGCGCATGGTTGGTGTAGGATTTCCAAACCTTTAAATCACAGCTAAATAAAAATCAATTCCCTTCAAAATAAGGCTGGGCACCATGCAAAAGTACAGCTTTTGACATGGCAAATCACAGTTTTCAACTTTCAGCCATCTTGCTCATGAGTGGTTGAGAAGATACAATGGGAGAAATGCATTTTGCTTTTCATTCTTACTTAAAAATAGTCAGAATACTTTATATAAAAACTTTTCAAAACTATTCACCAAGCATGGCACATTTCAGTCTACAAGGTAGATACTTCACAAGCTACAACTATTGAAAAATACACTTTTTTATAAATAAGTTTACCCTCTTAAATACAGAAATAGTTGTCTCTTACTTTAATAGCTGATACTATGTCTTTCTAAACATAGAAATAAGACATCATTTTGCATCTAGTATCTTGAATCTAGGCTTTTAGGATGAAAAAAGTGGCCAAAAAGAAAGTGAAAAATATGAAGGAAATTGGAAGGAAATTCAGGTTGTTTTTTTTCCATTTACTTTTGAAGCACAAGAAGCATGATAGTACTAGTGTTTGCAGGTGTTGCAATAAGCATTGACTTACCTGGTTTTACAATGAGATCATTCTGCTCTAATCTTGTAAGGATTTTTATGTGATCATTGTAAAGGATTTTTCTCATGGTTTTCCTACACTAAAGAAGAAACTCACACAGCATTTGGGTTTTTTAAACTATTTTTAAATTTTTAATGGAAGATACAGTATGATTCCTTGTGGCAGCAGACCTGCTCCATGGGAAGGGCTGGTCCTTGAAACACAGGACAGGCACTTTCCAAAACAGCACATAAACTCTGGCTTCTGCCAGCACCAAAGCAGCTATGGAAAAACAACAGAAATGTCAACAGGCTTAACAGACCTTTCTGATAAACACTCAGCACACAGTGCCAGAGCAAGGAATTCCAAATCTGCCCCCGAGAAACACAGCTTGCCATTTGGTTCCTATGTCAGGAGAGAAAGGCTGCTTCTTTGCTGAGATATGTAACTGCACCTGAACTGCCAAGGAATTTCTCTTTTGTTTTTTGATTCCCTGACCTTTGGAATAAAGGTGTTCTTTAATATCAAAAATCATGTAATTCTTGGCCATTTGTACAGCACGTGCACTGTCCTGAATTTCAGTTTCATGCAGATATGTGTGCAGTGCAGGAGCTGACACAGATGAGATGCAGCTCTGCCTAGTCCACGGTCCTACCTCGGACAGCTGTGGATGCACAGCTACAGCCCAGGAGACAGTCCCGGCTCCACCCTCACCTCAGAACCACTGCACCTTTCTTCCAATGCTGCCCCAAAGCTTCCATGGCCACTGGGGTCCCAGTGTGCCTGTACAAGCACTGCACCCCTCGGTTTTGTTATGAAAACCCTGGTCTCCCAGAACCACCACTAGGTGACAGAATGGCAGGGAAATGCCTTTTGAGAGCAGAAGTTCACAACCAAATGAAAAGATGTCACACTGTACCGCCTCAATCAGACACTGTGGTAGCAGCAGTAGCACTACAGCTGCAAGTAGCATTTTCTGCCTTCCTGCTTCTCTCTGTACTGCTCTGGAGTCGCTAAGTTGATACCAATCATGCCTCTGTTGCCATTTGGGCATATGAGTGCTTCAGGATGTGGTAGATTTTGCAAGGATGCAAAGATACAATCAAGTCAGATCTCACCCTAGGGCAAAGAAGCAGACAGTCAATTCAGGCAAATATTATCAGGTGATTTTAATACATTTGTTGTTCTTGCTCTTTTGGGTAATAATAAGTAACAGCTTTGGGGACAATTGCACAAAAGGTGCCTCAATTAGGACAAAATATAATTTTCTAGGTGCACACAAAGAAAAAGGATAAGGAGGAATGGAAATTTATACAGTAAAATTTATGATTTATGAAGAACTCTTCATTTTACTGCAAATCATAATGGACTCCTGCTGCTTATAACCTTATTGTAATCAAAGGGTTATATTCATTTCTTGCATAGTTACATGCACATAACTCCGATTGAAACTAGTAAGCATTTTGTGCTTGCTGTGAGGAGCAGAGGTGCCACACAATTAAATAATTTACTACAGCTGAATTAGAAACAATGAAAATGGCCTAGAATGTTATAAATGTAGATAACATTGCTCAAGGATGTATAGCATTGTCCCTTTGACCTTCTGCTGGGGTTAAGACAGAAATGGTCACAGGCATTGGAGGCAATGGGAGGACAGATTTCTGGAATGCAGCAGTCACAGGGCACCTCAAGAAGCAAGGATAATGCAGAAATCAGGAAAAAAAAATTGTTTCAAAGCTGGATTCTTCTGAATTTTTGTGTCATTTTGAGTTTAGGCAGTCTGATTTTGAAGAAAAGAAACAGCAGCAAAACTATCCTTGCCCCTACTGCACATAAGAGATCAGTATCATTTGTCTTCTCAAATGAGAAACAACATTTAATGCAGGAGCAGCAGCTACCAGTAATTAAAGCATCTAGACCTTCAATGCTTACACAGCACACAGAAGCTCATGAATGTTGCAATGTGGAAATAAGGACAGATATCCAAATCCCTATTTAGCTAACAATATAAGTAGCACTTGTTCTCAGATGTGCCAGACCCCCAAGGCTCCAGTCTAATTGCTCTCAGAGGCTGTGGACAAACATCCTCCTTCAGGTCCAGCTGTGCTGCTGGGTGTTACCACTGCAGCTGCTCATCTGTGGTGTTCTCCATCCTCTCCCCACCCCTTCCCTCCTCCAGTGTTAAGCACCCTTTTGAACCAGCCCACGCAGCAGTTTGTGTCAGCATTCCATAGTTTGTGCCAAGCCAATTCATTCAGCTCAGTTTAAGTGGTTTAAATGGGAGGTGGCAGAAGTGATTGTAGCCCTGAAGCACAAACTTTGGGCAGCAAGGCAAGGATAAATCATCATGCAGCAGCCACCTGGAAGCTGATGAAGAGAACGAAGAGAATGAAGCTCAGGTGTAGAACAGAGGTCAAGTAGCAGTTCAGATCTAAGGAGCCATTTTTTCATTATGGGAAAGAAAAAGTCCCATGGAATTATCTGCACTGGGTCACCCCCACAGGCTGGACATACTGGACCAACAGGTCTTGTGCCATCCTGTATATCTGATTTTCCAGCTTCTCCCCTGTTCTGGGATGTCTCATCTGCAATTAATGAAAAGACACTGTTCAACTATGGCTGCCATCTATCCACAGTACTTGGGTCATATTCTTTGCTCCTCTGCCTGTACAAGCTGAAGTACCAGTGACCTTCAAAATCTTTGGGGTCTGGTATTTTTTAGGGATTCAGACAAATATTTCTTGTCAAGTATCTTTGTTTATCATAATCAGTCCAGAAAAACATGAATTTTCTGCCTCCAAGATACACCCTTAGCAGCTGTGATGTAAACAAAGAGTGTCTAGCTCCTGATACCTTGTGTGTTTCCATCCAGGGAACCCCAGTCCAAAAAGTGACAGGAATACCTGGATGAAACACATAACTCATAAGTCTTGGCTGGTCCCAAAACCACTGGCTGTACTGTATTTGAAGAAGCAGCATTTGCACCTACAACAAATACTCTCTTTTGGTCGGTGCCTCTACAGAGCAAATCTTGCAGCCTTTCTCATATAGGAAGTGATTTAGCATGACTTCATAATCTCTCCCCTTTGCCCAACTCCATCTGTTTGAAGATCCTGTCATGCAGTGTTTGCTAAATAACATTAGTGTCTGAAAATGGTGGCAAGACAAAAAAGTAGCACCCATGCAAGAGACAGCCCAGCCTCCATATCCCTGCCCTTGGGGAGCTGTGTCCAGTGATGCATGAGGCATCCCAGCAACTTTCTCATCAAGTGATTCTCAACTGCAGAGAAGTTGGGGATCCCCATCCAAATCAGCTGACCCAGCTGGAGAGGAAGTGCAATCAATCAGTAAGAAACCAAATCAAGAAAATATTAACTAAAGTCACCTTATTCTCAGTGAGGATAGGTCATAATCCTCCCTGAGTCCTTCTGGGAACATGAGAGCTTAAATCATGAATCTCAAAGTCTCCTTTGTCAGGCACAGTAATGTGGCACCTCTATCTCTCCTCAACTGGTCCTCTGCAGCTGACTGATTCCCAAGGAGTAGCAGTGAACCTTCAGATTCTCCTCCAGTACATACAGAGGCAGGGAGCATCCACCAAGGAGTGCTCTTACATTTTCAGCTGCCTCCTGTCCTACCCCAGTCAATTATGCAGTTGCAATAGAGGCACTTAGAAAGTGACAGTGCTCTGCCCCAGAGCTTGCCCCATTCACAGATGTGAGTGAAATCGGGGCTTCTTTCCATTTTGGCATCCTCTAGATTAAATTAAAGGGGAGATATTTGTGTTAACTTATAACCTGAGGAAGGATTTAGAACAATTTGAAACCTCAGACAAGTTCAGAGAGTGATTCTGCAGTTATGCCTCATAACCCTGAGGAAGACAGTGCAAAGGCTCATAATAACAAGCAGTCCTTTTATGTATAGAAATATTGATTCCAATTTCCCCTACCTTTACAATGGCATGGGACACTAAGGTGGAGCAAGTGTTATTTTTGCATAAATTTTCCTTGCTGTTATGACAGGGACAGACTTACAGGGAGAAGGGCTGATGGGGCCATAGGTCTGATTACAGCACATACTGGCTGCCATGTAGTCTCTTAGCCACAGGTTTGGGAGTGGCTGCTCCTTTTCCCCCACTTTCTTAGATTGTGGTCACATTCCACTCACCTCTACACTACTAAAATTTGTTTAAAGATCTTTCTGCAAATGAGAACAAAGGGCCATACGCATTTTCTTAGACCAGTCCCTCATTTTTTTCGTTTTGCACTGAACAAAATTATTTCTATGGTTCCTGTTGTGTTCCAGAGTTCATTTTGGAAACTTCCTAGAGAGGGATTGGAAAGTAGAAATTATCTTCTTGTGGTCAATAGAACGTGCATGCTCCAGGGTGTCTCAAAGGTTTTTGTCATCATTATATGAATTAGTGACTAGTTCTTTAAGAAGCTTCAATAAATTATGTCATCAAATAAAGATAAGCAATGTGTACAACACTACTAATTTCATTTGTACAAGAAGGAAAAACATTTAACAGTGGTATGAAGGACACCTGCAGTATCCCTCCTTTATGACTCATGTCCACCTATCTTCACAGCCTTTTATTCTGGACTTACTGTTTGAAGTCTTTTTTGCTCTTTCCAGAAAATATTCACTCTCTGAATGGCTTGGCTTGATTTGTTAGGACAAATTAATCGAAATCACTGCTATTAGGAACATGGTAAACTTCTACTCGTGTACAAAAGATGAAAGGTAACAGCCTAGGAAGGGATTATTTCTATTACTAGGTTTCTATATCAAATTTCAGACAAAACATTCCTGCTCTTAATAGCTTGAATGTCCGAAAAGAAATCCATGGTAACTTCATCAACATTGTCTGAATCTTTTCACAGACTGGGTGCTTTTCAAGAAATAATATTTTAATCATCTTGTTTAGTGAAGAAGAGAAGATCAGTACAATGTGCCCATTCTGTTGCTCAGGCACTCAAAGTTGGCACTGGCTTCCCGTTAGGGTTGTTCACTTGGTGACTGCAGGATGCTGAGGCCCTGATCCAAGAATGTAATGAAGCACGTGGGCCTAAACATAAGCCTGAAGGTAATTTTTCAGACTGTCTTGTGTTCATTAGAATAATCCTGCTCCAAACACCTTGCAGAAACAGTATGGGAAAACCAGAAGGGAAGGGAGACCAGTGTTATTTCCAAACAATTTTGATAAAAAATTCCAAGTATGGAACAGCTGACACTACACAACACCTGAAGTGATGGTCTCCTGAGCAAATCCATGGGATGTGAATCATTTACATCAGCCTCTTTAACTTCCTGGGCAAGCCATTGTACTGAACTGGACTTCATTGCACTGCTGTAACTGGCACCTCTGAGCACAATAAGCCCATTCAAGCAGGGATCCTGTTACTTGTTCTGCTTTTCTTCCTGTGAGGTCCGTGACAATCAGTCCAAACTTACACAGTTAGAATAATCCCTGCATCCACTGAGAGGTGGGAAGTGGGAACTACAGACAGATGTGGAGCACAGCAAGTTTCTAAGCCCAAGTTCACCCTCGGCCAGAGTCTGGCAGGCTGTTCAGGCACCCATGCAGCAACCCCAGGCACGATGGCAACTGTGGGCAGAGAGGGGATTCATCTCCCTCCAGTTTCTCAGGATCAATGGCCAGCAGAATCTGATTTGCCATGTCTGCAAGTCTTCTGGTGTGAGAAAATAAGATACTTGGCCAAAAGGAATGGGTCCTGGCCACAGAAACCACAGACTGCAAGGTTCCCACACTGAGAAAATTCTGTGATAATTGTCAGGATCTTGTGGCTCTGCAGAGCCACTAGTAAAGCTTACTTTACCCAGTAAAGTAGGCATGTGCCTGTGTGCAAAAAGGAGGACGCGATGGTTTGGGTGCAGCAAGCTAGGCACACCTCAATTTGTGGGGACAGTCTTAAAGAAGAAATTGTTGCATTTTATTTCAAGTTAATTGTGTGCATATTTCTCATCAGTATCCCATCATCAGTCTAGACTATTGGAAATGGTTTTGTTTTATTTTTTTTTCCCTTCAGCTGCATTCCTATTCTTTGCAGAGGCAAAATCACTCATGAATCTTAAACAGCTTTTGCATGGAATCAGCCTAGCTAATGAAAAAAACAGAGAAGATTGCCATAATCTCTTGAATCTAAGGAGTAATATAGAGAACTGATTCTATCAGGATGAGGAAGAAAGGAAGACATAAGAAAGATGGCCAGGTGCATTATGAATTTTTTGCAATATATTTATTTAAAATATGTGGGGGAGGGAGAGGTGACAGAATTTTAACAATACCATTATTTTACATCGTCCTTCTCCTTATTACTTATGGACAGGCTGATGCTGAGATTTAGCACAGGAAACAGTTTTAAGAATCCATATATTCTTGGCTACAGTTCATGCCCTCAGACTGTGCCAGAACACCAACTGAATGTTAAATATCTAACCTAGCTATGCATTTTTAATGCAGACTTTACCACTATGTTGAAATAACACTAAGCACTAATGGCAAGCCTTTTCCTTTTTTAACACAAATACAAGGCAGGATCCAGAAACTGCACTGAAACAGGAGGTGTAGTCAGAACCAACATACACTGCAAAAACCTATGATTTCTTCCCAGAGACAATGTGTCATTCACAATGACAATGGCATGAAATTAGATGTGACCACACTCATGAATAAGGTTTGCTGGACTGGGAGCTTTTCATTTAGAAGATTCAGGCAGGTCTGCAATTTATTCTAGTGCTGCCCATCTGTATGCCTCAGCTCTGCCACTTGAGGTGCGTTTGTCACTGAAGGCAAAATGAGTCATGGCTCCTCTGCCAATGCTCCACAGACTTGCTTTAGATGTAGAGGTGGAAGTCACATCAGCCTGTCAGCCCTCCCACACCAATCTGGTGGCCCAGCACCTCACCAGTGAGGCTTGTTTGGATCCAGGCTCTGTCCTAGGGTCTCTGCACAGCAGGGCCCGGGGGTGCTTTCAGGCACTAACTAGGTCAGAGATCTCTGACCAACACTGCTTTGAGTAAATGTTCCTTTAGAAACTATGAGGATTGTTACATGAAATTAATCAGAGGAGACATCTCATCTTTCTTTCCGCGGCTTCTCTCGTTCAGTTAAGCACTGACGGCTTCAAGGCAGGGATTCTTCCAGTGTTTGTGTAGACAGGGCACCTTCAGTTTCAGTGGCAGCTGCTAAGCACCAGTGTAATACATAATAATTAATATGCGTTAATTGTATATACCAAAGAAATCAGCTGACTTGCAAGTCCTATGTACCTACTTCTGAAAAGATTATTAGATCTTTATTATTCTTTTTGCTCTTAAATACATACATAACTGTATATACATATTTCTTCTTTATGGAAAAATTTTTTTAAAAAGGGCCATTTTAAAAATAAGGCAAGAATGAGAGGGATGTTCCTAAGCCATGACATTTTCTGGATTTTGAAATGGTGTCTTCAATTTTTTAAATTATTTCTGGAACAACCATACTAGACTTTCATTATTTCACAAATCTTTGATTCATTATGCTTTTCACTGAAAACAGAAAAAAACCCCTCAGTGTAAGGGGAAGAACTGGAGATCAACTGCTACATGAGCAAATTGAAAAAAAAAAAAAAAAAAAGGAGAGACAATCTATATCCCTGTAAAAGATTCCACCATACCTAGTCTTCTTCTTCTGCCTTCCTAAAACATAAAGCTTCAAGGATTCTTTCACTGGTATTGCCTTTTGCAATATTCTGCTTTGAGTTTGCCTGCTACTAATGCTTACCCCGGTAGTCAAGACCAATTCTGAGAAGCAATGCTTCCTCGCTGGCAGAAGGTCTTTCTCCAGCAGACAGGGATGAAACCATGCTGGAGGGAGCAGTCAGAGCTCTGCAGCAGCTCAACCATGGCCCTGAAGTGGGATCCCTATTCAATAATCAGGCACCAAACAGAAATATTTTTGTTTCTAATGCAAACAACATTTCTGGGGTTTGCTTACTCATTCTGTCACTGAGACACTTGAAAAGGATGGGTGGTCTGTTACGTACCAAAAGCAAATAGTATCAAATTTACTTTCCTCAGGGAACTTAAGTTCTCATCTTATGTCTTTACCCCAAGGTGTCCAAACACCATCTTAATTTCCTATTTCAGATGCTAAAGAGTAAGTAAGGTACTCCTGATGCCTTAGTTGTATTTCTGTGGAACATGCTATGTATTTTGTCATTGTTTCCTCTGTCAAAACTCATACCATGGACACTCTGTGATAGGAAGAAGTACCTCAGCACCTAGTTCTCACCACCAGCTAAAGTTGGTTGAAATGAATCCTGCTCTTCGTCACTGCTGCTTTCTGGGCAGCTCAAAGATACCTGTTATAAGTTGCTCATGCTGTGCCAGCAGTCCTGCTTCAATCAATGCAACACCTCACACAGTGAGACATGACCCAGCTACAGCAGAAGTGATTTTCCTGTTCTCAAAATCAATGAATTCTGCCATTGATTTTCCTTAGGACCAAAATATTTCTTTATCTTCAGGATAATGATATAAGTATGGCCTTGATGGTTAAAAGCAAAGGTCTGTGCAGCCCAACAGATTAAAAAAAAAAAAAAAAAAAAAAAAAAAGAAAAAAAAAAAGAAAAAAAAAAAAGAAAAGACAAAAAGGGGGGAAAAAAAAGAATAAAAAGAGCAGAAGCAAGGCTGGCATAGAGTGATTATCCCCATTCCTTTCCAGCAGCTAGAAAGTATGTTGTTACCTGAGTACTGAGCTTGTAGATCTGTCTACATCACTTGATGCAAACTTTTTTTTACCTAATGCTAACATATTTATTTAATTGTTGTTTTAATTTAATTTCAATTGAGCTTTCACAGTTTCCTGTGGCAATGAGTTCCACAGTGTCATCTCTTGAAAACATATGGTACTTCTTGTAAACTGTCTAAGAAATTGTTCCCTCCCTCCTGGCATTTAAGATGTGAGCACTGCATTGGTTTGCATGGTTATAAAAAAAGGATTTTATCATGTTATCTATTTATTTCCTAATAATTTCTAATATCCCATTTGTCTTTTTGACCACTGTTAGCTTTGAGGTGATTGTTTCTGAAGAATTATGTGTAATGATTCCCAAATCTGTTTTCTGAGTGGTAATAGCTCATTTAGAGTCCATCACTGTGGATGTATAGTTAAGGTTGTTTTCCTCCATGTGCATTACTTTGCATTTATTGACACTGAATTTAATCTGCCATTTTATTACCCAATCACTCAGTTTCTTGAGCTCCTTTTTTAAGCCTTCACAAACAGTTTTATCTTTAACTGTGGTAAATAATGGGATGTCAGCAGCTGGATATGCCAATTGATATTCACTTCTTTTTCAAGGAGAGTATTTAGAGGCATGCTGTGCCTGTGGGACCACACCAACAACCTTCCTCTTCTGTGAAGCTGCCCCTACCTTTTAACGTCTACAAACTGAGTCTCCAAAACACCCAATATCTCACGAGTACCTAGGCCATGTGACTTTTCCTGCTCCTTTGTAGAGACTCACAGCCCATGCCTTTTTCCTATACTAAAACTCACTTTCACAAAGCCAGGCCTCCTGCTCCCAGCCCATCCCGGGGAGGTGACGCCCAGAGTTACAGTTTTCTTCCCGCTGTGTCTCACCAGAGAAGCTCGCCCCGCCCTCCCGCGGGCGCAGCCCTCGGCGCCCGCCGCCCTCCCGGAGCTCCGGCCGGGGCAGCCCCGTGCGGCTCAACCCCTCGGGAGCCTCCGGGCCGGCCGTGCCCAGGGCTCCATCTCGCGGCGACCGGCCGGCACGGTCCCAGAGCCCTGCTGAGACCGTCAGTCATTCCCTGCTGCACTTGCTGCCGTAGTCCTTCCCAAGCCATAGCACTGTCACAGAAATTATGCAAGTCCCAGCAACAGTGGGATATGAATACTTTTACAAGGCAAAAAAGCCCAAAAAATCCTGTTCACTATTCTGTTCCCATCTTCTTCTAGAGGAGGTGGATGAAGAAAAAGTAGGCCATGAAAAGGTACAGCTGATGAACAGGGAGCCCAGGACCCTGCCAGGGTAGCACACTTCAGCTGAGAACTTACCTGCTGTGACTCAGAGCTCAGTGCTTTTGTCAGCATGCTGCTAACTCAGGGTAGACTAGCTGTGTCTGTAGAATGCAGAGTCAGAAACACTGAAAAAGAAGTTGCTTTGAGAACAGGGGGGTTCATCTCCCTCACTCTGGGCAGCACTGTGTGTCGAACCAAAAGCCAGTGCTGAAAAAAATAACTATCTTCTCAGGCTCACACCCGAGGACTAAAGCATTTGTTTGGCAGTCTGAGTTAAAAGATTGAGTTCCACAGCAGAAACAGCATCATGGTACAGGAAAGTCCAGCACAATTCTACTTGGAGAAACCAGCATGTTTGAAACGATTCTGTACATCTCTGAACTGCATGGTGCCAACATGCCCTATGCACATAGAAAAAAGTTCAGATACAAACATTGAAAGTACAGCCATGGTTTAGCTCATCTCAGTTCAGCCCAATTCCATTAATGGCAGTGTGAAGACATAATAAGATTTTTGTAGCTTTTTTTCCCCTTGAGATCACTGCATTAATTGGACACTTTTCATCTTACACAGAGAAGTGTTTCCTAGTTCTGTGCTTTTCCAGTATCTAGCACAAGGAGGTTCTTAGGTGTTAAAAGAGGGTGAGCTGCAAACTCAGTCTAGTGCCTTGAGAAGCCCATCTGGAAGCTACATTTTGGAGCACTGAACAAGCACAGAACACAAAATCAATGAATAATATGACTACAGTATACACAATGAAAAAATGCATCAGATTGAAGCACATTTCCAAGCAAACAGCTTCCACCTTTACTCATGTCTGAAAGACACACGCCTGAACTGCATGGAAAGGACCCACTGCGAGGCTGAATGCAGTCATGATGTGCAGAGTGACTGGGAAGACACAGAGCCATTCCCTTTTCCTCTGACCTAGCACATAGGCCTGGGGGAAACTTCAGGTGCCAAATGAGGCATTAAATCAACCTCAATTGGAAAGTTTTGTTAACAGTTGCAATTCTAAGCCAAAAAGCAAAACCCTCACCTGATCAATATTCCAGGCCAGCCAACACCTGAATCATGTACATTGCACAATTTATAAATGTAAACTCTTTTTGTCTGTGTTCCTCCAGCTGCTGCCACTGCACTTCAATAGTGTGATCCAAAACCTAGTGCTTTTTTCAGCTGTGAACTAGGTCCATATGAGGAATGCAGAAGGACATTAATCTTATTCGCTCCATGTGTAAAGGTCTTTAGTGCCCTTGAAATCTAGTACTTGAGCTGTGTGTGGTCCACGGATACTCAGCCATCATCCCAGGCAGGAAGCCTGACTGAATGGATCATAAAAATCACACAGATCATTTGTTAGCTGTGTTTTGTCATGCAGAGGGTGGCTAAGCATACCATGGAATCATAGAATGGTTTGGGTTGAAAGGGACCTCAAAGATCGTCTAATTCCAGTCCCCCTGCCATGGGTAAGTACACCTACCAGACCAGGTCACTCAAATCCCCATCCAGCTTGGCTTGTAACAAAAAATTACTTGTTATCACTCTCTTTATCTCTCACAAAGCAAATAAAAATACTCTCAAACTGCATTTATAGCAGCTTCTTCAAGACAGACTCAAGGCTGTGCAAATTCTCTTTCTCTGTGTCTTTAAAACACACTCTCTGTATTTGGTTTTCTAAAGTGTTACCGAGAAGACTCAGCAACAATTGCTTGTGGAGACAATAGCGGGAGGAGAAGCTGACCATTAGCACTGAAAAGCAACTGCAAATTGGGTAGGGATGAGCCAGGTTAAGCAACCAGCTTGGACTTAAGGTTTAACATGTTGTTTCCTCATCTTTCTCCCTGCTGCAGCTGCAAATAGAAGAGACGTGCAAGCTAATTTAATCTTTCTTATAAAAAAAAGGGGAGTCTGTCAGGGTCCACACACTAAGGACCCATGCAATCTCTTCGTATTGAAGTATTCTGGATTTGATTAGCTCAGTAACAGATGGTGAAAAGTTCCTAGTAAAAAGATTTTTGTGGAAGGCAGGGACTATCCTTTTTGAAGATGAAGGTAATAAAAAGATAAGGCTGCAGCTCTTCTTGATTTTCTGTATGTCCATTATCCATAGGCTGGATATTAACTGTGCAGTCACCTGTGGATGCTCCACACAAACAACTATGCTATTTCCACGTCCAAAGGGAACATCAGCATGGTGCTACAGTGTCCCAAGTGAGGCTTTGGTTCTGCTGGACATAAGCTTCAACACGTCTGCACTGACAAGGTCCCTCACCACATCCTTTTTTCTACTGTCTCCTCCCTGCATGTTGTCCACACTATTTGAAATGCATTCAGTGCCAGCTGTCTTACTCCTTTCTGTGAATTGTGTTATGCCTTTCTGTATCACTTTTACCTTGCGTTACCAGGAGAAAAAAGTCCTTGCCTATGTATGACTGTTTATGTGTGTGTAATTATTTTACTGCTGTGTAGCTGTGTTGTATTAAGGTGATGCCAACTGAATATTTAGTGATTTAGCTTGTTACGCCTGAGGTGAATTTTTATTGAAATGTGGTATTTCTATTATGAGCTATAAGCCCCAAGTCCAAAATGTGCATCTTCAGAACTCTTCTCAGAATATTCTCAGAAAATTAATTTCAGATGTATTTGGTAGTTGTAACACTTCTGTAATGATGATAAAACACAGACATGCTGCAAGCTTGATCCAACCAGCATTTCAATCAAAGGAACATTTTATTTTACATTTATGGCAGTCAAGGTGGGTCCATATCTTTTAAAAAATATTTAAGTGAAACTGGAGGTCTTCATGTATAACCAGGAGGATGTTTGAACGCAGCATTCAAATTACTTGGCACTACACTTTGGTTTATGTAGCACAATTTCTAAATAACCATTGCCAGAACATGAAGTGGGATCTAGAGATACTTCCCATGTCACTATTGTTAGTCAAGTGACATTACATGTGTGGTTAACTGAGCACTGAACTAAATGTGACAGATTTGGAGATATAAAAATAATGTAAAATAATGTGACTTTGCTCTCCATTTTCTTCATAGTTCATCAAAGAAGTAACAGAAACTTCTTCTTTAAAACAGAAAGTGATAGGTAATAACAAGCTGATTCTTAACCACATTTCATTCCTACCATTAGTGTACTATCCTGTAAAAAAAAATTTAAAAATTTAGAGAGTCTTTACCCAAAAAAACCCTACCAAAGCTGGCAGTGACCGCCTTGTGTCTCCAGTTCAGGGATGGCAATTAGTATGTAGTCTGCAGGGAAGATCCAGTGGATAGAGCACAAGGCTGTACCTGCCTTTGCAGATGCAGAGGAACAAATCTACATGATGCCCAGGACAGATTAATGCACAGGAGTGTGCCTGGGGCTCCAGCTCTGCTTTGATGTCAACAACATTTGTGTTTTCCTTATTAAGAAATGCTTTTAGCCCTCCTGGCCATGAAGGAAAGCTGGAAATGACAACCTGTGTGTCGTGGATAGAGCAACATCTGCTTGAATCTGCTGTCAGCGTCCAGCAGAGAGAAGGGCTGTATCTAAAGCCAAAAGGAAATCACAGGGACTTTTTTTTTTTCCTAAATAAAGAAGACAGAAAAAAATGAAAATGGAATTTTCATTTTTAAAAATTCCATTTTCATGGATTCCATAACAAGAGCACTGACAATCTGAAAATGTCTTCATTTTTCAAAGCTTACTCCCATAATAAGTCAGCTAAATGGAATATATCAGACAATTGGTTTTATTTTTGGCAACCTAAACTGCAAACAAGCTTCAGTGTTCGGCCAGAAAGGAAATTAACTGTCCTCTTACATTACCGCTATTGTAGGCAGGGGTGGGGGGAGAGAGGCAGACCGTGCACAAGCTGCCCCAAGCAATGCTCACCAATCTGTGCCCAGGTTCCTCTCTGGCTGTGCACGGGCTCCTCAGTGCCTTGTCCCGGCCACGCAGAGCTCAGCTCCCCTCTGCTCTGTTGATATGCAATGGGGGAAAATTTTCACTTTCTCCTCCGGACAGGCTGTGGAAATACTTACTGGATCATAAAATAACAACTCTCGTAGTCGTTTTCAGCGTCTCACCAGTGACTGAGAGCTCATCAGCAAAGGAGGCTGAATGAGTCAGGAAAAAAAACCACAGAGAGGGGTGATCTATCAAGCAGCTCTTGTCTTTTGCTTTCTGGGCTGAGAAAATGCCCTTTCATCCCCTCACAAGTTGTCTGAACCAGACAATTCTCACCTGCTCCCTCCTCTTCCTCCCCTTTCTCCCCCTGTGGCAGTGCCATAGCGTGTGTCACAGCCGCGGTGCGTTTAGCACCTAGTGGCACTTGCTGAGGACACAGACAAGGGACCAAAACGAGCGCAGGGAAGGGGGCTGGGGGCCACAGCTGAGGAAGAAAGAGTTCATACAAATGAGTCACTTTTCAGGTGATTCATCAGTCCTGCCCGTGAGACAGATCATCCCACCTTCTGCAGAGACTCTGGCCATTTATAAAAGCTTTTCGTATGTCCTAATGCATCTGCCCCTCAATGTATGAGCAGAAGCAATCTCAAGTCTGGCATTGCCTTAGCTTTCCAGTACTTGACTCTGCAGCCTCAGCTAATAATGTTCTTTAGGCAGACTTTCTGGTGTGTGATGTTATGGATAAAAAGCAGACAGTTCACTTGAAGAGAGGCTGGGTTGGCACACAGCTACAGAAATGTTGCTTTCCTGTAACAAACTGCAAAAAAAGAAAAAGAAAAAAGTCCAACTATATATAGCCCAAACAATTTTCATAGCCTGTGCCAATGGCACATCAGAAAATACAGAAACATGTTTGAAATGTCTGTGGCTATAAAAACATGAGATGGTTTCTTGCAGAAAATGTATTTGAAGTGCATGAAAGTGGCTGTGTTAGATGTCACCCAGAGGAACCAAACTAGGGCTTTCCTGCCTCAAAGGCATAGACAGCTTCAGCAGCTGGATCTGAACTTTGGCTCAAGTGTGTGCAGTCCGTGGGCAGATCCACAGAAGGATCTGCAGTTAGCTGCAGATCAGAAGTGCCCATTTCTCTGAAGTTTGAGTTCTGGTGCCACAACACGAGTGGAAACACCATGATTCAAAGAGCGACCTCAGGAGAAAAACCATGCAAACCACGCATTTGCCCTGTAATTGGACAGTTTACTTAGGTATGCAACTCAATTTCCCAGCAGACCCCCATGGGCCCATCCAAACCCTAACAGTGACTTGCTGCTCTCCTCCAAAGATCCTTGAGTCACAAGAGCCTCTTTCTACCCCTGCTTCTGCCACTTCAGCACTTGGCCTTTCTCTGGAAGGATGCAGCAAGGAAGCTCTTAATGGGTCCCCGTGGGGCATCACAAGAAGTCCAGGAGTGAGGAAGAACATCAGGCACATAATTCATGACCTGCCTCAGGCAAAAGGGGGCAAACAACAACAGCAGCAACAAAAACAAAAAAGCTCTTCCCTCCAGAGTGGAGTAATAGGAGTTCCCACAGGAGCCCATTAAACAAAGCAAAATGCTGAGAGCCTAGGAATATTGTGCACTTCATCATTTTCTCAGGATCCCCATGGATAGGACAGGGAAAGTTGCAGTGCTGTCTAAGTGGAGGGAAGGAACCTGGGAGGTGTGTGGGCTCTGCCAGGCAAGAGGGATTTGTACCTCCTTGGCAGGTGGAAGAATGTCTCCTTTGTGTGCCTGCAGGTGATATTTTTCCTTCTCTAGTCTGTACATGGATGTCTTGTGCTCTCCCAAGATTTTTGCAGGCCCTCAGTGGACTGTTAGTTTGTTCTGCCATTTTGCCATCTGGCCTGCCTAACACGACTGTCCCTGGCAGAGGTTGAAATTTTGATGTTTTGTCTAAACTTGGAAGTGACATTTTCTTCAGGTTTTGTAATTAGAACTAATGAATTGCTACAGTGCAATCTGTTTTACTTTCTCTTCATGGAGTTTGACCTGAATTTTAGCACTGACGAAGATGATGTGTTGACAGGACAGGCTGCAAGGGTGATATCTCCAGTCTGCTCTGCAGATGTGTCTTGCTCCTGCCCAGAATCTTCTGCTATTAAGACTTCATTATCTATTGCTCTCATTTCTCTGTCAGAAAAGACTTTATTCTCCTCTTGGGACTACATTTGTTATGACTCTGAGGACATATCTTCATGCCCTCCTGCCATTTCTATTCAGGACCTGTAAAGAAATTAATACAAACCATCCCAGCTCATCCTGAAATAATACTTAAGGTCTTGTCAGGCAAGAGGATTCAGGATCAGTTCACTCCCTTCACTTTGTGAGATAAGTATGGTTTGTGGTATTTGACAGACAAAATCACAAATTATTTTAATCTTCCCCACTATAAACTTCTTAAAATTGCATGTATAGGTGCTGCAAAGACTGAAGTTTAAAGAAGACAGGGAAACTCTCAGCTTCTCATGTGCTTTCTAGAATAAGTCACCTGAAAAACAGATTTTAGCAACCAGCCTTTAACTGGTTTTCCTTATAGATATTGGATGCTCTCTAAAGTTTCCTGAAGAGAGGAAGTGGAGAAGAAGGTGCTGATCTCTTCAGCCTGGTATCCAGTGCTAGGCTGCGTAGGAATAATTCAAAGCTGAGCCAGGGAAGGTTTAGACTGGACATTAGGAAGCATTTATTCACTGAGAGGGTAGTCAAACACTGGAACAGTCTTCCTAGAGAAGTGGTTGATGCTCCAGTGTTTAATAGGCATTTGGATAATTCCCTAAATAACATGCTTTAATTTGGTTAGCCCTGTATTAGTCAGGCAATTGGTCTGGATGATCACTGTAGGTCCTTTCCAACCAAAACAGTCTATTCTATTCTATTCTATTCTATTCTATTCTATTCTATTCTATTCTATTCTATTCTATTCTATTCTATTCTATTCTATTCTATTCTATTCTATTCTATTCTATTCTATTCTATTCCTAAAAGTCTTTCCCACCCTGAAAAGCTGCAAAAACCCTTTTATGCATAAAATCAGGGTTGCTCTTGGCTTATAAATCACAGGCTTTAGTGTATGAAGTAACTGCAGGAGAATCCTTGCATGCAAATCAGATGGGTAAGACTACCACTTCTCATTCTGTGACATCTTTTCATCATGGGAATGTCTCAAGTTAAAGTGGAAGATGAGGATGTAAGACAATTTCACTTCCCCACCTGGGCTGTCTCAGCCCTGGTGTGCTTATCCCACAGGCCATGCTGCCCTCTCCTGCGTGGCTTTGAGAGGCAGAAATATTCAAGCAGTGATCCCCTAATGCTGGCTCTGTCAGCCTGAACATTGAATTAATTAGTGGTAAATAAAGCACTGTTTCACAACACTGTGTGCAAAACCCATCATGTGAAAGGTGGTTAAAATCCATGTAGGGTGCCAGAGCCAGTTGGGAACTTTATGACATGGTACTGCTTTTTCCTTGTGGAAATCACAGCAGTTTTAGAGGAAGGTAAGGCTGGCAAATCCATACATGCTGGAATCTGTGACCATCCCAGACAGATAAAAACCCTGTTACACATGCAGTATAGAATTTCTTTATTCCCACATAAATTATCTATGCACTAACTGTTTTCCAGGATACCTCACAAAGTGGACTGCTGAATTTGAGAAAAATATCTACCAAAAAAGTGGGCTTAACAATATAATATGATAGTTAACTATGCATCCTGTTAATCAGGACAGACAGCACCCTTAGGAAAAACACACATGCTACAACTTTCCCTAAATGTTTTTTTTTTTCCATCTATGAGACCAGGAAACTGGGTCAGCTGCAAAAACGTGCATTTGCTCTGCACACACAGAGCTCTGCACTACCAGGCTGGGGTTGTTTGGATTCACTGTTCATTAAAATTAAATAAATTTTAAAAATTCTTCATGTTCTTGAAACATGCTGTTCCAATAGTCTTTAAAAGGCCATTTTGCCGTGTTCAAGATTACTGCTTTGTTTAAAAACAAATTGATTACAGTGGGAAAGTAATTGAAAGTTCAACAGGAAGACAAAACATTTTATTATGATCAAAATGAAATGTTTTTATTAAACTGAGACTAATAAACTGAAAAAAAAAAGCTAACCCAAAACAAAAATCACGTTCTTTTTCGAGTCTATCAGAGTTTGACTTTTTGTTCTGGCTTGGTGTGGGAGCTTACAATCTCAAAATCTTCCCAGCATGGGAAGGCTGCTTCCCATGACACTGTAGCCAGGCTGTGAATTACTTCTAGACCAGGCTTCTCAGGAATGAGACAACAGATGCCTGCTCCACCCCATAACTGTAACATGAACATTTCCCTCACAGCCAACACCCTGATGGCCAGCTAAACCAGCTAAAGGCTGACTCCTGCTTAAGTACTCACTTGGTCTTCATATAAATACAATGAAAAAAGCCAACGTGGTTAAGAACACAGAACAAAAAATAACTTAGTCTCACACTCCCAATCTGCACATTGAATGGTTGGTTTGGGAGTGGAGGATGTATGTACTGTACTCCAGGCATGTAACTTTTAGACAATTAATCTACACTACTTCTTGAGGCTTTTTCTCTTGGAAATACAGGAAGAGAAGTGCATCCTGAGGGGTGTTAGGTACATTTCCCTCAGACATTTGCCTAAGGATACCTTTAATTGCCCATTGGCAGAGCCAGTCTCCTCCTCGTTTGCCAATAAGAGAGTTTGCCATGCCACTGTTTCAAAGAGTCCCTTCTGCTGGCATCTCCTAATGGATGAGGCTTTAACTGCAGGTACCACTGCAGGACAACAGCAGCTCAGCATTGCACCAGTGATTCCCAGTAGCATTCAGTGCCTTCTCCTTGTCTGCATCACCTGGATGATGAAGAACCATTCCAGGTCACCAGAAGTTCATTTCCATGCATCACCACAGACATATATTCACTACCAAGCAACAACCCATCTGAAATAATGAGCTACAGGTCATGGACTTTATGTTTTACTCTGTTATTGATTCCTTGGGCTTTTCCCTCCCCTTTTTTCTCTGGAGAATTGGTTTCATTTCTGTACATATGGATTCTGTAGCCTTCTTCAGTAGGTGGGGAGAGAACTGTTGTTCTCCCCCATGTTTGCAAGGATGGACCTCATTAAGCATGTTCCTTCTTTATTTTTAGCTTTCCATCAGGCAAACAGCAAAAAAATCAAAGCTTGTTTATAGCCATGCTGGACAGTTCTCCATGTCAATTGCTGCCCCATGGCCTGAATTGTTATGAAAAGGACAACCTTTCATCTCTCCAGCCCTTTCAACATATAACAGCTCCTGCTCCATTCAAAGCAAATTGCTCCCTATCATGAACTAACTGAAGATTTTTGATAGAAAAACCTCTGCAAAGGGCTATGGGGGGCTGGCAGTGGAGAAGAAGCATTATGAAATACAAGAATGGATTAAACAGAGGGTGAAGTTGTTAAAAACCACCTCTAAATTATGTAATCAGTGACCTGGGCTCAAACTGTTTGTGTCCTCCCTCTCTTGCAATCCTGCTGCTGCCATTAAGGGTTTTGGCTTGGGAGAAATATTTTTCTGAATCTGCTTCACCTTGATGGATTATGATGCCATTTTAAATGTCAATTGATAATAACTGTGCCATTAAAAAAATCATAAACGTTATCTGTTTAAACCTACAGTGTCCCTTTTAATATTATTTCTAATTTATGGGCATTTTGAGGAATCTACAGAGACCACAGGGCTAATAAATCCAAGGTGAAAGGGGCTCCAGAAGCAGGCTGTGTGAGCTTTCCACTAGATCACTGCCAGCTGTTGAACTTTGAGGAGATCAGAGCAGCTCAGGTGTCGCTGGGGGGATTGATAGAGTCCAGTAAGGCATAAATGATGGAAGACAACCTGCAAGGACATGAGGCTTCAGAGGTGGTGTGGGCAATTTGCAGGTGCAGGTGTGTCTCTGGCTGCCTGAGGTGGCTGACTTGCTCTGAACAGCTGAGTGAGCAGAGGCCCTGGCAGAGGAGCTGCTGCGAGCTGCAGCATCCACGCTGTGCATAAACACTGGACAGCTCCGACTCTGAGTCACATTTGTGCACAGAGTTTAAAGGAGAAGCTTCAGAGGCTTTGGAAGGAATATCATCCCATTATTGCCTTCATCCAGTGGAAGAGACCAGTGGGCCAGGAACAGTCCTTTTTCATGACTGACAGGGAAAACACAATTCTTCTTCCTCCTTGAGATAGCCAGTATAGGACAAAAAATTCCAAAGTATTGATCTCAAGTAGATTTTAAATCTATGCATCCAGAATTTTTCACTTTCTGAAATTCTTTAATTTATAAACCTCAGGGGCTGTGTGGACCTCTAGATTTGCCTGGCACTGAGAGAATGAGTTGAGAAAATCAACACGGCACAATTTTGTTCTAGACAGCCGCCTTCTGCTGAAAGGGTTTCCTTCAGAGCTCAGCAATCCCAGAGGAAGATGTGTTTCCTGCCTCAAGGAATTTATAGACTAAATTAGATGGGTAGCACAATAATTGTAACAAATGAGAGTCATCTGCATTTCCAGGTCAAGCAGAAATATAAAAATATCCCCAAACTACCCTGCAAAAGCCGGCATATTGGAACTTGGCAGAAAAATAACTTCTTCATTCTCCGGTAATTTAAAAGTAAATAATTTCTTGTTTTGAAATTAAATAATTTGTTACATTTCAGCAACTCAATCATTTGAGAAAGGGGGTCAACTGAACTATTTTAATTTGCAGAATGTTCATTTGCATTTCAAGGGTCTATTTTTTGCCACTCATCTTTATTTTAACATAATACAAAGCAAGGAAATTCTGGGTGAGCAGTAATTCCAAAGGCAGTATTTAATATTTTTTTTTAATTAATGAAATTGCATTTATCACTATTTTCCCACTTCTGTGTTAAAAATAGTAAAATGTTCAAGTCTTTTGGTACTACTTAAACATTTTGATATCAAACCTGCCTTTTTTTCTGAAGAAATTTTTGTACACAAAACATGGGATTTATGCATCATTACACTGCTGCTTTCTAATCCCCTTTCAAGAGTTGTCACTTATTTATCCTATTTCCTACTTTGTGCTTGTTTTGATTTCAAATATAGAAGAACAAAAGTATATTTCTCAGTTGACATTGCCTTCAGTTTCAATAAAAAAGTACAATACAATCAGAACAAAAATAAAGCCTTCACAAGGACACTTTCAAGTTGTAAATTTGCATGTGAGCATCTAATTTAAGCACACACAGAAAATCAACTTGTCACTGCAAGCAGCAGGGAGGTTTAAAGTTGCAGACCGAGACAGACTAGTTATACAAACATGCACAATTTGATTTTGTGACATGGGACTACAGAATCATCTCAGCAGGTGCCTGCACAGAGCGAGCTGGTGGCAGTGGAGACAGGCAGTGCAGGCACTCTGAGTATGGGGTAATGCTGAATTCACTCATGACCATAGAAAAGTATTTATTCTATTCTGAGATGGAAACTTGGAGTCTGCCTGTCTCAATTCTCTTTACTTCAGAAATTTTTTAACATGAATGCACATGTACTTCTGCCAGAAGGCTATGTTTCTCCTTTTCAAAACTGTGTGTGTTTAACACAGCAAAAATGGAGCTGTGGCAAGGACCAGGGAGAGGAGGTATAGTTTTTGCCCTGAGAGTCTCTAGGCTAATTTACTCAGCTATTTTACCCAAATATATGGATTCTTTCATGAGGAGTACTGGGATCTATCAGACTTTCCTGTGAAATCCTCCTCTTCCTCCTCCTCCTGCTCCTGCAGCAAGATATGAGCTCCTTGAATGCCTAGGTTTTAATAACAAACCAAAGTTTTCCATTGCAAAGGAAAATGTGGCCTTGCTTCATTTAATAATTGAAGCAGACGAATCCATAGGTTCTACTCCTGCACCAATATAGATCCTTCAGAAAAATGGACAGCAGTGGAGGCTTCAAACACAGACATCCCTAAATCTGATTTTCCTGTGCCTGAAACGTACAGTAAAAGGTAGCACAGTAAACATCAGAGAGTTCAGACTAAATTAATACAATGAAGGCTGGGTCAAGGACTCTCAACTTGAGGCATCTGGGAAGTAAGATTTGAATCCATTGCTGTATAGGAAGCCAGAAAGCAAGAAAAGTGGCTCCCTTTTTAGTGCCTCAGGCAAACAGAGTAGGGAAAATAGGGTGTCTGTAAAAGAATGTACTAGGTTTCTCCTTGTGCTTTTTCATGGGTTTTGAATCAGGAATCACAAGGAAAAAAGGGAAACCCTCTTATTAAACAGGCACTTTTAATCCAGGATATGGATTCAGAGCTCCTTTCTTTCCTTTCTCTCTGCATACACACCACACGCTCACCTGTTCTCAGCCCATAAATTACCCGCTCTCTCTCTAAGCAAAGAAGGGGGACACATCCCTCTTTGTGTGCCCAGCCGGCATCACAGCCTGGCAGCAAGGGTGGAGAGGACAAAGCTTGGCTAGAGAGACATTCCTCCAGTGCAGGGATTGAAACAGGAGGGTGTTCCCTGCTTCATGGAGAGGGCCACAAGAACTTTTGCACCCACACAACAGCTGCCACTTCATCACACAACCAGGAAAGCACAAGATCCTCCTTTATGGAAACAGCAGAGGGATGCGAAGGGAACAAATGAAAACACTTCCCACTCTAGGGCACGTGTGTTGTCAGTGTGAAAGACACTCACTGGTCTATCCTGTCGCCTGGGGAGAAGTTTGGTTCATAAAATTAAATATTCTTCATCACAGCTGCATCATTTTGAACCTCTTCCATTGTTCTTTCCTCATCAGCCCCCACTGTTTTTCCAGTACCTAGAATCTGGAAAAAGCCGAAAGCCTTTCATCTTATCAGGTGTGGTTTATTGCCCCCTGGTTATACAGTAATTTTGGTCTCCACTCCATGGAAAGGTCATACGATGGGATATCAGCTCAAGAATTGTCAGTTCGCTGGACAAATAAGGCAGGGACTGCCAATACAATTATAAGAGCCTGATAAGGAAGGCACAGAGAAGAGCCAGCAGGAAAGGGAGAAACGACCATAGCAATTTAAAAGGTGAGGGGCAACCCAGAAGAAGGCAAGAAATGCCCCTGGGGGGAGGGAGAGAGAAGGAACAAGAGTGTATCTAACCACATTCTTCCCAAAATAAAAATTAACAAGAAGATAGAAGTGGCTCAGGAGAGGAATCACAGGTATTCACCCTCATTAACCGGGAAATCTCCCGCTGTGCTCGATGCCTAATTGGGAGGCTTAAGCAACTGGTAGGATGATTATCAAGCTAGCTTGCCTCATAGCTCAGGATGGAAAGAAAATAATGTCTTCTCTTTACAAGTATAGGTGGGGGGTAGAGGGCACTAATTCCTACTCCTACAAGTGTTGCAAGGACCATCTCTTTTTCTCTTGTGACTGATAAGATGGGATGATGTTGAAAAGCACCTGCTTGGAAAGTTCAGAGGGTTTTCACAAAAGAAGAAAAGAGAATCTGAACCAAAGCTGATGGCTAGGAGGGATGGTTGAAGGAAAACCTGGGAACTGCTGATGAGGAAGCTTTTCATATGTGACACCTCCTTGTATGGCGAGAGAAGTTTACAGGCTGTCTCTCTTGCCAGTTAATGGCCCGAGGGTCAAGTATTTGTCCTGCCAATTATTTTCTTAACTCCATAATGGTACAAATTCAGTGGGCTTTTTGGAGGTTTCAGGCTGAAAGCAGAAAAGGAAGATAACTACCCCACAAACAGCATTTACCAACAAGAGGCAACCTTTCCCAGGGCATTTTTCTCCTGGTTCTGCAAGGAGCACACCTCCTCCTGGAACGGCCATGGAGTGTTGGGAGCTCCGTACACACGGAGCAGGGGGAACGCTCAGCAGTGGGTGGGGTCGGTAAGACTTTCAACCCCCACTTCACTCCTAGCACCGCAGGTGCTGGTGCCGGGGCGCTCGGCGGCGAGGGCAGGCGTGTGCGCTGAGCCGCGGGTGGCCTCTTTCTCCTCCCCGGTGACCCGGGCATGGGTGCGGAGGGCCGGGCCCCGTCCCCGCCGCGCGTCCCGCGGCCTGCTCCGCCAGCCCGGGCAGCACGGCAGCGCTCTGCGGGCCGCCGGGCCGGGAACATGACGGACCCGCGGGTGGCTGCTGGACAGAGGAAGCCCGGCCTGTCCTTTTCCATTGAGGAAATCCTAAAGAAGCCTTCTGCCAGCACTGTCCCGAGCAGTGACACCAGGAAAAGAAGCAGCTACGCTGAGAGACCTCCGTCCCTAAAAGCAGGGTCGCCGGTGGCCTTCGGTATGTACCAGTCATAAAACGGAATGAAAATGTTTCTTGCTTTTTGGTCCCGAAGGCTGTCAGGTTCAGTTATCTAGAATTTTAATTCTTTAACTTTTATAGGAATTTAGGATTTCCCTTATCAGGTACAAATCGTTCATTATATACGCAGAAATAATATTTTAAAAATAATTTGCTTTCAACCTCGCAGTAGATTGGACTCTGGGGTTTGGTACATTGTAAAGCCTCAATGTCATTGGAGAGGTGAGTATGCAACCTGAAAAGTTATTTCAGGTTGCTCTCTTCAGTGAGGAGTGCTTATTGTAAAAAATACAGCAGCTCTCCGTTTAAAAAACATACTCTTGTTATCTAGTAGGGGGAAAAAGACAAATGTGTGCCGTAAGGGCAGGTATTCAGACTCAGAAAGTGAGCCTAAGACTGCTGCTTAACAAAATTTTTTGAGTTTTACTTACACGAGGAATTGACTGTTGTCTGGAATTACAGCCAAATCTTATATCAGCATTCTTTTCTGATAAATTTGACCACTCACCCTCAAGCAGGAGAAATGATCTGTAAGGGTAATGGTAGCTACCGGAGTGTTAGAACCCAATTGCTGGAATAAGAGAAAGCATATATGTTTAAGAGTTTCTTTTTATCATCATGGACACTAGGTTCTTTCATGAAGTAAATGAAAACATCTAGGAGAAAAACTTGCATAACTTTGATCTTGGCAAACCAGCAAGTGCGTTAGACTTTTTGACTTCAGTTTTCACAGTTTAGTTACTCTGGCCTTGAGTGAACTTTTACCCCCACAGAAATTGTCCCCTTCTTTTGCTAAACAAAGAACAACATCCAACATTTTCTGGATTAAATATTTTTTAATCTTTTTAAATCTCCATTTTCCATAAGAAATAGATACAAGCAGATCTACTTAAACAAAAAATGACCTGTACTTTTGGCACAAAATTTTTACTCACCTGTCACACTCAACTTCTTTCAATAACGTTTAATGCTACACTTTATTTTTTGTAATATAGAATGATATTTTCATGGATTAGGACCCCATTTCCCAGGACACTGGATGAGCCACCCTTTAGTAAGGGAGAGAGTCTTTCTCCAAAAGCCCGTCAGTCCAAGAAACCATTGCCTATTCTCATAGAAAGCCAACAAGACCTGAGGGTGAGGGGAACTACTCACTACTGTAACTTGAGTTACTGGGGTTGGACTCAGGCACCCTAACACTGACTCTTAGTCATGCTCTGCACAAGAGTTGGACTTCTTTTTGTGTATCTGTGACACGGGAGAACTCATCTCCTCACTGTGTGGCTCACCTCACAGCACTGGGGCTGAATGTACCACTGCTGCCTTTGTGCCAGTAACTGGAGCTTTCCATGGAAACTTGTGTTTGGGAAAGAGAGATGGCATTTTGCTGCTTTTTCACAGAACTATAGGATAACTGAGGTTTGGGGGGACCTCTCCAGGTCATCTGCTCAAAGAAAAAGGTGTTCCAAAGACAAAATGAGGTTGCTGAAGGCTTTGGCAAATGTTGCTTGCCTGTTTTGCCACTGGTACTATTGGAGGACTGGAGCATTTGGAGGTTTCCTTGAGCTGCTTTTGCCAACTGGAACTGGACAACCAGTCCTGAAAGATGCAAGAACTTGGTGGTTTGTAGAGGTGGAAATGGACGTGGCTGAGGCTGCTGCTGGTGGAGTAGGGCCCATGTGTCAAGGGTTGTGAAGGGGGAGAAATGCTGCAGTGCGCTCTGGCAGTGTGGCTTTGTGAGCTGAAAGTCCTCTCCTGAGGGCCCATGGCAGTCACTTTGTGCCACTGGATCCAAAGTGAGACAAATAACACCACTGAAAATTCAGTCAGTGCTTGTTCACAGCATGGGCCATAGAACTGCATTTCAACAGCATGAGAGTGTTCTCGGGGAACTCAGACAGGACCTTTTTGTATTAAGCCTTTTTCACAATCAATATGTTGAAGCCCAGTTTCACTGTGTCTCAGCTAAGTGTGTCTTGGCCACTGCAAGTTCGAGGGTCTGACAGGTCTGCATGCAGGACGTGGTGGGCTCCTGCACTACTGCCCTGCCAGTGCAGCCTCAGCCCACGTTGCTCCACCTGAGCACACAGTCAGTTTTGCATCTTGAAAGCAATGCAGGCAGAACCATCAGGCCTTGCCTTTGACTTTTCTTCACCGCCTTCACACCAGAGAGAGACTCTAGCTGTAGCAGGAGAATATAGTCACTCTTCTCTCCCGTGCTAGAAAGAGAGGCTGGCTTCATAAACTTAAGGGAAGGTAGAATATTAACTAATGAAAACAGTATATATATGTGAAGATTCATTTAATTGTTGCTGGAAGTGGGAGAACAGGAAAGCTGTAGAAATCTTCCAAAATGTTTTTGTACTTTGTTTTTGCAATTGATCAAGGAATTAAAAAAAAAAAAAAAAGAAAACAAAACCTTTTCACTATTTGTTTCTTACCTAAGAATGTGGTACCTAAATTTATTACCCTTTGCTTTCTGAGCAGAACTGTGATTTATTCAGATAAATTATATTTATTTCAGAAGTGCAATACCCTGTGCTGTACATCTTGGGATAATTGTTGTATTCCATCTAAGTCATTCAGCTTCATGCCATATAACACTGTCATTAAAAAAAATGTGTAAATAATCAGCCACATCTGGTATGGCTCAGTGCTGGCCAAGGTCAGGGAACTGAAATGAGCTAGGGAACTTGCTGGAAATTCCAGGATGGGACACAAATCCAGCTGCTTTCTCATAACAGTTCAGCAGCAGCAAAGAAGGAGGTACTACAGGTCAGGGGTTAGTTATATCTTACTAAGGTTTTTAAGAACATTCCCCACAAACCTCTATGGTATTTTTCTGACCAGAGCTATTTGTGAGACAGGAAGATCCATATGACACCACATAGGCTACTGTAAGGTAAATACTGAGGCCAGAAATTACCATCTGATGTAGACAGTCTCAGTACCAAGATCACACTTGTCCTGGAGTCAGCTGAGGAGATGGGTAGGACCAGGAGAGCAGAAGATGGAGAATGTCAGAAATGGTTGGACTTGGTGATCTGATGTTTGGACTCAGTTATTTTAAAGGTCTTTTCCAACCTGTGATTCTAAATGAGGGGTGCAAACCAAGATTCCCAAGAAAACTCATGGGTGCTGGATCAGATGACTGCTAGAAGTTGCTTCTAACAAATTATTCTGAGTCTCTGACAACAAGGACGTTGTGATGTACAGTGCAAGCCTCTCACAGAGTGGTATGGGAAGATCTCTAGGCCTGACTCCTGAGTTCATATGTTTTTGTGAGTGTAATTCCAGTGGGACTTGGAATAAGGAGTGTGCAGTGTTCTCTGAAGCATTTGGCTTTCCAGTTGCAGCGTTAATCATAGCGGAGTTCACTGTACACACACAACAGCTAGAGGACCTGGAGCTGCAGTTATTGAAGCTGTTGAAATAATTGAAAGAGTCTTACCAAATTAAAAAAAATAAATAATGGACAAGAAGCCATTTTAGTATGCAGTCTGTGCTTTTCCTCTCAACCTTTTGTCACAGTGCTTGAAAGGGTAACCATGGCCTTTGCAAGGAACACAATTGAACACCCAGTGAGTGCTGATTTCCTCCCTTGTGCCAACTCTTTCATTTAAAACACAGAAGAATATCAGACCTATTTCAGAAAAAAAGATTGTTCTGAAATTCCTGGGAACCTGATTTCAATGTACTTGAAATTACATCTGAATTGATTGTTCATTACTCCCCTGTTTTCTGCCAGTGAGGTTTCACCAACAGGAGATCCTTTGTCAAGTCAGGGAAAACTTGGGATGAGAGTGTTACACCTGGGAAATTAATAGTGAATGCAATAACAGATATGGTAATTTCGTCATTCTGCCTTGTGTAATGCTCCATCATGTTAAGGATATGCAAATTAATAGGAATACAACCACCACTTCATACACAAATGTCAGTATGGTGATTGTTCACCTTTAGCAGCACTCCACCCATCTTTATCACTAAAGGGGAAACAAACTGAAGGAATCTAACTGAACAGATACCATCTGGTCAATAAGACCAATTCATCCCACCTATTGCAAGGAAAACCAATAAACCTGGAAAGCAAAAAAATAGGAAGGAAAGAAAAATATGTAGAGGAAATAGAAAAAAACCCCACAATACAAATATGCTTCCATTTAGACTCTTCCCTGTTCACAGCGTTAGTAAGACCCTAAAATCATAAACCTTGTGCCTCCTCAGGTCTGTCTCCAGTGATTGCACAACAAGGCTTAACTGAAACTTAGATTATCTGAAATAACCTCTGCTTTCAAAGTGAAACCCTACTACCTTGCCTGAAATTGTCCATCCTTTCCTATGCAACTGAAAGTCAAGAAAAAAGACCATTTTGGGCAACAAGTCAAAGTAATTTCTGTGCATGGCAGTAACAAGTATCTCATGTTGTGCTGGGCTGAAATGTCATTGCCTTCTCTGGGGAGGGAAAAAAAAAAGAAAAGTACATTCTCTGGAGGAAGTTTTGCCCCATGTCAGTTTATAGCTGATTTTCAGAGCTCTTGCTGGAGTCACATGAATGTGTACCAAAAAAAATTCGAGCTGACCTTAAGAGCAACCACTTTAGGCAGGCTTTTTACTGGTCAGAACAACAAACACCAGAGAAGGTTGCAATGCAAACAGGATTGGGGCTCCAACTCTCAGCTATGTGCTGTAAACTCAGTATTATTAAACTCTGCCTTCAATCTTATCCTCCTGAAAAACTCCTTGATTAATTCAGAGGCTCATACTTTGAGGTTCATACTTCTTTGATCTCAAACAACATACCTTTTCACCAGTTCACAGACACATTGGCATTTTCCAATCTGCCGAGGACTGTCTTCCATTTCCTCCCTCTTCTTTCTGCCTCAGTCGGTAATGGCTCTCTCCGTGCTCATACATGACTTGTACTCATCGCTGGGGTGTGTGAGCATCTCAGGAAAAATACTGGGGAGGAAAATTGTAAATAAAGAATAAAGACCTGTGAAAAGTCTTCTGTAATTTAGGAAATGCTAATGTCATTCCTTAAAAGCTTTAATCACTCCCCATAAGAGCACCTTGCTTAGGTACCCTCACATTTTTCATTACTGTAGCATATAAGCATCATCACTTTTGTAACATATGAATTTTCACAGCATCATATCTAGCAAAGGAGTGCAACTAGTCCTTAATTTAGGGTTGGGAGACTAAGATAGAAGTCCTGGGCTAGGAACCTATGCCAGTACTGATACCATCTGATCATCTGTTGTTTAACCCCTGCCTCATGCTAGTGACTATTCCCAGGTCTGTCCTTCTCCTTTATGCCACAAATATTATTCAAAACCTCACCTGTTTTCTCTCCAGAAAACTCAAAGTTAGTTGATACTAAAGGAATAAAATTAGTTCTGTTTTGCACAATGTGCCTCAAATGCTAAGGTGGGCCAGATTTTTAAAGTCCACATGACTGTACACATGTAATTTTGTTAAGAGGGTTACGCAGATTGGTGATATTTTAGATAACATTTGAACAATTATTCCTTATTGAAATTAGACTTTGGCTAATTTTTGGAGCTCTTATAACTTCGTTTTCTTCATGTAAGTGTCAACCGTCTATAAAACTCCTATTGTGTGAGCTCTTAATGAGGGCAGAATCAGAATTAGATACTTTGTCTCCAGATGTTGTAATTATCATTGCTCCAATGCTGCTTTCAAATAGAACTTGTTTGTTTGAGAAAATAAATCTCTAACAAGTCTAAAAACTTAGATATTTTGCCAATGCCAGACATGACAACAAAGATATATATATACACATAAAATGTATATTAAAAAGTGGAGTCTCTTCAAGTACAGCCTGTAGTGGTTCACACCTGCTGCCATTTAGATATGAAAAGAGAGAGAGGACCACCCACAGGTGCAGCAAACTCCAGAGTCGAGATGTGGGAGACTGCTCAGGAGTGCAGTCCATTATTGCATTAGGATTTTAACGTTCTTCAGCAATAATAGCAGACAAACCTGTACTGTCATGTTTGCTCCCAGGCCATTCAAACCATGAAACCTAAATTCCACAATGTGTACATTATGCTTATGTGTTGCTTTTTACTCTGACTTTCCAAGCAAAGAATACAGGTGGGGAGGAGAACTAGAGCAAATTCTGGGTTTGCCATTAAAGCAGCACAGACACAGATGTCTTGTCTCTGAAGAGACAATTGAGCCATGATTGCAGCTACCAAAGGCAGCACATCAAACATTCAGCACCAGGGTTTATGGCAAGGCTGTAATACAGAAAAGGGAGGTGGAGAGTGGGGTATTTGGTGTAACTCTCTTGGGATGCTGACAGCCACAGACAGCCCACTGCTGTAAACCTCGAGGCTTCCCAGCGTGTTTTGTTTCAGTGCATGGCTTTGCAAGGTCTGCTTACATTCATAAGGAGGAGTAAGAACTCATACTACATTCATGAGGGCAGAGAAGTCATCTGGAAGATCTTTGTGGTGCCCCAGTACACAATTGAGGTAATAAGGCAACACCATAGCTGAAGAAAGATTGTGGCTTCTGGGGCCAATTTCCTCAGCACTTGGGGTCAGGTGTCCTAGCACATGACATCACTGGTTGCTGCTGAAGTTACTGCGGTTTGTTTATAATGTCCATGCTCAAATCTAAGTTAATGTTACAGCTGTACTTAGTGAAAATAGGCCAACACACGCTTCTCCTGTTTGTCCTGTCAACAAGAGCGTGCAGGTGATTTCACAAAGATGAGCTGGCTGTCAGTACCTTTCTAGATA
The DNA here is from genome assembly GCF_035770615.1 of Melospiza melodia melodia. Taxonomy (NCBI): domain Eukaryota; kingdom Metazoa; phylum Chordata; class Aves; order Passeriformes; family Passerellidae; genus Melospiza; species Melospiza melodia. The sequence goes on from NC_086197.1 coordinate 52,567,927, forward strand.
TCACCAGCATTACTTGTCACAAAGGCAGAGGGGAAATGTTGACTGCCTGGGCAAAGGCTGCCTTTAGAATTGTCCAATGCCTAAATCAGAACAGCAGGCAGCCCAGATGGAGAATCAAGGACATAGGGACCTGAATTAGGGAAGACACTGACTTTTAGCCTATTCATTGGCCCATTTTCCTATAGGGTAGATGTACCTACAGGGACATTTAAGAAAGGACCAGACTTTTAAAAGCATTTGGCATCCAGCAAATTCCATGGCAATCTTGTTGACAGATTTTCAGAGCAGCTCAATATCCACTTTGCTTCCCGGTTCTTCCAAAAAGGCAGCCACTAATTTGGAACTGACAGGGAAGCTTGGATTTCTCAATCTTTTGGTTATTTCTCCTTATTTTTTACAGTCCTTTTTAAAAAAATCTCTTTCTAAGGACCATTGAAAGTTTTAAGGTGGAAGGAAGCAGAAAACAGGGAAGATTTGGGGTCAAATTCACCAAGGTCCTGTATGTGCAACATGGGGTAATCTTGGCATTGGAGTACAGCACAGAAGGATTAGGGCCGTTTTAAGTATGACCAGGTTTGAATGACACAATATCCAGACCACTTTTTTCACATAAACTGGAAGGTGTGCTGAATGGTGGTGGCTGCTTTATTCAAAGCTGTCTTGTGCTGTGTCCTTCACAGATTCCAGCAGCCAGAGTCAGTCTGACTGTGACTTACCTTCAGCCAAAATCCTTCTTCCCACCATGTGTGCTACACCCATGGCCAAAGCAAGGAGAGTGCAGGCAACTCACTGCAAGAGAAGACCTACTGCCAATCCAGTGTCCTTCCTGGGTGAGGACACAGGACGTGAACGTCTGGAAGGCAAAAGAAAACATGAGGAAGATCAGCTATGTGGTTTCCCAGTGGACCATCCCCTTCATGGTGAGTGCCTCTGTATGCAGACTTTCCCCTTCAATGCCCCAAAACACAGCTGTTATCTTACAGTTATGTATAAGGTGATACCAAGCAACAGCCAGCACGAGTGTTTCCATTGGCTGAGTCACAGGAGTTGGTCATAGCTCTTGGATGAGTCACAGAGACAGTTCTTCATTCTTGCCATCAAAAGCCACTATTTGAGCCAAAGTTCCAGCTCCGTCTTACCAACTCTACCAATGTTAGTGGTAGGGACTGTTTTGGGTGTTTGTTGCCCTCCTGCTTGGGTTGTGAGGAGCTGCCACGTTCTGATCCTCACTGCCAGGGTTGTGGAACGCCCATTTCCTGAAAATGTGCATTGCACAACGTGGGGAGAGAGGCTGGTGAATAAGCTGAGTCAGCTCACTGTGTTCTGTACACCTTGGACCCACTGTAGAGGTGATGAAGAGGTCAGCAGCATGCACACAGGCAAACTGGCGACAGGCAGTAGATCTGGCAGGATGGGTCACGCACAATTGTCAATGCTGGCCATGTTGGTGAACCTGCAAATTTAATTAGTTATGAACATTGGTAAATAGTGGTCTATCTCCTAGCCAAAGCACTGGACAATACCAATATCCTTTTCCAATATGTTGCACAGGGACTTTAGGCTAAGCAGGATATGTGGTACCTGAACAAGACTAGTTCCTAGCAGACAGCAATTAATTGGCAGCATGTGACAGAAATTTCTCTATGTTCTTTGTGTTTGAGGAAAAGTAAATACAGACATTCATACTATACTCCAGAAAACAGGTTTGCAGCAGCAGCAGAAAGATGTTTTTGCATAGTCTCTTATTATTTACTCCAGGGAAAAGAAGGCATTTCATTTAAGTCCATTGAAGATGGCAGATATGGGGTTACTCAGGTGGCTTTTCTGAGATTCACTCATCATCCTTGCTCCATACTCTGCAAGCTGGCAGGAGAAGGAACGCTTTCTGTGAAATACATTTGGAAGAAAATCCTTTTTTCTGCCACTGCTGCCAAGGTATACATGAGTCTTGTGACAAGGTGCTGTCACCTCCTCCTCCTGCACGAGACAGCCATCAGTATTGATGCAGGGAGAAGCCTTGTAAGATAACTGGAAATTTTAGCTTTCCTCTGCCATGTAAGCTGCACACAGCTCATGACAGCAGGGCTAAATCATGTGGCCTCCTCATAGAAGAGCCAGGGCTGTATGCATCTGGCTCTCAGAGTTGCCTCTGAATATAAAAGTAGAATATTCACATATTCTCTATATGAGGGAGTCTCCAGCCAGGAGGATCACACCATAGCTGGGAGGTGACTGTCCTGACTTGGCATTTAGCCAGCCTCATCAGTAAAGCAGGGGAGGTAGCCTGCAATTATCTGCATAAAACAGAGCCAACATGAGCAGCCCCCTTCAATGGCAGCATGTATTTTAAAGGCATTTTAAACAAAATCCCTCTGTTCCCTGGTCACAGTGAGGTTTTGAAGCCAAGCAGAGGTTTAATGATCTGCCATTTCCTAGGCTACTGGTTCCTGCAGTTGCTGAGCCTTTGATAGAAGCTGGCTAGAGAAGGAGGGAGAATCCTAAAGCATGGGATTGACGTTTTCCCTGTAGTGTGCAAACAATGATGTTTCGGATCCTGTTCGTACACTACATCGTTCCTAGCAGAGAGCTGAAGGCCTGGGTTTAAAATACTTTCCTGTATCTCAAGTTTCAGCCTCCTTCTTCCACTTGACAGTACAGGGAAGAGCTGGTGGTTCATTTTCTCCTGCCTCTGGCTGTGGCAGGTATCATCTTTCTCAGACAAAGTCAGCAACAACACCTGCAGGAAGGGTAGACTGCAGCATCCCTGAAGCAGTCTGTAGTCCAGCTGATAGCAAATGAACTTCTGTTTAAGCACCTGTCAGCTGTGGGGGGCTTCAGACCTGCTTTTGGCATGGCAGCTACAGGTCAGTTACGGGTCCTCTGACAAGGCACCTTGGCAGTCCCAAATGCCCATAGTGTATCCATGGAGGTGTCCCCAGGACCTCCCTCACACCCACACCAACAATCGCTGTAAGCACTCAGAGGAACAGCACCAACCTCAGCAGCAGGAGACCTTTCTGATATGGAAAGACATCAGAAACCCTTCGTGGGGCATTCCCTCTCCTCTCTCTGTTAGCACACATCTATTGATGGTTTGTGAGGAAGGGCCCTGGGTCTGTCTAGACACACACATCTGTTTAGTTGTCAGGGAATAGAAGAAATCAGGCATGCTATACAATCACCTTGGAGGCAGGAGAGCTGGGCTTTGGTGCTATTTTGTATGGGAGGAGAAAGGTGAGGAGGCTTCAACAACAGCCTCCTTCATGGGCATGTGGTCTGAGATAACAAGAGCACCCCGACTGTGACCTTGAGTATGGGATTTGGAGCATATTTCCAGGAAACTCTGTAACAATTCCCTAAAATTTTTCTTTTCACCACAAAATGGCTTCTGCCACTAAGCGGTTTAGAAATGCAGTGTCATTTAAGCTAAATAGATTTATGTCCTTATCACAAACCACTGCAGGAAGCAATGCCTCTTGTACTTTGAACTTAGAGGCTGCCCTGTAAGCAAAAAAAGAAGAGGCCTCGTATGCTAGAGACATGCTGACACTGGCATTTAGTTTTGCTAAACCCCTATTTGAATTTGGGTGCCTTCATTCAGAATGCTGTATGCCTTCACCTGTGGCCTTCTGCATGGAGAGCTCAGCAGAGCCTTTTCAGAAAACCTGGATTCTTGGAAAGCAGCATTGATAAAGCCCATTTTAGAAGGAGAAACAGCTTTGATAAAATCTGTTTTAGAAGGAGATCATTTGAAAGAAGGCCTTCCTTTGAAGCTGCAGGTAGAGACTCTGTTTGGGCCAGCTTCTGTGAGATGAGTCATTGCAGCCCCTTTGCCATGCACAACCACCATCGCTGCCAAGGGATTCAAAACACCAGAGCAAGCAGGGAAAACTCTTGTGGTTGTTGGTCACCCTCTCAGCACCTGTCTATGTAAACCCAAATCCTGAGCTCCCACTTTGCTTTACTTCTCTCTGCCCTTACCTCCCTGGGACTCAGCTTGCCAGTCCAGAAGAGTAGAGCACTGGAGCCTGAGAGGATAACACACCCCCATGCCTGCCTGCAGCAGCTCCTGGTGGAGATTGCCAAGTACAAGATCCCAGCCTAGTTTGGATCCTCCTGGGCAATCATTTTGCAATGAGTCTTTTACACATGCTGGGTTTGATTGTATACATTGGGTGGGTGTGCACTGTAACTATATCCAAAGGCAGTGCATGACTGTGCCCTACATTGCACACAGATCATGGTTCCAGTCTCCTGCTCAAGCAAAGGAGCAGCTGCTGCCTTGGAGAAGCCAGGTAGCAGCATCACCTTCAGGCACCAGTGGATGTCTGGTCCTGTGGGATTTCTTCTCTGGGCAGTAATTGAAGGACTGCATAGATCATGCTTCAATAAACAGATCTGGCTCCTAATTCCACCAGAAACTGAGGGCTTCAGGCTGTGAACCACATGTGGTTCAGAGGTTCATGTTATTTCCTGCAGCTCAAGTCTTCATTATTTGCTGTAGAGGAGGCTGCCCTAATGAGTCAACATCACCCAAATATTTCCATAGCAAAAATCTTCTGCACATTGCTGACTGTGAGCTCAGGGGTCTTTTTATTAATCTAATTGTTTTATTGTCATGATAGCATCTGTGATCCCAAAGCATATTGATGAATTTTGGTGGCAGTTTTCGTAAAGACAACAGAAAGTATAGAGATAATCTCAGTTCTGGAGGAAGTCCAGTATAAGTCATGTTCCCTCTGTACTGATGCCATTTGCAGACATCCTTAGCTCAATGTTTATATTTTCTCTGAAGTCATAAATTCACTTGTACTATTCATTTGTGGACAATATGGTCAAATCCCTGTACCTCTGTGAAACAGCATGGTTTATCTCTCATGGAACAGTCTTTTCCTCAATATGCTGACTTACCTTAATGCACTTCTGAAACACCCAAGAGCCAATGAAGCACTGTGCAATCACAATCCCAGATAAATATCAGCTGCCCAGACTACACCAATGGGACTGTGAGAAAGGGCACAAGCATCTCATTGTCCTGCAGAACAAAAGGCAACAATTTTAAATGAAAAGGAAAAGCAGGAGGAAAAAAGAAATGCCCATATATATAATTTGGCTGCCATTACTGTCTTACCAGCCTTTTGTTTATCTGTGTGAATAGTCCCTGCAGCCCTCTGTCTCTAAAGTGCAGTGTTCCTCTATATGCACTAGGAAATGCCTCAGACCATTGACCTTGTTTTCGTGGGTTTACTTGAGGTATTGTTGCAGGCTGATTCTTTGTTTTCTCCCTCTTTGAAGACTGACTGTTTATAATGACACCCTGGATATTAAATGAAAGCCTGAATCCTTTACTCTCACCCTTCAAACTCTGTTCACATAGAAGTCTCACTGGTATAAGTGAGCACTGAAAAAAGCAAAGCTGCTAGCAGCTGGGGACTATCATAAAGTCCTTTTGTGTTGTTTCTTCATGGGTTTTGGGTTTGGAGTTTTATTTATTTAAAGCAAATGTTAACATTCAAAGCTTTCCTCAAGCCGTCCCTTCTTCCCAGGGAATTTTGGATACAAAGGGTACATTCCACAGGACCCAGAGGTTGATTTGCTCCTGCTAGTCGAATCTGTATGGTGTGACCACTTGTAAAGCTGATGGCACATCATGATTAGTTTATTTCAAAGGCCTTAATGAGTATTTATTGGCTTCTCCAAAATTGTCCTAGAACTTTTTATTAAAGCCCTGGGATATGATACTGTTTATTACTGTTCTTTAAAACTGAGGGCAGGTCTTTTACCTGCTCTTTTAGCAAGCCTTTTATGCTTAAAGGAGAAACAGTAGAGGCAGGGATGTAAATAAACATTCCTGATTGGTGTCTAGATGTTTGCAGGTAAAAATGATCACAAAGAGCAGGAATAAAGAAAAAGCAGGCTCTCTGTGCAACCTGCAATAAACTCAGGTTTTTCCCTGTTGCAAATGACTGGTTTCTCACAAGGGTTTTGGACCAGAGAGTGGTGGGGAACTTGCTTTCTTTGGTGAGAACCGTTATTGGTTTAGGCTGGCCACTGCTTTTAAGGTGAGGTTTGACTATGGTGAACATTCACTAAAATGAATGTGTCAAGTGTCAAGCTTGAGATTTAGCTGCATGGGGAGCCTATACATGCATCTGCCCCAAATCCACATGGGCCTGAAGGAGTACATGAAGGTGCAGGCCCTTTGGCCTAGGTATAGATCTAATGGTTTGCTTCATCCTTCAGATCCAGTGCTGACCACTGGCTGTGCCAGAGCTATGCACACCATCTTTCAGGCAGCAGCATTTATAAACACTGTCATCACTTTTCTGGCAGACAAGAAAGGTTAAATTCACCAGGGGCTCAAGGTTGATGGTGAGCACGATACCCCACAACAAACTGTCCACATGAATGGTTTCATACATGCTGTCTACTCCTTGCCAACTCCTCTGACAAGCAGACTTAAGAAACTCCCCTGATCACCACTGTACAGCCTGCTTAAACAGGTTTCTAGCCTGGTATTTTTGGCTCGCACCCCTTGATGTCTGTACATCTCTGCATTTCAGTCTTGATGTCAGGTGATTGGGTGTGGTACTCATTAGGGTAGAAGCAACTCTACATGAAGGAGTTTTGGACTGAAGGGAAGAGGTCAAGACTTCAGAAGTTCAAGTTGTGCTTCTCTGAATTAACTTTGGCAATGCCTGAACAGGCAGCAGCTGGGTGCTATGTGCTGTTTCACTAGCAGGAGGCTCTATCTGGAGCACATTGTACCCATCCAATTAGGATCAGTCTCACTGGCTATGCCAGTCCGTCTTAGGTTGAAAAGTCACTTTAATAAAGACTAGCCACACTGCAATACTCATGCCTAAATATTGCAGCAAAGCTCTTTTGAAAGCCATGAGCCACCTCTTTAACTAGGAGAGGGACTGCCATGGGCACATCCCCTTATACAGACAAGCAGGTTTTGTCCTGATGCCATCCTGTAATAACTGGAGGTTTTTACTGTGGGGCTGTCTGCAGTGAGCAGAATCTCACCACACAAAAACAACATTCAGAAAAGCCACGAGAAGGAAATGGCTGGGGGAGCCACATATCTGAATTACAAAGAAGAGAGAGAGAGATAGGAACTTCTCTGAAAAAGGCAAAAAAGGATGAAACAGAACTTAACCAGATATGATGAGGCTCTTTTTCAACACACCTGAGTTTCTTTCTGAGAAAAAATGATACAGTCAACTTTGTTACACAGAGAAAAATACATTTCTGAGGATATATAACTAAAGCCACTTGCTTGCTTATGTAACTGCTTTCTCCTTGTCAAAGAAGATGCAGAATCTTTGGATCTGTCTGTGGCATACTGTGAAAGGCTGTCTGTCCAGAAATGACAAAGATTGCAGTGAGATAAAGTGATCCTACCAGTTTTCATCTCCCTGGGTTACCTACTTCAAGGCAAATATGTGCTAGTAGTGATTTCCAGCCCTTCTCCTGTGTTTTTAATTCCTTGTCCCTCCAGTGTATGGCCAAAGTAGGCTTGATACAATCCTAGCTGCTACTGGGGTAAGTGCTAATGGGGGGTGCAGTTGCAGAGATCTCCCCGAGGCAGCATTTTTCTAACTGGTTCAGATGTGCAGCTAAGAAACAGCAGTGCAAGGTGTACTACAGGCTATTTGCCTACTACAGAATGTAGTCCAGAAGAAATTTGCCCCAAGTATAGCATTATTGCAGCTGTGCAGCTTTTACTTTAAAAACGGCAATGTTAACAAACTTTTACAAGTAGTTATCAGTATCGATTTGCTCATATCTCAGATTGCTTGAAACTGTGTTATACTGGACAGTGGAAATAAGCTGCAATATGCTAAGCTAAAACTGTGTATGTAAACAATTGCAAGTCAGATGCTTCGAGCTGTGCTTAGTTTAAGGCCTTAATGCCCTAAGCTTCCTTAATTTTTAGGGAAGGAGTGATGGGGGCCTTTACTTCATATGGTTATTTGGAGGTCAGAGATTACATAACAGAATAGGTTGTGAGAGGCCTCTGGAGACTATCTTGTCCAACCCCAAATCTAAGCAGGGCCAGCTTAAATCAGGTGGCTTAGGCTTTTGACCAGTCAAGTTCAGAGTATCTGCAAGGACTGAAACTTCACAGCCTCTCCCGGCCCCCACATCAGACTACCCTCATTATGAAAACATTTTTTACCTATTATGTAACCAGAATTTCCCTTGCTGCAACTTGTAGTCATTGATCTCATCCTTCCACTGCACACCTTCAAGAAGAATCTCTATTCCTCCAAAGTTCATATGTTTGAATTTGCTTCAAGCCTGACCTAATAATAAAGCAGATCTGCAAAGGACAAATGAGCCTGATACCGAATTTAAAGGAGCTATCCTGCTTTATCAGTGGGGAGAATCTGGCCCTTCCAATGTCAACAGTAAGGCAGTGTACAGACAGCTGTATCTCTAAGCATCTGAAAATGCTGACACGTTTAGCTGCCTCGTATTTTCAGGCTTGGTTTCAACAGCCAGCTAACCTGCAAATGACTTTCATGGAGCATAAAAGCACACTTGAATATCCCCAGCTTTTACATAAAAAATAGCTCAGGAAACTCAGACAGAGTCTTATTTCCCCAGAGACCCTAGAGCCACATTTGAAAAGCCAAAGTTACACTTCCAACACTTCCTAGTCTTACATCTTCCACCCACATACTTTATTAGACTGTAATTCTGAATGCTGTTGTTTGCTATGGGATCTCTAAGCTGAGGTCCCAAGGCAAAGGGAACTATCAAAGCTACAGTCAGAGAAAGTTTGATCTTGCAAGAGAAAATGTTAACACAGAGTCCCAGATTTTTTGCATTTCTTAATAGTTTTTTTTAAAAATTAGAAATAGAATGACTGATTACTTATTGAAAAAATACAGTTTTCTATATTCCCTGCTGGCAAAAGTCTTGATTAGTTCACAGGAGTCTATTTTGTTAGCAGTTTAATTTCATATATAGTCGAAATCAAAGTTTTTCCTTCAGTCTCAAAATACAAACTGTATTTTGTTCAATGTGATGAGTTTCAGCTTTGCAAAGTTTGGTTTCAGTTGGACTGATACTTCTCAGCACTGTGCAGATCCTCCCCTTACATAAGAGTCTTGTCTATAATACAGTTCACCTTTCCAGAAAGAAAAATGTGGAGGATTTAGAGTGGACTGATAGGGAGTTTCTTTTGTTCATCACCAAGTTAAAAGGGTCATTTTCATATCCAAGAAGCTGGTATGAGACACCAGAAACTCACATGTCTCTCTGAAGCCACATTCTCTAGTCCTGGACATTTCTCAGGTGCTAGCAGGAGAGAATATAGTAAGCCAAATATTAAATGGGAGGTGAAAATCTTCCAAACAAGAAACAGCATTATGAACTGTCTTATCTACAGGGGATGTAGTGTCCTAATATTTCTACTGTCAGTACTGATATTTCCCTTTTCTTGCATATAGCAATAAACCCCCTTTGCAGTAATCTTTTGAGAAGGTTCAAGTAAATGTAATCAGAGCTTCTTAGGAGAAGGTGCCCTTTATACCTTCAGCATAAACATGCACAAATATTTCTCATTTCAAATCTCTGCCCCCGTAGTGCCAGCAAGATTCAGTGGAAATAGCATTTTTGTTCTGAGACTGAAGCCAGTGCTGCAGTTTAATGAGTAGTACTTTGATAGGCTGATGGAAGGTCTAATGATACGGATTTAACTGTGTTGGACATCAGCTTTATTAGGCTGTTTCTGAGACATGGTAGTATTGACAGTCATGATAAATGACATTCCTCAGTTATTCCTGCATGACTGGTTTTCTTTCAAAGTCCCCAAAAGGTTTAGAAAAGATGAAATATTCACAATGGTATTGTGTCCAGGCTCCTTCCTACCAAGCTGATGAACAGAATATTTTAATTCTTATTTTCTGTGTCAACAGAGCCACAATGAGGTTTTGATTACAGAATGAAAAATGTCATTTTCTGGTTGGCACAGAGCCGACTTTATATTGGTCTAGGTGTTTAGTTACCTTTTCACTGTGTTAGCCCTCCAAAGGATGCTAATGGCTGAACAAAACGGGAAAAGGTAGCAAGTCTCTTTGAGGGGTTAAGCTAACCTTGTGTGGTTGATGGTGCCATTAGAAAGAGTATGCCTCTAGTTACATAGTATGAATTGTTAGTTGTCATCAGACCGTGAAGACCAAAAGCAGCCATACAGAAAAGCAATTTTTTGTAACAACATGGTTTCATTGAGAATTACTTCAGGTCATTGAGTAGCAAGCTCATCACAGTCAGTAAAATAATATTAGAATTTTTATGCACCCATCAGATGCAGCTTTCTGAGCTCAGTAGAAAAAACCCTGTGGTTCATAATGTTTGGGGTATGGCTTTTTGTGCTGGTCACTCAGTGTCAGCTGGAAGATACTCCATTTGTGCATCAGAGAAGATCCCAGCTTTGGGATGAGGCTGAACTCCACATTCTGCAGCTGCTTCTTCCTCTTCCTCTTCAGCATCATTTCAGAGCAACTGAGACTTCATTCTAACTTACATCAAGTGCTATACAGAATTTATGATCTAAATAAAATATCCTAGTGTAGGAGGGCCTTTTCAAAACACTGTAGGAGTGTTTAGGGAAGCACTTTTTGCGATCACACCACAGCAGGTGAAGCAATGAAGCATTGGAATTCACAGCACCTAAACTTCTGCATGGGCTTTAAGGCCTTATTCTTAAGTTCCTCAGGTTAAGCTTGTTTAGAAGGTCCCCACACAACAATGGTACAGTCAGAAAAATACCTTTTCTTTGCAACAGCAGAGTTAAACTGCTGGCTATACCTGCTGCTGTAGGAATGGTATGGGAAGAGAGTAGCAGTCAGTTAGGGGTCAGTGGTTGGTCCAGCACTCAAGGACTTTGGTGACAAACTCATTGCAGGGCTAGTGTGTTAAAACACATAGGCATTTGTTGCTGTTGACATGCAGTGGATCCGTGGAATTAGCAGTACAAGTGGACACTTTTGACTCATTCCTTTCATGATAAAGGCCTGCATTCATGTTGTCTGCTAGAGAGTATCAGGAGCCAGTCACCTATGATAAGTACACGTCTAGAAGTTGTAGATGCCATCCCAACTGTAGAGCAATATACAGAAACTGCTGCATCTCTGAATCTTCTTGTGGTCCTGTAGCCTTTTCCTGTAAAAAGTAATGCATCTTTCCTTGTTTTTCACAGCTGAGAGGAAAGGGAAACGAAGAATCCGGACAACGTTCACAGCTGAGCAGCTCCAGGAACTGGAGAAAATTTTCCAAGTGACTCACTACCCAGATGTCCATATTCGCAATCAACTGGCAGCAAAGATAAACCTCCCAGAAGCCAGAGTTCAGGTACAGTGTGTCTCCAAAAGGCTATATTCACTGCAATTCATTCATTACTTGGGAGGGCATTCTTAATAGTTTATGCCTGGGTGGCAATGCTAATGAGGTGCGTGACCTCTCTCTTACCCTACAGACAGGGCCACTGTCACTGAACTCTTTTTACAAATAGGGGAAGAAGTATTTTTCGCCCAGCTGTGACTAACCACATGGAAATAATCAAAGGGTTAACAGAAGCTCTAAGCATACTAAATGCATAGCAAGTAAGAGTTAGAGATGGTTATGAGTAACCTGTTGGACTCTGTAGCGACAGAGCAGCCATTTATGAAAACATTTGTTGATCATTTATCAACCATTTATAGGTTAATATTCATCTAATACAAACTGTCATCCACATTCATCTTCCACAGGGTCTCAAAACACATGAAAATAGTTGCCAAAGTGGAAGTGCTTCTTAGTGTTCTGTATTTCGATAGGACAGGCTATAAATGCCCTGGCCATAATTTCAGTGCACAGAAACTAATCTGGTTTTCCTCAATTGTAATATAATGTTGCTGACTGAGCTAAAATTGACCCCAAATTCTTACTGCATAGGAAATCTGCTACATTAAAATATACATACCGTGCTGTATTGGCATTTGGTGTTGCCTACCAGGCACTGTAGTGATGATTTTTGCATGAGGCAGTTTCTGCACTTGCTGCAATGCTATCTATAGTCATTGGTGTACTTCTTTGCATATATCCCTCTCTAACAATCAAAGTTCAACACAGAGCTGTTTATTGACTATGACATGCCTGGGACTATTGACTAGCTATGATAATATTGCTTCATCGTTAGGTGACAGGGAGAATTAGACCTGCATTGCCACAATATGCCCATCAGCAATACCAGTACTCCAACAATGCATTTCCAACAGCATAAAAGACAAGCTGAGCTGCCACTCAGTGCTCTCCACAGAACAATGAATCACATGAAAGAATAAGGTATTTTTCTGTTTAAAAAAATTTTTTATAATACGTATAGGGAAAAATAAAAATGAGTTATTACAGGAAACATCAACCTGAGATGTAAATGATAGAAGTAAAAAGTCCCTCATGTATGAAGTGCAGATGGCAAATTCCCAATTCAGACAGTGTTATACATGATACAGGAAATTCTGTCTTTGGCCTCATCCAGGCTGATAAAGGGAAATCAGCCACAAAACTAAAAATTAGCAGTAACTTAGGCTCAAGTTACAAGTTATAGTTTCAATTGACTGCATTTGTCACACAAATCAAACAGCATACAGAGAATTTGCATATGCTCTTGCTACTTTGAAATAGTTTTCACAAAGCTTTGTGTAAGTTAAATCACCTCAGAAATATAACTCAACTATCAAAAAATTAAGTGAACAACCAACCGTTTGGTAACCAAATGAAACCCTCCATAAACTGTAAAAAATATTGTGTCCTCCAGTCAAGAAAAAAAGTTATGATTGCTGTGAAACATCGTAAAGGGATAGATGAGACTGTATAACTGCATGTGTTAACACATAAAAAATTAAGAATCCTGTATGAGTAAACATGAGAAACAAGAAATTATAAAAAAAATAAGTAAGCAAAGCAGGAGGGTGCAGGCCAAAGCTTTGGTCAGAAAAATTAAAGATCAAAAACTCAATAAAAGTCAATTAAGAAGAAAAAAAAAGCCCAAAGTGATCAATTATATTGATCTGTTACTTTGTAGAAACAGTAGGACTGTCAAGGATAATGCATAAATGGCAAAGATGTTCAGTCATAATTTCTGCTCTATCCTTGGAAATATGTCAGGGAGCACTTTCTAAAAGGATAATATTGAACAGCAGCTGCTACAGACAGGTATTTTTTAATCTACACATCTAAGTAACTTACCTCCAGTGGTTCTGAAAAAGCTGCTTGAGATGTAGTTTAGGTCATCGGTGTTGATATTTAATCAGTTCTGGAGCATGAGAGACATTCCATTCCAGGGGCCTTGAAGAAATCTAATGTATCAGTATTCAAAGGGTAACAGGACAACCAGAAAATGACTGGCCTGTCAGACAAACATTGGTTTTTGGCAAAAACTGTGAAAACAACTGCATATTTTGTTAATGGAGAGTTAAAGAAAAGATAACATATTTAATGCTTATCAGCACTGGTTTATGAAAACAGACGCTGCCAAACTCATCTTTTTATGGTGAGATTATTAGTGACAGTTTTAAACTGAAAGAAGGTAGATTTACTTTGTGTATGAGGAAGAAATTCTTTATGGTGAGATTGGCAAGACACTGGAACAGATTGCCCAGAGAAATTGTGGGTGTCCCATGACTGGAAGTGTTCAAAGTCAGGCTGAATGGGGCTTTGAGCAACCTGGTCTAGTGAAATATGCCCCTGCCCACAGCAGAAGTGTTGGAACTAGATTTTCTTTAAAAGGTGCATTCCAACCAAGAGTAGTCTATGGTTTTGTGCATTTGGTTGATAAATGTAGACAGAGCATGAGGAATAGGTTTAAAAGACAATTGAAAGGACTCATGCTGGGTATGGAGAAATCATTTTAGATGTAAGGGTGCTGGAGAGCTGGTTGGGGAAAAAAAAGAGCAGTTTGGTCTGAGAAGTGTTAAAATCTTTGCCTTTAGTTAAATAAAGTAAGTCCATGAAGTGAGAACTTTATCCCATGTGCAGATTTTAGAAGCAGCGCTTCAGAGACTGAATGTTGGCTGGAGTGCCCCCTTTGCCCTCTATCACTTTGTGAGTGTTAAATGGTGCTGTTTCACCATATAACTCCTGCATGGTAGAAAGGGAATGGAAAAGTTCATACAGACTAAGCAGTTTCCAGACACATGCACACCCAGATAAACAAAACTGTCCTTTCAGTAACCCCAGATACTTCTAGCTATCAGCAATATAGCAGCTAACTATCAGCAATATAGCAAAGGGCTCCTGACATTCCCATCTTCTTGGGTGAGAGATGCAGAAATAACTGAGCTGCTCATTATTTGGCTTAAAATACATATGTATTTACATTCAGTAGCACCTGTCTTCAATAACCAACACTTTGTGTTCATGTGAACCACTGGCTTGCATACAAACAGCAAGTCCCTTAGCAAGCTACAAACAATTGAAGGGGGCTTCAACTTTTCACGGCAGTGCAGCAAGATGCACAACTGCAGCTGCACTATAAATACATTTATGCCTCTGCCAGAAGGCAGACTGGTCAAATCAGCTGACAGATGAAAGGAATTCCCTAGAGAAAATTAGTTGTCTGCTTTCCAGTGCAAATGAGACAGCTGACAGCATACTCAGATTGCTGAGTGATCCCTGTGGGTCTTTCACTTAGGTCCCTTATGTGAATTTCCAAATGCTACCAGCTAAACATAGGTAGAACCCTGTTAGTACATCTCCACTGGTGACACACTTTTATTGCAGCCCAGCAAAACATCTAGGTGGATCTATTCTCAGTCTGTTCACTTGGGAACAGGGTGGAAGAGCTCTGTCATGAGATGTCACACCTTGGGAAAACAGAATGCTGTGTGCATTGACCACTGCACAGCTTTGTTCACAGAAGGATCTGCTCTCCCCAGGGAGCCCTGGGAAACCTGCAATACTGTCTTTCTTTGAACAGGGTGATCCTGTTTCTTCTGTGTGCCACAATAGAAAACAAGGTATCATGGTCCAGAGTTTCGATATGCTATGTAAAGTGTGAAAAGTGCTCTGTCAAACCCAGTGGTTTACTTTAGATTCAGCCTCTGGTTCTGCTGAGCGGGACATCAGTGTTTTCTGATGCTCAGAGTTTAGGGAAAGTAGTTGGCTGTGAGAAGTTCTTCCTTCATATTCTGTTAATTTCTGTACCTTTTATTTCTTGCCTTTATCCAGATCTGGTTCCAGAATCAGCGAGCAAAGTGGAGGAAACATGAAAAGTTCAGCAACTTCGGTGGCCTTCAGTATCTGACAGAAGTTGATTTCATTCCTGCTCCCAAGTCAGATATCACAGTGAGTATTGGACACTTTGTGTCAAAGCCAGTGAGGGAGAGCCAGCTATCCTTCACCAGGTAATCACTTCACCAGTAGTGCCATGGGACTATCTCAGAGAAGGAGCACTGGAAAAGACAAAACTGGCTATGTGATGACAGAAAATCCCACCATCAATCCACTGATCAAATAACACATTTCTTCATAGAATTAAACCTGTTTCATAAATATTCTGTGAGGTGTCTCTTGTAGGGTCCTTCCCCATTTTGCTTCTAAATCACTTCCCTATAAATCATACTTTGATTCAGAATGTCTTTATAATCAGAAATTTCCTGGAGAGGAAGACCTAAGACATTGGCAGACACAAAGCCATGTCCATTTAGAGACAGAATCTCTTTACAACATCCAGCCTTGGTTAGGCTGACCAGTACCTTGACCTATGCTTTAGCAGTCCAGGACTGTTATTTTTTAGGCTGCCACACAGGCTCTTTCCCTGACAGGAGTTTTTTCATGGCTAGAAAAAAGAGTATTTTGCTTTGTGTCCTGGGTGACAACACACCACTGGGGTTTAGGAAGTCTGTTTTTCTAAACGTTTCTTCTTAATTACTGATCACCAGGGAAACAAATAAGGTTGATTGTAAATTTCATCTAAGTAGAAGTCCATATTGATTCACCTGAGACTATGCTTTTATTCTTGAAAGGCTCCTAGCTTGATGCCAAGAAAACTCTCTGCTTCCTATCCTGCCATGGGATACTACTCACCACTGCAAGGACAGCTGACAACTGCCTGGCTGCCCAGCACGCTCTCCTTCGCTCCCCACCACGTGGAGCTGCTGCCCTTCCCAGAGCCATACTTGCTCTTCAATGTCCTGCCCCCATACAGCTCGCTGCTACCCCACAGGCTGGAAAGGAGCAGTATCTGTGCCAGCTCCTCATAGAGCAGGACACGGGGCAGGGGGGGCTTTGGGGATGCCTTTCTCTTCATGTCCTCCGTGGAGTTGTGCGGTTCCTCTCCTCGAACAAACCTGCTGGGATGATGGGTGGCACTGGTGCCAGGTCACCATGCTGGAGGAGAGGTGCCACAGCCCAGTGGATGAGGGCAAGAGGCACCAAGGACCTGAAAGGAGCTCCTCATCTCCCTGAGGAGCAGCATGCTCTGTGGAAACCCAGCCCTTCAACCAAGAGCCTCTCCCCAGGGGGACAGTGCACCAAGCAGCCCTGTGAAAGGATTTTCTGGGATTTTACTCAGCCATGAGACATTGGATGACCCTATTGCATGGATGACTGGGGGCAGGAAAGACACTGGGGCTAAAGTGTACATAGGCCTAAGGGCCAGCCAAAAGTGCTTTTCTCTGCAGGTTTTGGTGACTTTGCTCATACATTCTGGTCTTCATGTACTGCAAAGAACATGTTTAGGTCAAAAATCAAACTTTAAAGGTACTTTTTTTTTTCCAAGTAGTCAAATGGGGGGGGAGGAGGGTTGATTTGCTGTCTGTGTTTTTGACTTGAATAAAGGGGAACAAACACAATCTGAGCTGAAATATTACAGTCTGAGCTCTGGATTTGGTACTGCAAGTCTCTGGGGGCAAGAGAATTCTTCAGCTGGTTAATTAAAATGCTTATGAGGAAGCCTCTCATTTTTTGATC
The DNA here is from genome assembly GCF_035770615.1 of Melospiza melodia melodia. Taxonomy (NCBI): domain Eukaryota; kingdom Metazoa; phylum Chordata; class Aves; order Passeriformes; family Passerellidae; genus Melospiza; species Melospiza melodia. Next base: position 52,584,895 of record NC_086197.1, read on the forward strand.
TAAATTAAGAAAGCTCCAAAACACCCCCAGAAACAATAACAAAAAGAGAAAGCCTGAGTTTAATCTGCTCGTTCTAATAGGATGATATGACCCCACAGTTTAGTTTAATTGTAGATAAATAATGAGATTGGCCTGCCCGTTTACAAAATGTCTCTATCCCTGTTATTTGCATAATACTCATCCCCTTCCAGCATATGGTGCTTTTCTCTCCCCTGTTTATTCAGGGTTCAATCCTGTTTCCACTAACGTCTGTGCTGTATATACTGTATCTGTACTCTTACAGGTCTTCCACAAGATCTTTCCTCATGCCTGCTTGGATCTGAATTCTCTATCATCTTCATCCCTGTCATCTTATCAGTCACCTGAAGGACACTCAGGTCAGATACAGGGCTAAACTTCAGCTCCAGCAAAGAGCTTCAACACCTAACTGATTAAAATCAACACAAATTAGTTGTGCACCTCATGCAAGTTTAGATGACTGCATTGTAGCCACACACACTCTCAAGTTAGGACCTTGAGTTTACTTAAAAGAAGAAAAAGTGATCACACTAAAGTTTCTGAATTAGGTGCAGGTCACTCATTAATGCAGTTTCTGGAACATTAATTGTCCTTACACAGTGATTATCTGGAATATAGGTATCGTAATAATCTAAAGCTAAGGGGACACAACTCTGCACAGTAGCCCAGGGCTCAGGCCAGCACCAGCAATGAGATAGCTCTTCCTGCATGAATATTTCTTTAGCTTAGAGGAAAATTCTGGGATGATCACAACATGACCATTTTCCTTGGTCAGGTTATGGAGGTAAGAAGCTTAGGGTGCTACTTTTACATTGTTTCATACTCTGGTATTTCCGCGTAATGCTGGGTTGGACATGGCAGTCCTTGGGACATCCTCAACTCTGCAGTTCTTCAGACACACAGGTCTGCTTTGGCAAACATGTCTTAAACCTGACAAAAAGTTGCTTGAGGGAGAAGTCATCCAAGGAAGCTGACCACACAAGACATGAGTATGGAAATGTAGTCACAGTTTCATCCTAGCCTTCTTCACCTGACATCAAGTGATTCAAGTGACAGGGCTTACAGGCCCCTGGGGGGGACTCCTGCAGTCTCACAGCTCTCCATGACATTCCACTCACATTTTCCATATGACAGCTTCAACATTTAATCTTCCCTAAAACCCCTTGTGACCTAAACAATTTCTCCCCCTGGCTTATGGCCTTGATTTCCATTTTCACATTGACTTTTTGGTAAAAGAAAGAGAGTAAGAGCTAGAACGCTTTCCTTTTATGGTTGCTGCTGTTGTTTTGTGGGGATGGCTAGAAAAGAGAGCTGGGGCTTTGAGGGGGTTGTTTACTTTTAAAGGTTTCTCTTTTTTTCTTTTTTTTTTTTTTTCATCATGTGTTTTACCATGTGTTTTGATCACAGTCAAAAAGAGAGCATGCAAAGAGGGTGATGCCTGCTCTGCAATTCCATGCAGGTACACACTAGACTTTGGGTCACAAAAAGCTGTGATTCAAAGCAGCCAGACATCTGGTTCCTCATGCTTTTTGATCAAGGTCTACATCCCCTTCCTACTCTATGCTCTGACCTGACTTTGCTGAGTGATTGTAAAATACCATTTCTCTGTTCCTTCACATCTCCCCTTAGCCTGGACCATGGGTCTCACCCAAGGGCCTACTTCTGTTTTCTTGCCCTGCTCACATTTTATTTTGCTCTGTGTAGTTTGATTTGGCTTTGATATGAGAAAACAGTATCACTTCTAGCTCAGAAACCATCAAATGAGCCAATGTCTGTGCATCTCAGGGAGAATAACCCAAAAGACTTGGTGTAAATAAGTAATTCAAAATAAAATGCTCACTGAATTAATTCAGATGGGCTTTTATCCAACCAGGAGAGTTTGGCTCTTCCAAGAAGGTCTCCTGTGACACTTCCTCCCTGCTTGTGTCCTTATGCAGACCTGCTCTCTGCTGGGACAGCATTGCCCCACTTCCAGGACTTGTTCTTGCTTCTGCTGAAATTCGTAATTTACAGTGTCTATCCAAAGATACCAGTACAGAATGATTTTATTTTCAAGTGGCTAACAATAAAAACTCACCTCCTGACCACCTGAAGAATGGAGAGGGTAGGAAGGGAAAATGCCTTTCATTCCAGGTCTTCAGAGCTGGAGCTTCTGAAAGGAATTTGATCCAATCTGAAATCTGAATCTGAAAGGAGTTTGATCAAAAATGAGCCTGGTGTCAAAGCCACGAGATGGGTTTAGATTAAATGCTTTAAAAGGAAACCCAAATAGGTTTGGTTTTCAATAAGCTCAAAAAAAAAAAAAAAAAGAAATCTGTGTCTCAAAGTAGAAAATGGCTCATTGTTCCAACAGCTATTAGATACATATTATACACATGGGCATTTCAAGGAGAGCATGTCCCGTCATGGGACAGCGTGCATTGGCTCTCTGACCCTTTCTGGAGCCATCCTGTCAAGTGGTACATGTTGGCCACCTGAAAGATCTGAAACTTGTTTAGGAATTAAAAGAGTACCAGCCAGCAGCCACGTGCCAGGAATCTGTAGTAGCTGTCCCTCTCTCTGCATTTCAAAACTCTCATAGTCACGTTCTTTGCCGTCACATTACTCATCTTTGTCACATGGCTGATGTTGAGCTTACAGGACAGAAATTCACTGAATCCTTCATCATCTTTGATTAAATATAGATGCTGCTATTTGCAGCCTTGCAGACCCTGGACCTTGTCAGCTGTAAATGCATTCCGATGCTTTCAATAGCAGAAAAGAGACACTTTGTCTGTCCTTCCACAATAGGATAAGCCAATTTGACTCTTTCTCTGCAGGAAGCACATTCCTGACTGTAGGGTTACCTTTCCTCTGCTTGTGACTACTGAAGCTAGGAAAACTTTTAGGGCTCCCAGCAATACCAGCTTTATCTATCCCTAATCTTCCCCTCTCTGAAGCCTTGCTTTTCCCTGCCTCCTTTTTGTCTCTCACACACATTGACAGGACTAATGCCCTTGCTACTTTTGCTTTATTCTCTTCTCTAATATCTTTTTGCTGCTCTGAACTTAGAGTTGTCCCATACCACACTGCCAGGATTTCCCAAGCAGAAGTAGGTACACACTCTTTCAGGGGTGCCTGGCAGGGTAAACACCTCCTGAGAAAGGACTACCATGAAAATCTTGCTGGTATAAGGACCTACTCAGAAGGGCCTTTTTCCTTTGTTTTCCTGAAGGAGAAGTAAATAGATGTCTGGTGTTCAGGGGCTATCGTATGAATCCCAAGATTATCTTTATTATAGTTACAGAAAAAGCAGGTCCCCACCAAGGGGTCTTAAATCTGAGTCTGCATCACAGGTGTTAGCAATCTTTTATTGATTGCATTTTACAGCACTCTACAGTGCAATCTGGCTGCTCTGAGACACTTGGAATTTCAACAAATTTTAACTTTCAAATTTTGACATTTTTCTGTGTTATCTGTCTGCCTCAGGCCAATGCCTTAAATCTAAGCAATTCAGTCCCTGAGGCTGGGGAAATTGCGCTTTTTAACTCAGGGTGACAAAATTTTGTTGCCCTTTTGAAAACAGCACTTTGAGCAGGAGCTTGAAATCTGGCACAGAGGTGGCCTCTTCTGTTAATTTTTCTCTTTGCCATCATTGTCACCAACTACTGTTATCTGGCCAAAGTATTAGTCTCTGAAAAGTATTGGTTTGCACAGGTTTATTCTATATCCTTTAGATGATAGCAATTGCATTCCTTACGGAGTCGATGCTCCCAGGAGTGTTTACTCTGATGGCTCAGCACAGTCACCCCCCACAAGTTCAGTTCTTGCCTGGCTGTGAACAACACGTGGGCCAGACTCTCATGAAAGCCAGCAGGACCCTTTTCCTTTGCTTCCTGAATGCCTCACTGCCTCCATCACAGGATCAGGCTGGTGGAGCAATCTGCTCAAGCCTAACATGAAATAAATAATTTCCTATGACCACTTGCAAAATATGCGGGGTGCCATGGGGCAAACACTTTTGATCTTTACCTTGCTAAAATCAGCTGTTCAGCTCACTGTAACTGGGGCCCAGGAATGTCTCCAGGAAGGATGTAGGAGTCTGGTTCAGTCTTTGTTGTTACCAACAGGAGAATGTCCATCTTCCTTGGCAGAACCAGAGATTGGTGTGTGCTGGAAAAAACACCTCTAACACACATACTCACTAGAGAAAACCGCAGTCAGAGTGCTGTTTATGTTGCACAGGGAGTTATTCAAATGCAGATCAGCATTAGCATAGCATTCCAGGAGTTAATATAATTCCAGGCAATTTAGCGCTCTCCAGTATTAAAGCTGCTGTCCTGACGAAAACAACAGCATGTGGTAGCATCTTATGTTTTCTGTGGTTCGCTGAGCTACTTCAGACAAGCTGTTTTAATAAAGTCAGATTTGTACTCATGTTATAGTGAATGATAGTGCTGAAGGAGCTATGAAGATTAGAAACTCCTCTTCTGGGAAGCCAAGTCTTCTCAGCTTGTGTAGGATCTGTTGCAGCACACAGCACTAGCCCAGGAAATGTTTTATCACACTGTCATAAAATAACTGCTTCTTAGTGTAAATGTTTACTAGGAACAAAATTAATCTTGTGCCTTCATTTTCCACGGGGAGGATGGGATCAGGTAGAATATTCCCAGTCCTGATTCTCCCAGCAGATCAGTGCATCCTGCTTGGGCTCTTTGGTTGCTCTCCTGCCGCCCAGCCTTTGCATTCCTGCCTGCACCATGACCCTCCCTGAAAAGGGATCATCCTCTTTGCCTGTACCAACCAGAGCTGTGCATCCCATTTTCCTCAAGGCAGAGAAAACTGAGGGTGCACATCCTGGTGAGTAGAAGCTGTGATCAATAGGTCTTGAGTCCAGCTGTGGCTTTTGGCCTGGGAATTGCAGCAGTGGGATCACACCCTCAGTACTGGTGGTAGCAGATACCCTCAACAATGCTGGCTGTTCCCACCTCTGAGAAGAGTTATTTTGAATTGATAGGGGCTTTTGAACTTCAAATATGCCTAAATCTCTCCACAGTCTCCCTAATTCAGGCAGTCTGGATGTGGCCACAAAACTATGGCTCTGCAATGCCTACCTGTATCCAGCATGGTCTGGATACTGTCCTTAATGTAAGGTAAATATCTTAACAATACTCCTTTTCTTAGAAGGCTGTGTTCACCATCCAGCATGGGAAATAAGGAATGCAACACTACATACACTCATTCAGACTCACAGAACACCTGCTCCCGAACCACACGTAAAGAAAGAGGGAGAAAAAATCTTAAGAAAATTAAAAATCAGATGAGGATAGCTTAATTAAAACATAAACACAAATGAAATCACAACAATCAATGGTAGTTCAATTCTAATTGAATTTTATCATCAGCAGAGCTGCTGTTGTTTTTCACTTCCTCCCAAAATGAGAAGCTCTGTAAAGGAAATGTCCCACATCAAATTTCACATTCAGTTGAATTACTCTGGAAACTTTTTAATAAAATTAAAAAAAAAAAAACCTTGACAGAAAACTTTAATTCCTGCCAAGGCCCTTAAACCAACCACCCTGTGCCAGAAAGTTCAGTGACAGAACTGGAGGGTGTCAGCACTAATCATCTGCCCCTGTTTTCTGAGGGTAAATTCAGCATCTGTCTCCAAGCTGGAGAGAAGAGGCCCTGGAGCCCTTGAAGGAATTGGCTTGTAATTCTGATGTGATGGCATCAGCTAATTAGCAGCTCTAACAAACCTCACCTCCAGCCCCCTAGCCCTCTCTGGATTTTTCTTCAATTATGGCTAAGAGTGCAGCTTGCACGGAAGGGAGGTGAGGTGGGGGGAGTTGTCCATAGCTAGTGAAGGTTAGACAGCTGCATAGAATAAAAATGACTGCAGCATTTAATGACACTCTTGTTTAATTCTGACAAACAGGGGTATTAACATCCTGCAAATAGGGACAAATTAACATGAAGGATACTGAGCAGAGACAAGCCCCAAAGCCCTTTCTCTGGCCCTTTGTACAGAACTAAATTTTACCAATACCAGTTTTAGGGACCTGTCAGCCTTTGAACATGTATACTCTTTCATATATTGGTGTGACTATAAATACATAATTTCCTTGAGGTTCTGCTTTATTAAAATTATTGACTATATGGGTTTTCTTGCTGCCCTCTTTTCTCATACATATCATACAAAACAGCAAATACTGTTTAGCACAAGAAAGATAATCACTTACATACCAAAGGCAGAAAACACTTTAAGTGCTGTCCTCAAAAGAGTTTTCTGTTTTGCTCAGAAAGTTTGGCTGGTTCTTTTATCCCTCAGTGGCATTGGAAAATTCTCCCACTGAAACCAGTGTAGTCCATTTTTCATTGAAATCCCAGCATTTCCCAACTGCCATAAAATGACATTATTTTAGAAATGCCATAAAATCACAAAGAATTTTACAAACACCATAAATGTGGCCATGGAAAGAGTGAAAAATGTTCAAAGTGTGGTTCCATCTCTCCCAAATAACTGTGACACACCTGTCACAGTACAAAGCTTTGGAACAGTTATATTGCCACACATAGCAATGTAAAGCACAGATGATGACACAAACAAATGCTCAGTGCTGACACTTAAAAGAGCAGCTGTAAAAAATAGCAGTCCATGATAAAAAGCACAGCATCAGCCAGTGACTTTATGCAAAATATTATTTACTGTACAAACATACTGGGCTGCAAAATATAGCTAATAAAAGAAGTGATTTCCCTGCCTGCTGCTTCCAAAATCACTCACAGTCTCCAGCAGGCACAGTTCCCTAGGGGTGATGGAAAATATTTTCTAGCAGTTGACAAGAAACTCTTGATTAATTTTTTTCTGTTTTGCTGGCAGTGAAGAGCCACCCTTGACAATCTGATTTTAACTCACTAAACTTACTACATCTCATTACAAGTCCCAAGGTTTAATTTTTAAAAAATTAAAAGCAGACACTCAGTTGCTAAATAAATCAGATTGCACCTCCCAGAGACAGGACCTGTTCCTCCAGCTCCACAGTAGCCAAATGGTGTGCCAACATTTTCATGCAACACAGAGAACTGGCATGGGTCATGCTAAATGTCACCTCAGAGCAAAGTGATGTGACAGCTGAGGCGTGCTGAGTTTTGGCCAATGCAGAGCAATAACGTGGTGAGACACCAGCCAGGTTCAGCCTGCAAGTTACTTAGGGACACCAACCCAGGAGCTGCACCACAGCAAAGTCCCCTTGGTGGGGAGGAGCAGATGGAGAATCCCCAGGTATTCCACAGGTGGCTCCCTGGGCACTGTGAATGCCTGTGTCACACATACATCCTTTGTTATCCCCATCTCACCTGCACTTGGAATGAATAAAATCTCTCTCTGCATGGGCCGTCAATTTTGAGACATATGTGCCAATAAAGATCAACTTGAAAAAGCTCTGGGAAGATCAGGCAGGCCTCACAATTTCTCTACTGACAATGATGGGTTTTGCTACCCAAACACAAAACAAGAAGAAAACCTTCTGGTGATGCAGACCATGTGACTGAACAGAAATAGAAATCCTTTTCCTTGGCTGATTTCCAAATGATCTTGTTTCTTCTTAACAGGTTTGTATTCACTTTCATTTCCCCCTGTTCAAGGAAGCCTTTTACCAGAGAGCCAGGCTCCAGAACAGGAGAGGGAGAGATGGGCATGTTAGGAAGAGTTTCTTCCCACCAGCTCTTTGCTACAGAAAAGCAGTCTGCATTCACCAACTACACAAATTTGGAAGCATTTTACACAATTTGGATTCTCAATTCCTTCCACAGTGATTTCACTCTGGCACTACTATATGGGCACAGATCCCTGAAAATGGGGGACAGCTTAGGCAAACACCTGGACTCGCCACAGATGCACGGCGTGTCAGATGTGGACTGCCACTCACTGCCCCAACTCAGCTTTTCTCTACAGAGAGCTGCCTCACTTGGCAAAGTAATCAAAGAATCACAGCATCACAGGATGGTTTGAGTTGGAAGGGACCTTAAAAATCATCCAGTTCCAACTCCCCTGCCCTGTGCAGGGACACCTTCCACTAGACCAGATTTGTCAGAGCCCCATCCAACCTGGCCTTGAACACTTCCAGGAATGGAGCATCCACAACTTCTCTGCGCAAGAATCAAAATATGTGAAACACACTGAGGTAGTTCATGGTTTCCTACAAAGGCTCACAGAATTTTCCTGGTGTAAATTAACTCTGACATTTCAGGCAGAGTCTTCTGGGAGCACCAAGAAGTGAGCATAGAATGAGGGGACAACAAAGCTTGAAAAATCCAATCGAAAACAAAGCAATATCCTTTCTGTGTAGTCTTTCTCAGACAAACTCCATTTTGTCCACTTGGGAGTTTCCTTGTTAGTTGTTTTTTTTTTTTTGCTTTTTACTCTCCTTGTTTTAAAAGCCTGACACATTGACAGATGCTTCCCATATATTTCCATCCTGTAGTGTATTAAATCTTGATGCTCAAACAGCTACAAGTCATTTCAAGGGATTATTTTTTTTCATTGTTATGCCTGGGTCATCTGAAAATCTAAGGGGGAAAAGACACGTTCTCTACTGGCTCTGTGTTTAAAATTATTTATCTTGCTACATCTTGCAGCATCACAATGAGTAGAATTTCACCACCCTGTGTGGTACAAGCTCCTGCACAGCACTTTGCTAATGGTTTCTTTTTCCCAAGCAGGAATGGCTTCAAAGCCCCAGAGTTTTCTCCCTAGGCTGGAAAAATACCTGAGCCAAACTCAGATGGAATCAACACACTAGGCAGGAGCTATATTAAAAACTCAGAGCAACTTTTTTTCTCTCTTATTAGCTGGGCAGTGCAAAGGCAGCCTGGGCTGATGACAGCAGGAATGTGTTCATTAACCAAAGGCATCACGGTTGCCTTCCTATTGCTGAGCTCTGCAACTCCTACCCACAATCAATGCTGCTTCAGTAGCAGAGTTTAATCTAAGCTTTGCCCCATTTATCCTAATAAAGACTAAAGATTTATCTTACTTTTTATGTTACTTTTCTTTTCTTTGTGGCAAAATTCAGCTAAAAATCCTGATTGCTTTATCACTTGCTCTAAGCAATGGTTGCATTGCCCACCATAATGGCAATGCCCACATGCCAGTCAAAATGTCATGGAGAAATAAAATCACAGTCTTCTGGGTGATGGAATTTTCCTTTGCAAAGGAAATGTTTTGTTGCCCCACATCTTGGATTTCCTACCATGTGAAAGGCTGTTCAGCCTGATATTTGGCCCTCAGCATTTGCAGAAATTGTATGCAATACATCTGTGTCTCCCCACGTACCAAGAAACACATGCCAAACAGTCAGGCCCAGAGTCATCCTACTTCTTGACAGATGCTGTTCCTAAATACCTCCTCTGGAAAGGCAAAATACCTAGAGGGGGCTGGCAGTCATCAGGGAAGTTTGGTGCAAGGTCACACACAGTGAGCATTGTCAATAACAGCATCAGGTGTGACACACATCCCCCCAGTCCTTTGTTTCATGTTCCCTGAGCAGCACCACGCACTAGCTGTGATCCTGCCTCAGAGCCTGGCTTCACTTCTGCCACTTTTTGCCATTTCCTATGCTGAAAGAGGTAGCTACACAGGCCAGTGCATGGAACTGGACAGCTGCTTGTCTCTGCTTCCCAGGTGTTGTCTGCTCCTGTAGCACCACCCTGCTCTGCCCATTAGGTGAGAAAAGGAGGAATAGAAAGCTCATTTCATCAAATGATGAATGCTGATAGCATAGGTTTTACTACCTGGGACCAGCTCAGGAGAATCCCAGCTCCCCTGGGCCCAGCTGGCAGAGTGGGTGCTCATGAGAAAGTGCAGTTTAGCAGTGACCTGCACATACCACACGGTCCGCTTGGAGTTGCACTTAAAGCTCCTCAGCAGTGCCAGGGTATGACGAAATAAAGGTTCAAAAATAGAATTATTGTGGATTTACACAGAGGCTGGGGACCATCAAGAGGCTGGAGGGAGTACCTGACAACCATGTCTTCCCCCTGAAGAAAAGCACCTTCCAAACCCTCTGAGAAGACCCAAGTTATTCAAAAGCTCCAGAAAGCCGCTGAGCCCCATAGACTGGAAACTGGTATCTGACAGACTGGGCAGGCCAGCAGCCTTTGCATTTACTTTTTTTAATCAGCCACCTGCTACATGACCCCGGTTCTGCACTGTACACGTGAGATGGGAGCAGAAAGACCTTCCTGCTGTCTGCATGAGACTATCAAGTCACTTAGCAGCAATTAGCCTCCCAAACAGCTTAGCTCATTTACAATTATACTCTGGTTCCTGACAGCTCTGGACTTCAAGACGTTGTTTGAGGCAGGTCATAAACCAATCTGTGTTTTGGTGGTGCTGCAATGGAGCATGGAGCTAAATAAGGGAATATAATGTGGCCCATAAAAAGGTTTAACCCTCAAGTGCCACAATGGAATCCATTGTGCCATTTTAGGGACAAGTGAGAAACAACCACCCTTTCCAATCAAATGATATAGCGTGAGCCACTAACCAATGTTTCCAACTTCTGCTTCTGTGTCTACACAGAAAATAAGAAAAATCTTCTTGTCTTCCTTCATAAAGAAAGGCATCATTTTTTCAATTTCCTGAGAAGCAGCATTGTATATAGTGCATCCTTGCCATTTGCTGTAAGTGTGATGTTATTTGCATTCATCTCTCTGGTATTTTTAATGTATTGGGATACCAGGAGCCCTGATGGTGCTGTGCTGGCACTTAACCTCATGTATTAGGTACAAATTCAGGTTCTTTCTACAGGTCAGGCAAAGACATGAGCCTCATTTCAGTTGCTCTAAACTGCCTCATGCAGAGTCTTTCCTGATTGCAGGGGGAGCTAATTTTTGTAGGTTAAACTGACCCACTGCAAATCCACCACAAAAAGCCCTGCAGATGCAGGGATTCAGTATCTGCTCTCTGAACCATAATGTTTCCTTGTTTTCCCCTTGCCAGTGTTTTGTCCCCATTGTCTGACATCTGTCAGGCTAGGAATTAAAACCCCACCAAGCCCTAACAACAACATCAGTAGCCCTAGCTCTCATCACTGATCTCCACCTGCAGGTTCTGATGCCCAAGGTGGTATGAACTACTGCTGGGCTGATAAGTTCTGATCTCTTGTGCTGTCAACAGCTTGCTCACTGACTCATGATGTCCTGGGGGACAGGAGGATGTGGATAAAATTCTGCAGCCAGTTGTTAATTTGCTTCAGTCAATGCTAAATTTGTACTATAAACATTTGCCCTGAGTGCGTGAGCCACTGTGCATGCGGTGCTTTTTTGTGCCTGTTTGTGAAGCTGAAGAAATTGTTTTGTCCCAGTTGCCTCATGCAGTAGAGGAGCTGTTCATTTGAAGAAATGAGGCTCCCTGGGGATCCCTGGAGGATGCAAACTCTAAATAGTTTTGCTTGTCTTCTACTCCCAGGGTCCAGTCTCAGGGCATCTGACTGCACTGACAAATCTTGTAGTCAGCTGCAAGACTTTACTGAAGGAGGGTAAAGACATGTATGAAAAAAAGATGCCAAAATTTGGTTACTTGTCAGGAAGCAAGTAATTTTGGGGTTAACCTTATCCCTGACAAATGCAGGGCCAGTCCCTCTGTTGCTTTGAAGGCCACAGTTCTGTTAGTAGCAGAACTGTTCAGCTCGCTTGAACCCTGAAAACTGGGCCTGGGATCTTTTCCCAGTAAACTGCCCTCTCTAGATTTACTCTGCTGCACCAGAAGCCCAACACACTGATCTCCCATCCCAGGGCAGGCAACAATTCTTGATCCATGTGTCTCTCAGCTGATGATCCTCTTCCAACAAGGTTTGAAGGTGTTGTAGCCAGTGGGGCTAGCATCCAAGAGAGACCAGCACAAAGAGGGAGACACCAAGCCCCTCCAGGCAGCCAAAATGCTGACTTTCTCTGCCTTCCAGAGAACCTGCCTTGCAAACCTGCTCTGTGTCCAGCACAATTTCTTTGCAGGCAAGACTGTGTAAACTCTCAGAAGAGGTCAGCATGGGGGCAATCCACAGAGATGCCCTTTTTTTCCAGCCAGTGACCCTATGCTTATTTTCTGTGACCTGTCCTTGAGGAAAGAGCTGGGCAGTGGAAAGCAAATCACACCAGGAATTAGGACTAAATGAAGAAAGAAACAGCACAGAGCATAAGAAGAAAAGAGGACAGAGGGAGCAAAGCAGGTGAAAAAGTAAAACTGATATTGTGTTAACTTCCACCAGAACAAAAGATTTTTCTGATTTTTTTCTCAAACAAAACCCTAAAAGAACAGCCTGGCAACATGAGAAACCAAGCAGAATGGAGAAGCCATCCTCACTTTCACCAATGATAGGTTTCAGCACTTTTCTAAGCCCCTGTCTTACCACAGTGTCCCCTAAGTCCCCTGGTAGCCCATCAGAAATCTTCTCTGGGCAGCTTGTTCCTGCTGCCTGTTGGTGCAGAGGACAACATGGGAAAGGATGATGTACTTGTATGCACAGAAGGAGTAATGGGCTTTTTGCTTGGGAATTAGCTGTTTGCTAGCCTGCTTCAGCCCACCAGGCCTCCCAGAGTGTGGAAATAGCACAACACCAAAATGGCAGCCTGTGCCAGTAAGAGTGCAGGACACTTAGATATGTTTTATGCATATTATTATTACAGGGAATCTCTTCAATTCCCAGGAAAAAACATGACTGTTTGATTTGCTTTGAGGAAGTGGTGACATTTCTTCAGATAGGGCAGTAACAGGGACTTGTGTGGGAGCACACCTGTGATTCGCTGGAAGTAGTTTAGATTGCCAAGGTTACTTAAGTTAAAAAGTGCCAAAGACCATGAAATGCTAAAGTTCTTGTGTTGCATACATCATAGTTTTCACATTACTGCTAGCTTGCTGAAGAAATTGAGTCCTTTCTTATTGAGAGAAGGTAGACTCTGTTTAGTACTTCTCACACCTTCAAATAATTTGTTCTTAAAAAAGTAATTACGAAATGAAGCATAGGGCAAAGTTATCTTCTTATCCAGTGAGCAACCTTATAACTTATCTGTCCCCATCATTAGGACAAAGTTCAGGTGGGATGTTAAGTAATGCAGCAGTAGAAGCAGAACTAACAACAGCTGTGGGGTTCCTACCTTGTTCCTGTCTCGGTGCCTTGGGCTGGCATCACATGGCAGGCGGACCTGGAGTTTAAAGTCAGCCACCCGATGTGCTTTGTGCAAATCCTGAGGCCTGGATTTACTAGCTTTTATTCTTACCAATAAACAGTAAAGCAATATTAGCCAATAAACAACAGAAGGACAAGAAGACGGGCTCAGTCTCTTAAGAACGGAGCATGTGTTTTATGCTTTGGCATGGTGAAGACATTTAACAAAGTTGTTGCCCAACTTAGAATGGCTATATGTAGTAAACAGTAGTTGCTAGAAAGTGCTGCTTGCTAGAAATGGCAGAAACTGCAATAATATAAGCAATATACATGTAAGTATCTTAGTGATAATTGCATCTAAGTCTTTTTGGTGGAGTGCTAGGTGCCAGTGGAAACAGCCCAGGCTTGCTTGTGTTAAGAACTTCCCTCCAGGTAATGCCAGTGGTTTCCATCTGTGATACATCATGTGTATCATGTCTCAACTAAAATGTTTATTTGCCCTTCATTGGGCTTGAGTGGCACCATGGAGAAATTTGGATTTCTGTTGTCTCTGCAGTGACCTTTTCAGCCAGTTCTCACTACTACCCACTAAATAACTTGGCCTGTAGAAAGTGCACTTCAGAAGTAATAAACTTGAACAAGCATGAACTCAAAAATACAAGTGGAGCTGTTGAGAGCAGTTCTGCTCTTTCCTTACTGGTACCATGTCAATAGGGGATTTGCTGTTTGTCATAGGAAACTGCAAGGAAACATATTTAGATGCTGAACTTCTGAACTTCTCCTTTCACCTGTGTTTGAACCCTGCTAAATGATTTTACAACTATTATTGCTTTACAACCCATGACTGTAAATTCTTCCATTAGATTTTATTACTTAAGGATAAAAATGTGTGCCTGGGGTTTGTATTTATATTTAATAATATGTGTATGAGCTCCCACACGAAGTGACTGATAGATAAGATAGAGGGGGAAAACGGCGGTTTGCCTCTGAGAGCTGCGGCGTCCCTCGCTGGGAGCTCTGGCAGGGCTGCAGCGGGGAGATCTGAGACACTCAGCCCCCAGTCACCTCCCCAAAAGGCCCTTGGAGACCAGGAATGCTTCATGCTGGAAAAGGAAGAAAATACCAGTTTTGCCAGCCTCAAGTAATAAGAAAATTTTTATTATGGCCCTATAAAATCTGTGGAATGTTTAAATGTACCATTTATAACATGAGTTGCTCGTTTTTGTTCCCTTTTCTGAGGCTGTCAGTCTAACAATTTCAATCTCTCCTCCATCTTTTGAAGGTCTATGCTCTCCTTTCATTTTTTGACAAACTCTGAGACTATGCTATAATAGCAGGACTCAAAGGGCTTTATGAGGAAAACAAGGACAAGAACATTGTAAACAACTGGGATAAAAATTATGGGAATTGATATCATCAAGTTCTCAGTGCTTCTTCTGTACACACTCACTGTCTGTCATATGATGAACTTTTGAGAGACACAACTGTTTCCTTCTTTTGGTTTCTTTATTCCAGCTTAATTTTTGTGGGTTGTTTCCAGTCAGAAATATCAAGAAGAGGTGAAGCTTTCTAGCAGGCTCTGGCTAGGGAAAACTATGAGTGCTGGAAAGAGAATTTTCTCCAGCTCCATCACTTGTCAGGGAGCCAAAACCTTGCAGGGTACAGATGGGAGCCCTGGGCAGGAAAGCAAAGGCAGCTGCCTGGAGCACACTGTGTGTTGGAGCCACAGACTAACAAGCAGGGAGTGCAGGGAGAGCACAGAGGCCTGAGAGCCAGACACACCACAGGCTAAGCCTTCTGACAGGGATTCTTCTGCTGCTGGCACAGGGCTAGTTTTGCCTCAGGACAGCTTGACATCATTCAAAGGCCTCCACTTTGCCTCCTTAAAAAGATATCTGCAGGGGCTCCAGCCAAAAATACCCACTTTCACAGACAGAAGACCAAATGTCCTGCAAAGATCTCAAAGGGCTCACTTGACAGGGAGGGCTAAAGCACAGAGGAGCTCAGCTTCAGCCTGAGAAATAGGTAGCTGTGAAAGGGGCAGTAGAAGGGTTTCTTCTCTTCCCAGAATAGTTCTCCTATGTCTACCAACACTTCTTTGAGATAAAATCAGGTTGAAAAAAAGAAAAGCGTTTTCATACAAGGCTTAAAAGAGAATATTGACTCCAGGAGAGTAGGGAAAGTTTACTCCCTGATGGAGAAAAAAAACATTTAAGAAGGGACAGGAGTCTGGATGGACAGTGAAAGTTTGGAGAGCGATTCAGGGTATTTCAAATTCACCAGCATGGCTCCTGTTTTCAGATGATACAGAACTTGTATTTCACAGTTGTGCTCCCTGTTTCTCCACCTCATCTGTCTCCATTACTCAGTTGTTCCAAGTAAAACTCTAAAGGTTTTGCTCTGCAAAATGAAGAATGGGTTTGGAAGATCCCAAAAGACAAGAAATGTGCATTGATAGCATTTTTTAAATGGTATTATCACTCTGCTTTAACAAAGTTTAAGGCAATTAACTCCCTAAGAGCCTCAGGTGGCTGATTTCCCCGATTACTCAGCCAGAGGGAATGTCATTGCAACTGCAGCAATTAATTAATTAACTCACACCAATTGATTGGAAGAGTCACTCCATTATTAAGCCCTTGCTTCAGTCTCTTGTCACTTTTCTGACACTGCTGGGAGTTTTGTTAAGGATTTCCTGGAGTTTTGCTTCAGCTGGAAGGCAGATTCCTTTTAACAGTTACAGTCAAAGCAATATGTCAGCTATTTCCTTTTCCAAGGATGAAAAAGCCTGGGCACAGGTATTAGTTGACCACCAAGTGTGGTCAGATAATGCAACTCAGTCCTTAGAAACTGGGAAAGCCAACTTTCGGACTGCTTGTCCAGCTGGGATTAACCAAACCCATCCGTGATTTCTCACCACAGCAGCACAGGGAAAGTGATGGCATCATGGCCAGATTCAGCCCTGCTGCTGGAGGCATTTCCTTCTGCAGACAGTGATTTTGTCTGAGACAGCAGGGTGGGAAGACAGAGCCAACCACTATACAGAAGGTTTGGAAAGCATGAGGAGCCAAGCTGCTCAGACTGTCCAGTCTGGGTGGGAAGGACATTGATTTTCCCTCAAGGATCAGCAGAAGAATGGGGCCTTTGTCTCCAAGCTCTTTGCTCCTCTATGCTGAGTTATGATTGTGCTTTCTAACTCTGGGAAGTTATCTGAGATGCACAGGCAGCTGTCTCCTGCCAAGAAATAGTGGTATCAGGACTGCATGCCATAATTTTTCTCTCTCATCCTTTCCCACACTGATGGCAGGTTTCAACTTTTTGGGCTCTTTTCCAGTTGCTGTCAGATTTCTTTGGTGTGCTAACAGATTTCTTTGGGGTTTTTTCCCCTGCAGCAAAGGACAGCACAGGGAGCACAGGCAGGAGGGGTGTCCAATCCTGAGGTAAGCACTGCCCCAGGGACATCACCACATTGCCAAGCCAAGATGGCTCCAGGCTGGGCAAGAACTATAGGGAATAAAAATACAATGCACTTCCACTGGCTTCTGCAAGCATGCAGACAAAACAGTTCCCCTCTAAATTTTCTTCAGACAGGCATACTTTGTATGTGGGTGGCATGACTGGAGAGCCTGTCTGGTCCTGTAGTGCCTGCTTCTCCTCATCTGGCAGCTGGAGCCCACCTCAGGATCAGGCAGCACTGCAGGAAACTATCAGACAAATGCCACAGACTGTCCTACAGGTCTCACGATGGCTCACAGTCCAAGTGTGATTGCATCCAGACTGGACAAGGCTCATCCACTGCTCCATGAGCTCCTGTCTGGTTTCTCCTAAAGCCCCAGCTGTTCATCTCCATACCCCTGCCCTTACCATCCCTGGTAACTTGGGCAGGGAGGGCAGGGGGCCGATCCTCCAGAGTGTGAGCCTTCCTTAAACTCTTTGGAAAACCATACTGAGAAGGGTCCCTAAAACTTCTGGAAATTATGGCCCTTCTATTTCAGGAAAATGACAAAAGCTATGTTCCCCAAAGACAAAGGAAGGTGACCAAGTGGCCTAGACACAAGAGCAGTAATTCTGTGTGAGTCCTGCTCTTGGCACAGCTAGGAGCCACTTCTGTGTCCCAAAGCACAGCCAGAGCTGTAATTCTCTCCATAAACTCGGACCCTTGCTTACTCCCTCTGTGCTGGTCCAAAAAGACAGGCATGAGTAGGAAGGACTGAGCCAGTTGTGAAGGGAATGCCTCAAAAAGATGCCTAATGGTGTCAGCCCAACTTCACACAGAGATATTTGTGAGCAGTCTGTACAATGCTACAGCTGTGGCAGTAATGATTCACAGCAGGGTTTAATCCAGGCTTCTTCACTGCCATCCTGTGAAACTCTGTTCAGCTCCTTGCAGCTTAAGTCTTTCCTTGTAGACAGCACCAGGGACTAATTAGTCCTTTTAAATGTGGTATGTCAGCAAGTGCTGAGCTCCTTACTTATGACTGCCTTGGATCTGATTGATGTATGAAAGTCTCTTCCATGACAACAGCATCAGGCACTAGCCAAGGCTGCATTGACTGCTGCTGGTGATGGTCCCACTGCAAAAGCCAGTTCAAACTTCCCCAATTCCCTGCTTTCTCAGTTGTCTGCATGGTCACTAAACCTCCAGATTAGCCAGTCTGCATTTTTGTTTCTGCTCCTAGTAACAGCACCAAGCCTGTGTGAATAAAGCTGGCCTGCAGTCCAGGAACAACACAGGAGCCATAGTCACAAGGAGGCAGTGACAAGAATAACTTAAAATAACTGTGGCAGTGACCTGTTGTGTGTTCTTGGACATATGTATTTCTACTTCTCTTGACATAGTTTCTCTAAAGTTCATGCTGTGTCTCTTTTGGTCACAAATGCTTTTGGGTGAGGACTGTCTCCAGCTCTGGGCTTGTAAAGCTCTTAATGCAATATGGTCTTGACCAAATTCTCCAAGCACTCTAAGTAAAAATATTCAATTCATAGGGCTGTATAAACATCAATAATTTTTCCATCTTTTACAGAAGAATGGTTACACTGCCTGCTTTGAGGTAGGGCTGTATTTCAGGATGCTATCATTATACTTAATTGATCATTCCTTCAGCACAAAAAAAAAAAAAGAGGCTCTGCTCTTTTAATCTAACCCATTCTTATTGTCATACTTGCAAACCCTGTTTGCTGCATTGTCAAAAGCTATATTTAATTTTTATCTTTTTCTATCTAATAGAGCCTACCAACATCCATCACAGAGCAGGACTCTCGTGCTGTTGCATGAGCACAGAAAAAATCCCCAGTCTTTGCCCCAGAGAGAGATATAAGTGCTTATAAAAACAGTGATAATTCATTCTCCTAACACTTTTGTGAAGTAAGCAGTATGATTATCAACCTCATTTTACAGATGGGGAAGTATGTCACAGAAAGGTTAAGTGATTTATCTAATAACATGAAGCATGTCAGTGACAAGTGAAAACTGGAACTCTTGATCCCAGATAGAGTTCTCTGGTCTATAAAGCAGTAAAACCAGAAATGAGGACCACAATTACTGACACAACTGTTTTTAAAATGCTCAGCTATTTTTGAGACAGAAAACTATGAGAGAAGAGTTTCCCAACATTATTTTGATCTTTTGTCAATAATTCAAGTCCCTAAGCTGAGAAATCTTACATTTCCTAAAACTGTTCCTAAATAAACCCATGTCTCCTCACTATGTTCCTTCTTTTTTATTACTCAGTTTTCCTCATTTCAAAACTTCACCTCCAAAAGTATTTACCTAAAGTAGCAAAGGTTAAACCAGATTTTTGTTTCTTTTTTTTTTTCTGGATAGACCCAAGCAGCCACTTGTGCTCTAAGTGTTTCTGAACTGTATCCCACATGGGTCCAGGCAGAGTCAGCCTCCAGGGCAAGTCTGGTCCCTTGCCTGTGCCTGATGTGATTTCCTGCATGAAAGGAAGAGACCCTTTCTCACTGCTGCCACAGGGAGCCTGGGACAGTGACAAGCTGGTGCTGAGCTCTGCACCACCACTCCTTTGATGAGATACCTTGAGGATTGTGCTTGAGGTGTGGGACCTCTGGGCAGTGGGCTCCAGAGCATCATTCCCACACCTGTTCTGGCACCATGTGCTCCCTAACTCGGTGCTGAGCTGTGCTGCAGCCCCTGTCCCTGCAAACACGCTCTCCATCCTCAGCCTCAGGTGTGCCACCACCACCTGGGAGTGATATTTATGCCTCCTTTTTCTTTGTAGCTGGCTGTCATCCTAAATTCAGCTGGCAGAGAAGCTACAAACACTCCTCCAGCTTCGGGCCACAAAGAAATGTTTCTCTGTTTTCTGAAACATGATTAATATTTAACTAAGTAAGATTCCAGCCTAGCTGGCAGATGTGAAACCTCAGGTGTGTCTGTCGCCTGTCCAGCTGCCCGGCAGAATGAGGGCAGGCAGGAGCCCTGAGGTGCCAGCCTGCCTCTCCTGCCTGTTCACAGCTCCCATTCCAGCTGAAGAAGTTTCCCTGGGAAATGGAGTCCAGAAAAGTCTCCTCTGCCACGTCCCCCAAAGGGCGTAGTAGTTTATTCCCTCCTTACCTTTTCACCTCTGCTTGACCTGTTTGTAATGTGGAGTTTATGATGTAATTATATCTCACGCAGCTGAAATTGTCCCTTGATCACCAGACTGATTACACTTAACAAGGCATAAACTCCCTCTCTCCTTCTCTGCCAGGAGTCCAATTTTAAGCTCTAATTGTTTTATAGGCCTTTTGCACTCGGGAGAAAGAAAAAAAAAAAGGAAGAAAAAAAAAGAAAAATTAGTTGCCATTTACACATGTTGTAAAGGCACATTTTTCACCCTCCCATCCACACAAATGCCTCTTGGGGATTGCCCAAATGACTAACAACCCAACAGCTTATACACCTCAGTGCTTTCCTAATGATTGCTAGAAGCCTCAGCTTTTCTCTGTCTCAAGTACAAATTGTTTCTTAGAGGTGAGCAGCACAGGCCCCTTTCCAGTGCAAGAGTTTCTGCTCAGGGTCACCAGCAGCTGCCTGCTGGCACACGGGGCTGGTGACAAGCCAGAGGGCACCGAGCTCTGCTCAGACCTCCTCCTGCAAGGGCTCACAAGGACACCTTGTCTTGAGCTGAGGGAGGGTGTGCAGTGAGTTATTGTGGCTCAGCTAGGACAAGATGAGTGATTTCTCACTCTGTAGGACAGTGGCCCTGAGATTTCACTAGCAGCAGCCATGTTATGCACTGAGCATTCCTGACATCTTCTGAAAGCATTTTTCTTTTGAGGGGTTTTCCTGCTTCCCATTTTCCTCTTTGAAAAAGGAGGACACACAGTGTTAGCTACTGACGCAAGGCATCATGGTATTACTGTAATTTACTATCTTGTTCTAAGCAATACAGTCCAATAGATTTGTTGCTTTCAGGAGGAGATTTGCCAAAAGAAAAGGGGCAATGGGACCTGAGGAAGGGAGGGAAGAAGGTAGAGGAAGCAGGAACCCATGGGGTCAGGTTTCCCAGCATTAAGGACAAGGCTCACTACCTCTCAAGTTGCCCATGCTCTTTTTTAATAGCAGTATTCTGCTCACAGCCTGTATCGACTGGTAGCAGGTGGTGTGCAGGTTTCTAAGATAAGTTTTTGGTCTTTTTGTGCATGTACAGCACTTTATACAGTAAGAGTCTTGCTACCTGAGGAGAGACACTGCTGAAATACAAGAGAATGGGGCATGACCCAATACTAAGAATAAGAACTTGTATAAGGACTAGGTGGAGCATCAAAATAAGGAGGTGAGAGATCTCTGCAGGGAGTATAATTAATGACATTTTCAGAGTACAGAAGTCCATGCTGATGGTCTTCTCTGTCTCATCTGGCTCTTTTCCAGGTCTTTTGGCTGCTAGAGCTGGCTTATTCCACAGTATCTCTTGTTTTTTCCTTTTCTCCCCTCCATTCCCCAAGCTCACTTGGCCCTAGGGACCTTTAATGCCCTATTTGCAGTCCAGGCAAATGGTCTTTCATAAAATCCCAGCCAGATGTCCAGCTGGTGAACAAATCATATAGCTCAATTGATTTCTGTGGAGCCATAACAATTTATAGCAGCTGAGACTCTGGTCCTATAAACTGCAGCAAGCTTGGGAGGGAATTGCAAAGGGCTGCATACACCACAGGTTAAGGATGTATATTGGTGTTTGGGGAACTGGGAAAAGTTTGGAGATAAATGTAAAGCAAAGCTGAGAAGCACAAGCAAAGCAAGTGGGCTGCCAACAAGATACAGAGGAGCACTGTGTGTTAGGAGCATTGGGAAATGACTGAGCACATTGGGGTACACTGGCCTGCATTCCTGACACACCAGCTAAAAATATTATGATGGGACAAGAAAATGCACCAGAGGCAGGAGGAAATTTCATAAAGCAGCTTCAGAGTTCTTACAGAGGCAAAACAAATTCATGAAGGCACAGGTGTGGACGTAACAAAACAAGAACAAATCTGCAAGCCATGCCCAGTGGCATGTCCCCAGTACGGGGAGCATCAGGAGGGGTGTTGCAGCAAGGCTCTTATTGTTCCATTGTTTATTCTGGTTTTATTAATATCTTCATTTGATATGTGGAGTAGTTGGGGGGGAAGAGTAGAGAGGATGTGAGAGTCTGCTTTCAAAGGCAAGCAAGGAGGAGAAATAACAAACTGGGAGCTGGAGAAATTGAAACAACAGGAAGAAATTACCCAAATGAAACATTAAGCTTAGGGAAAAAAAGTAATTATCTGAGATCAGGGAGGGAGGAGGAAAATAACCCAAACCACAGGTGCTTAATGGCAAAGATAGCTGCAACACTGGAACACTAAGGGCTATAATAGAGGGCAAATTGCATATGACTTTGGCAAAACAATGTAAGTCCCTTGTTTGTGTACAGGAGTACTGTGCAGATTATGCAGCAGCAAAACACGCTCTTCTTTCTCTATGGATGTCACGCCTAAACTATTGTTCTCTGTTCTGGGCATTTCAATACCCAAAAGCAATTGACAAGGCAATATGTATTGATTACTAGAATTGAGACATCTAATTACAAGAAAAGGTGGAAAGAGCAAAGTTTGTACACGTTCACTAAGCAGTGACTAAAAGTAAGTAGGATCATTTCTGATAAGGAGGCAAATATAAAAGGACAGCAAAATTACTGAAAGGAAGAGAAGCATAAGAAGTGATGAAGAAATCAATTAATTTAGAAAGTCTCAGAAAACTTTACCAGGAAACGTTAGTATGCTACTTGGTATAACAGGTTTCTCCAAGGGATATCCCAAGTGACCTGGGACATTGTAAGGTGCCATAAATCACTAAAAGGGTTTTGTAGGCAGCTTGTAGGGAAATTGACAGTTGCTAATGCCAAGTTTTCCTGATGTTTTTTCAAACATTTATCTATGTTTTGGGTTTGGTTTTTTTTCCTTGATGCAGACCATCCACACATTCTTTAAATGCTACCCAGGAGGTAGCATGATCTTCTTATTGTTAGACATTCTTCAAGGGGCATCTTCCAAACCCAGACCCACCAGGCCTGCCTGTTTCCCATTACCCTTGAACCTGCTGGACTGCTATTGTTTTTCAGCAGCATTACAGTTTCCTAACCCATCAATTCGAGGAAGAAAAGCAGGACATCCCATTTTACTTTCAATTACACAAGACACAGAGGGTTAAACTGAAAGTGGACTGAAAGAGAGAAGTTGACTTTATTCTTCCCTTCATACTCCCAGCTCTCCTCTTCATTTTGCTATTACAAGAGGCCAGAAGGACAGAAAAGCCTATATATTTCTTCTACTTCAGCTGATATGATCTGTCCCCAAGGGATTCCTCTACTTTGTATTACCACAATTCCCAGGCCCTTCTTCCTCTGAGCTTTCCTTTTCTATTATTCCTCAATTATTGTGTCTGATAAAAAAATCAGTTATTCCATTCAGTCTTCCCTAGACAGCTCCAATTTCGAAATGGACATGCCTAACCTGTTACCAGTGGGTGCTAAGCACTGCTGCTAAAGAGAAATCTCTAAAACCAACCCAGGAATCTGAAGCCACACACATACAGACCCCATTTCACAGCGGATTGCACACTGTTGTAGCAGGCAGATTTATTTTTCCAAACATAATGATCTGAACTGTCATGCAGGAAATATGAATGTCATTTCCTTTTCTCTTAATCTTCCTCCCTAATCCCCCCTCTTTTTCTTTTTTTTTTTTTTTTTCATAATTGTCTGAAAATTTAGTAGCAACTGGGTGCTCAGTTACAGGCAGAGTGGGGAACTTAGCATTAACTCAGCATGAACCCTGGAACTCTGGTAGCTCTGATTTGCTGCCAAGAGAAACAAATTAGGTCCTGTTCTGCTAATAGGACTGTGTGTACAGAACATGATCTAGTAAGCAAAGGCATTATCAGAGAAATGGGAGAATTCTCAGGGCCATTTTAAGGATGTGCTCGTTCTTCAGTGGCAGGATCCCATCTTTGATATTGTCTTTGAAGAACACCTGGGACAACAGCAAACATATCTGAAGGCAGAATTGCAAATAAATAGCAAATAATTAGTGTATACCCACAAAACACAAAATGTAGCTCCATCTTGACTCTTTATAAAGCACCAATAACTGCTTTGATTAAATCTTAGTCTCATTTTCCCTTTCTATAAATGCACAGAAAGCTTGGAGCACCAGAAGCTGTAACATGTGCTGTCCTGCACAGGCTCTGTGGCCCAGAACTATCTTCCCACAAATCCTGCCCTGCACTCTGCCACTCCCTGAGACAAGTGGCTTAACGTGACACAAATCCTTGAGGCCACAGAAGAATATCAGGTCACCCAAGTATTGCAGACACCTCTTTGCTGTGTCATGGAAATAGAGGAGCAGAGAGCTCTGTTTTCCACCCACAAATTGATGAATCATGTAATCCCTCAGGTAGGAACTCACAGTTTTGCACCTGTGTAATTTTGCATGTGTGCTTGCCTGTTGCACACATGGGTATTTACATTGCCAGTGAAGGCCCATCAGCATGCTGAGAGTCCTGCAAGAGGCCACCAGTTAGAAAATTAACCTTACCTCAACACTGGTCTGTGAACCTCAGTTCTGTGCACAACATCTGACAATGGCTGTGGCAGTCAATGAGCAGTTCTTCCTGCTTTCCCTGCTAAACCACTGGGGTTCAGGCATTGTTCATCTCTTATTCATCAGCCTGTTGACCATGACAACCGGCCTGGTTGCACAGGCAGCTGTGCTGTCCCCTCTCTGGAGGACAGTGTCCTGGTTTCAGCTGGGACAGAGTTAATTTCTTCCTGGTAATTACTAGAGTGCTGTGTTTTGGATTTAGTATGAGAGTAATCTTGATGACACATTCATGTTATAGTTGTTTCTAAGTAGTGCTTAGTCTAAGTAAAAGACTTTTCAATTTCCCATGATCTGCCAGTGAGGAGCTGCAGAAGAAGCTGGGAGGGGAAGCATGGCCAGGACAGCTGATCCAAACTGGCCAAAGGGATATTCCACAGAACATCCTGCTCAGTACATTAACAGGGGTGAGTTGGCCAGAAGGGGCTGATCACTCCTCAGGGACAGTCTGGGCATCAGTCATTGGGTGGTGAGCAATTGGGTTGAGAATCACTTGTTTCTCTCAGGTTTTATTCCTCTCTCTCTCTTCTTTACATTACAATTATTATTGGTATTATTAGTATTTGTTAGTAGTATTATTACTTTTCCCCCAAGTATTAAACTGTTCTTATCTCAACCCACTATGTTTATCTTTTCTTTCCAATTCTCCTCCCTACCTGGGAAGGTGTGAGTGAATTGCTGCATGGTGCCAACTGGGGTTAAATCACTACAGCAGCTGTGTTTCAGGTGCAGTGTCATCTGCTAGGCAGCACAAATAAAACCACCTCAGGGTAGCAGGGATGATAGTTTTTATGTTATGTTGGCTGGGAGACCTTGGGCCCTGGAGGCACTGGTGGGGGTTTGCTGGTGTTAGCTGGAATGCAGATGGAATGCAAGATTGGAAACTTCGCAGGAGGCTCAGGGACAAACATTTGGATTACAAAATAAATCACTTCAAATTTCCAGGGAGAAAGACTTGAAAGAGCCCCACCTACCCACCGCTTTTTATGGGGGGCGTGATTTTCACAAATCAGTAATCATTTGCAACCATAACCTGCAGGGAATATTTCCTTCAGATACTGCCATCCATAAAGATTTTGCATTAAGAGACATGGGTATTTGCAAGCACCATCTAATTTTGAAAGCTGTCAAAACACCAGCATCAATTGCATTTAGTCAGAAAACTAAACTTTCCCACAGCTACCCAGCATCTCCAGCTCTTGCATTGGAATTCCCTGAAGACAGGATTCAAACTGTGCAGCCATAGGCCTGACCTCGTAGACTTTCTAAGTCCTCTCATACTGGCCTTTATGTGGAAGCATATATTTTTATGAAGAAAAACATTTTACAGAGCTTCAGAGGACAAGCTGAAGTTGAGCTGCCCCACAGAAAGAGACATCATTACAACTACATCAGCAGCAGACTGTGTTGGTAGCTCAGCAGCCAGGGTTGTGCACTGTGCTGATGCTGCACACTGTGCAAAGCCAGCCTCTGAGCCTCATTCCTCTGGCCATGCCTTCCTGCTGCCCTGGTGACTCTCCCTTACTTAGTTGTGTCTGTGCCCTTTAGGTCCTGAAGTGACAGCTATTGCAAGCAGCAGAAACGTGGGAGAGGGAAAGAAGACCAACAGACCTGGAGAGACTGCAGTCTGGAATGAAAAAAAATCAGTTCCTCCTTGGATGAATATTGCAAAGAGAGTATGGAAGGGGGAAAAATAGGTGATCTACAAAAGATATGCAAAGGGAGGGAGGAAAACCCATAAAACAGTGAAACTGAAGGAGGCTTAGCAGTGACAGATCATAAATTCATACACAAGCAGGCCATGAATTACAGCAAGGACAAAAAGCTGGAGGAACTTTGCCTCCAGCTGTGGCTGCTGCAAAGGCAAGGAGTTGCTGCTATTAAATGCAAACTCGTCCTCTCCTCCTGCAGCCTCCCTTGCTGGTGCCAGCAGTGGGTCTGGGCTGAGCCCTAGTGCTGGGACAGGTTCTGGTGAAAACCATCTGCAGCAGCAGTGGGAAAGGCAGTTTTCTCTCTCCATGGAAATCTGCTGCAGCTGTACAAGGAGACCTCTTGGGTGGAGGGCACCAGCTAGCCCAGGAAGATGAAGGCAGCTACATGGTTTGCAAAAGCTGAAGTTGATGGTCAACAGTTTAGAGCTCAGGCAGCAGTAGATCCCTTTCTTCCAATCCCTGAGGTGCTCCAGGAGGTAACAGCCCTTTCCAGCCAGACAGCACCCAGAGCTGAGGGATTATATTCTGCTTTCAGCATCCAACAGACAGAAACATGCCCAAAGTGAACAGATTTCAGAGGAGAGCAGTAAAACATGATAAAAGGGTCAGAAGAGTTGATTTACAAGGAAAAAATAAAAGAACATATGTTTAGCTTGGCTCAACAGTTACTGTGGAAAGATCACCAGATAGCTGAGAAAGATTTGAAGGACACAGTCAACAAAAAGGGATCTGAGGGTGTGGAGACAGAGGGGCATGCCAGCCCTTTCCCTTGGAGAGGTATCCCTTGAATGGGCTATGATGAGATCTTCTCAAACTCTCATGGACTGCGAAATCCTCCTTGGTCATGGTGAGTTCCCAGCATGCTTTGGAACCTCATATAGATTTGTTGGGACCGATTATTTTTTCCCCTTTGTACCACCCCTGCTTTTCCCCATAAAACCCCCAGTTTCTACCCTGTTTGGGAGAGAGCTGCTGTCCCTGGCCTCCTTCTCAGGGTGCTGGAATAAAGGCACCTCTGCGGAACAGCCACACGGTGCTCCTGTCTCCTTGTCCCTGTGTTGGCCAGGGTGCACCTCAAAGGCAGAGCTGCAATCACTGCTAAGAGCTGACCTGCCTGCCCCTTGCTGAGGTTACCCTGCAGCAGAAGGACTGCCTAAGACTCCTAGAAAGTTGTCTCTTGCCTCTCTTGTCTCTCTTGCCTCTCTTATCTCTTGTAATAGGTAGAGTCCAGGGACCTCTGTCTGGGAAGGTTGCAATGTCCAGGTCAAGCCATCAGATGTCTGATCGGCCACCTCTGCATGAGGGTAGAGAGAGAAGGGAAGTGGCACTGCTTCTTGATCAAGAGGCTTTCATTAGTAGCAGCAGACTGAGAATAACCCAGACTGAGAATCTCCAGTAGAGATGGCTACTGAGAGCAGGCAACCACTGCCTAACAGAGATGTGCTGCTGTCATAGCCATCAGATGTGAGCAGACTGCCTCTCTTCCCCGCCCCTACCACCATTAAACAAGGATGTCACTTCCCAACAGATGAAAAAGGTCATCCCTCCTCTGAATTGACACTACAGACAGTTGTGACACTGTCCATAATAAAGACACTGACTTCACCAGAACTGAGATTCATCCTGCCTGACAAAAGCAGTTACATAATATTGCAGCAGTAAAATGCATCTCTCTTCAGACTGTGCCAGTACTAGCAACCTTCATCTCAGTTGTCATCCCACTGCAGAAATGTTTTGTGGAGGCTCCTGGACTCCAGAGGAAATTGCCCAGAACATGTTACTGGAAGAGTATTCTGGCTTAGCTAACTCCAGTGCAAGGTGTTAGAGCTGATGCTGTGTGTCTACAACTCTGCCCTTAGCATATGATAAAGTAGTTTGCCCAGATATAAGAACAACAATACAAAAGTTGTTCCATGGATTTGCTTACTCTGCTACATATTCAACTGTTCTATATTCCAGAGGACATGGAGATATATTGCACGTTTTCCCAGTCCCCTCTATTTCTGGTCCTGCTTACTGGCAATGAAAAGCAATTCAGAGTGCATATACTGCTCATTTCAGCTTGCTGCTTGTTGGCAAGAATGAGCAAGCAAGCAGGCAAAAGCATGACGGATTCCACTTTGCACAGGTGCTTCTCCATAAGCTGATGCCCAGTGGAACGTGGAAGTAACTTCCGTGACATTTGCACCCTCCTCTGCTTGACAGTGTTCCCAGATTTCAGTCCAGCTGAACAGCAAACAAAAGTATAACAGCAGTGAAGGTTGGGATACTCACTTTATATGTGCTTTCCAGTCACATCACAGCTCTCATAGAACAGCAGAGATATTTGTGATTTTGCCCATTGAGTTATATATCCTCTCTCCTTTTGAAAAACTGTGTGGTTGTTTGAGAACACTGAGCTGGAAACTGGAATTATGGATACTGGAATATGTAATAGGATTATGGATTATGGAATATGTAATAGGTAGAGCCCAGGTTATCCCTCACCCACAGCAGGTACCCAGCCCCCTACTCTGATTTCTGCCACTGCGACATCCAATTGTGGATGAGGGAGGACCTTTTGGCAGATCCCTCCACTTGTACACACAGAGACATATCCACGCTGCTATGGCTGGCAGTGTCCTTTCCCAGACCAAGCAAGGTGGCACTATTACCTCTTGAGGGAATTAGAGAAGTCAGCCAGAACAATGACTTTGGAAGGCATCCAGAAGGCCATGGAGGTAAGAGCGCATGTTTCACTGAAATTATAGTATCTATCAGCCTATGCAAAGGGCTTTAAGAAGCAAGAACACCCTCATAGGAAATACAGCATGTGTGCAGTGCAAATCACATATGAGAAAACTAGTTCCATACTCTGGAAAAGTATCAGTACTTATTCACTGAACAGGAGGCGCAGATGAAGAGAGAAAGAATGAGCATAAAAAAGTCAGACAAGGTTTTTTTGCACATAATATATGTCCAAAATGCTGTGCATCAAAGCACTAGGCAAAGTGTCTCCCACTTGGATATCCAACCAATTCATTCCTCCAGAGCATGACACAAAATCCAGAGAACGTACACCTCTGTGAAAGACAAGATCACAACTTCACAAAACCTATAGTTTCCATCCAGCTCAAGCATAGTCCAAAAGTATTAACCAAGCATGTCATTTCACATCACTTTTATGACTGGCCATGGCATAGAAGATATATGGGACAGGTCAAAATCCTTTGAACGCCCTGAGACCAAGTACTCTTGAAATGAGGTATTCTGGGAAATACTTCATTCTGTATCCATGTCATTCCTTGAGAAAATCTGATGTTTGGTCCATCTCTGGACACATTCCCTATCTTAGTGTTGATAACAGCAGGCAAAGTTACAAATTATGCTGAACTTCCTTCTCTTTCTCACACCTGTGAGAGCCCAGCATGAAAGGTCATTCTTGCACCTCCGTTTGGAGGGCTGGAGGAGGCAGGCAAAGGCATCTTCTCCTCCCAGGCTGAGCTCCAGCCGGGCCCTCAGCGACGTGGCAGTGAGCATGGCTGGTAGCCTGGCCCTGCTGAGCTCAGCACAAGTAAATCCCTGTGCCAGGAGGGAGTAATGCAGCTGCTCAGAAAAGTCTGCAGACAGCAGGTTTTGCACAGCATGAGGGAAGAAGATTTTGAAATAAGATGGTGATTGCCTGCCTGTGTGCAACAGGCAATCAGTAAGCCTGAGCAGGTCTCTCTTACCCCAGGTACCTCACCTGACTTCCAATCCTAAGCAAAGATGTGCTGTGAAAACCAAGTTCCCTTAGCCCATGTACTTTTCCCTGCTGCCTCAAGTTCCTGTGTGGGCACTGAGGGGGACTGGAGCCAGATGCTGAAATACTGCCATGCTGTGAGTGTCCCTGCCACTGTTTCACCTCATCTCTCCAGGCAGTACCGGTCCAAATGGGCTTGGCATGATAGCACTGTAAAACAGCTCCCTAACCAGGTCAGCCGACAGCAGCCACCAAAACCCACCTTGCATCTACAAACCCAGCCCAAATAACACCCTATGCCCCAGCAAACACTGGTCAAACCATGTCTGCATCTCATTTGGAAGAGCACTGCAAGGAGAGGAAGCCCTCAGCCAGTGCCTCCCTGAGCAGTCTGTCTGGAGCACAGAGCAGGGAGAGAGGATGGCCTACACAACACTGTGGGCAGCAGCACCTTCCCTGTTGCCTGACAGGGATCTCACAGTGCCCAAAGCAAAGTCAGCGAGGGGACCCACAGCTCTCCTCCTGCAGTGTCTGCACCGAATTACCGATCCCCAGATAGGAGAAAGCTGAGCAGAATCTGAGCCCCAAGGGAACCAACAGGTGAGCAAGCTTTTGGTGAGTTCCCCTTCCTTCTCCAGGCTGGCATCTCCCCAAGGAAAAGCTGAAACCACATTGCCAGAAAGCTTGTATTTCCCTTCCTGTACTGCTCCTACTCACTAGAAGCAAAAAATTGGTCAAAACAGGGAAAAAGGGATCCCACAGCACCAACCAGACAGAGGGAAAGCTGTTTCCTAAAGCCAGGCAGAAGCTCAGGAATTTGCTCTTTATTTCTAGCAGAAGAGGAGCATCTGTCTTCCCACCTGTTCCTCTTAAACATAACTCCTGGATTTCAGTTTCTGAAGCTGACAGCTTGCTATTAGTTAAAATGCATTTCCATCACAACTAAACATAATACCCAGCACTTTTAAGTCAGCACTGGTTTAAAGGAGTAATTTTAACCACATTAATTTATACCTGGAAGGAAAGCAGTCTGCTTCTAAAACATACATTTCTTTGGAAGAAAGGCTTTGATAATAAGGGAAATTAAACTGAGGCAAACTCCCAGAGATTGCTGCACTGAGGGGTCAGACCAGTTTTCATCACCTGTGATTCTTTTTTCATTAATTTTTCATAATTTTTATGTCTCAGTTAATGGTAAAACAGCATCATGTGTTCAAACAAACTCAGGTCTTGCCAGCCTGTCTTTGCATCTTATTAGATCCAGCAGTCATCATGCTAAATTTGTGCCTTCCTGTTTATTTCCACTGCACCAGATTGCAAGGAGCTGTTGACTGTGTGTTCTTATAAATAATGATAGTGCTTTGCATTTATATAACCTTCCATCTGTGGATCAAAGAGCTCCACAAAGCAAGGTTTGATGTTCACATTTTATTATCATCTTCACTTCTTGCACAGGGAAAAGAGGAAGCACAGAGTGAAGAGCTCCCATTCAGAAGCCAGTTTCATTGACTAGGGAACAGCTCCTTTTCAGGCCCAGTTTTATAAGCCCAGGATGGTTTTCAAGACCCTAAGGCCATACCTGAACTTGAGAAGAAAATGTAGGTACCCAAAACCCTCTTGACTCCAAGGTTACCAAAAGCCCATGTTGATGCCTGTGTGGGTTATCCTACCTGGAGAAGACAAGGGAGAATCTAAATTCCCTATGTGGGCAGATACTGGGTCATCTCCAGCAAAGTGGGAGCAAGACAAATGTGCTAGCCAGGATGCTGGCCATAGTGGACAGGCTGTCTCTCAGAGGGGCTTGGTGAGGTGGATACCTGCTCAGTCCACTCAGGGCATGAACCCTTAGAAAAAAGAGCAAAGCAGCAAGGACAGAGCCTCATTAAGTGGCTTTGCTCCAGGAAGACTTTCAGTCAGAGTAAGCAGTGTAGGAGTCTCTAGCAAATTAGCTGCTAGAAGACAAATACCAAGAACAGAACAGACAGACACAGCAAAACCAATGCTCCTCAAGGCCAGGCCTGGTGTGGCCAGTCAGTCAAGTTCATGTAACATTTCTGGCTGCCACCTCTGTCCCTGCATGCACAAAATAACTTCTGAGTCAGCAATCACCCCCTATTCCAGCAGCCTTTCATCACTGCCTAGTTGTTTCCTCCCTCCAGTACACACAGCTTAAAGTTGTTATGTCAGGATACAGCACCTCAAGTGCCTGGAAGCTGCTCAAGGTGCTATTTTTCTGGTGACAATTTATTTTTACATGTCCTAATGCACAAGGAAGGTGCAGGCTCGGTGAAGGAGAGTGGACATGTCCTGCAAAATATCAGGAGTGGTTTTTAAGCCTCTGAATGGAATTTCAAGGAGAAAGGAGCAAAGCAGTTGGCAGAGGCACCTGCTTTTAGTCTAAGTACTTGCTTTCATGCTGGTTTCTTTAAGTCCTCTATAAAAAAATCTTGTGATGCTCCCTTTCCTTAAGATATTTAGACATCATTTTTCCCTTTGAAAACCCACTGCACAGTGATTCTGAGCGGCTCTTCCATTATCTACTGGTTGGAGACACATGCCAAGAAAATACTCTGTATCCCCTCATGTATTCTTACCCATCAAAGAACAGGCATGGCTTTAGGCAGCATGAAAGTGATTCTGCATTTAGCATTGTGTCCTCCTTCTTGCTTTCTTACCACCTGGACCTACTGAGCAGCCCCCAGTCTCATACACATCCACACTGGGGCATAGACTTTGTCTTCATGGCATGGAAGAGAAAGTCAAAAAAGTCAGTTTAAATATGGCTGAGGGAAATGCAGAAATAAGGAGCCTGCAGGCAGCTAATCTGTGCATAGAACCTCCCTGCAATATTCTTCAATAAGAAGAATGGACTTCAGGGCAATGGATGTATTAAGTCAATAATATACTTTTAACTTGTTTTCCCAAAATATGTTAAACCTCCAGATATGTTACATATGTGCCAGCACACTGATCCACATTGGCTTCATATGACCCACCATCCTACACTCTGTAGGTGGAATGCCAAATCCCACATGCTTCTAAGCCAGTCAACCCTGGTTTTTAATGGACATTCCTAGCTATTAATTTTTCAGAAAATTATGGTCCAAAATTTTGAAAGTTTTATGTATTTTCTAAAAATAATTATTCTTGCCGCTCAGTGAAAACCAGTCATTAACCCTCTTTTGCCCAACTAAGCCAAAATACATTTGTGACTGTGTTCTTGTATTCTCCACTTGATAAAAAATAAAAGTCATGGTTTTGTGATTTTTTTATAAAGGTATTGAAATACTATTCCTCTAAAGCAGAGGAAATGTACTTTCTGTGGCTTATCTGGAAGTTGCTAGGGTGCAGCACTAGACACACATGCAGGGCCCTTCATATGTCTCTGCAGCACTGTATTGCCTTCACTTTTCTGACACCTCTCACACAAGTCATTTCCAAAAGCACACTGAAGTCCAGCAAAGGGCTAAGGACACCATGTAAGCACAGAGCAAGCTTATCCTCTCTCCTTCCCCAAAATGCTTTAATCCCACATGAGACATGCAAAAGCAACAGTGACAGAGCACACACAGCTAGCTCATGTGTCAAACTTCAGCATTCTCTGGCATCACAAATCCTTCTTATTAACCATTTGTTATTGATTTTGTTTTTATAAATGGAAATCTTGGCTGGAGAAAGGCAGGTCTTAGGTACATAATAAACAAAAAAAACCCCAAGAAGAACCCCAAAGGTGGTAGCTACACTGCTCATCCAGAGTGGTCATGGGCCTGGCCAGAAGCCACATATTCAGGGGGGCCTTATAAGTAACAGTACAGGTCTGTGGAGGCTGCCCTTCCTTCCACTTCCATGCACCACCATCAGCCCCCATTCCTCTTTGCTTGGAAAACCCTCCTGTCCTAACTCAAGGCAGCAACCAAGAAAAGATGCAATGCTGATGGTGATGAAGGCTGAGCACCTCCACACCTCTCTCAGTCAGTAGTGTGAGGTACCAGCACCAGGCGTCACACCCCCACCACAGCCCCTGATCAGCTACACCTCAGTGAAGGTGACAAAACCACCATGGAAAACAGCAGAGAAAAGGCACACACAGGGAGAGAGAGGGAGACAGGAGAGCTGGCAGGCAGCTCCCCAAGGACAATGTGATTCTGTAAGCCTCAACAACACCAATCAAGAACCACAGATTTTAATCTTTGCTGTAATTAACTTTATCCAAACGAGCAGCGAGCTGACTGGCTTTCTTTGGGAGTCTTCTGGCAATTTAATGTGTCTTTAAAATGACTTGGCACTCCTAGAGGAAGAGGAGAGGGAGCAGAAGATTGATGCAGTGCCAAGCATTTACTCCCACTAATGAAAAGGGATTGCCAAAGCTGTTTGATTATATATTGTACACTATTCACTAGGTGCTGCTCGGATGGGAGCACTGCTGTAACCGCGGTGTTCCTCAAAACCATCAGCAAAATAACCTACTTTGCAACACGTGTGTGGAGTGGAGTGCAAAGCGAATGGCACAGGTATTTCAAATTACATCTGCAGCATGTTAAAAGGTAATGCAGCATGAAATCAGTCTCACTCACTCTGAAGCAATGGAAATGACAGTCCCTGCAGTTCTGGGCAGGTTTTGGCTCTGAGGTTTGCCTGCTGCTCTGACCAGCCGTGCATGTTGGCACAAGGGGCTGGTGCAACAAAGGTCTCTGTTCATTCAGCTCTTTTGCTTGAGATGGGGATGTGACTTGCTAAATGACTTGCTGTGACTGCCTTGGCCATCTCAGAGGTCATCTCAGAGCTTGGGGTGGAGCTGAGAGATCTATGACAGGGTGAGAATTGGTGGCAACACTTGGCCATAGGCATCTGAGTGAAATACTTCTTGGCAGTTGGTATACTTCATGTTGACTGGTTTCACACCTTATTTAAAACCCCAAAATAATTTCTTAGAGGTCTTAACCCTTCCCTATGAGTAGCATGGGAAGTTTGATGAAATTTAGACCACCAAAATGTGATAAATTCTCTGAACTTATTTATAAAAACTGCTTTTCTTTATGCACTTGTTTCTTTACTGCTCTAGCAGATTTCATGGGAAAAAAGACATGGTGAATACCTGGGGACCAGCATGTTTATTTATGCTGGGCATTATACATAGGACCAAGAGGCCAGGATTAGGTTTCTACTTCTTTCAGCTTAATAGCTGCTACTAGCATGTTGTCACGAGGTTTCCCATCTCAAGAGTGACCTGAGTGGAGCTGGACTTTGGGGGGAGCAGGCATGGGGTGGCCAAGAAGAGCTAAGCACCAGTTTATTGGTGTGCAATAACATCCTTTCAACACAGTTAAGATTTTTTTAACACTCTTGTAACAGCCTTAGAGCTGAAGGATCCATTTCTGTCCATTACTGTCTGGTGCATTTCTTCCCCAGAGAATTTCCTAACACCTAATCTCAACATTCCCTGGTGCAACTTGAGGCCATTTCCTCTTGTCCTGTCACTTGTCAGCTGGGAGAAAAGACTGACTGGCTACAACCTCCTTTCAGGTAATTGTAGAGAGTTACAAGATTCCCCCTTGAGCCTTTTCTCCAGGCTAAACCAGTACAGCTCCCTCAGCTGCTCCTTGTAAAGCTTGTGCTCAAGAATCTTCACCAGTTCTGCTGCCCTTCTTTGGTCACACTCCCTAGGCCAAGTCCACGGAGCAGCCTGGGGCTGCCCAATGCTCTGCCCAATGCCCAGAGGAAGGCAGCTGTGTGCAAACTATCACTGGGGAGGAGTCTGTGAAAGATTCAGCTCCCAAACCATGCCCAGAAATCCCATAGGCAAACATGAGCTGGCACAGGCCAGCAGTTTGCCTGAGAAGGCTCCAATAGGACAGCAAATAATAGCCAGCATCCAGGCGTGTTTCTGGGCACTGTTTGGTTCACTATTGTAAGTGTAGCTACTTACTATGTCCCATCCTGATAAAACCATATTTCATCATAAATATCTTTAATGATTATTCCACCTTCTTCCAAAGGTTTAGCAATAAACAAGCTGATTCACCACCTGCTATGAGGACTGCTAGACCTCCAAGGATTAACATTTAGAAAATGTAATGGAGTGTGGCTAAGATGAAATACTGCATTGATTAAAGACACAAGAAAACCCAGAAGTGAGGATGAGAGAGAAGCTACAAGGACATTAAACTTGCTGTGTACTGGGCATTACTGGCATCAATCCTGATAGAGTTGGGTGTGGGGTTGGGTTCATTCCCATGTTTCAATGCAAATTGCCCAACAGCAGAAGTGACACCAAGCTCCTTCCTTGCAGCTGCGTGTAACAGGATTCTCAACACCTGCACTGGGCTGCTTCAGCTACTTGGAGAGTGTTTCTATAATGTTCAAATTGCATAAACCTGGAACAACTTTTTTGAGGCCAGCGGAATCCTTAGGGCTTCAGGTTAATTAACGGAGTATTCCTTTGGACAGACCAACACACCACCCACTCTCTCTAAATCCACATTCCTCATTCCCTAATGCAAGTGGCCAAGGGACATGAGTGCTCATCTGCACCGTGAGCTTCATGGTGGGAAGGCAGGCCTCTTTATAGCTCAGTAACATCGTATTGAGCAGCAAGTTCTGCTGAGTTCAGGGGCTTTATCCCAGGGTAAATCCCTAATTAAAACCAACATGAATACAGGGAAAACTGGCCCCATTGCTCCACTCCATCTTACAGTTTATTAACTCAGCTTTGTTTTGTAGTCAAGTCTAAGGATTAACTCTTTTTGTTTGCTTTTGGGTGGTGTTTTATTTTTTGCTTGAAAATAGAACATTTATTGAGAAATCATTGACTGAACATAGCCTTATGCTCCTGTAAGAATCTGATAACAAGATGAATGCCTAGACTACTTTGCAATGGACAGATCAATATTACAATATGAAAGTGAGAAAATGATTTAGGATTAGAGGTGGCATGCCTGGTTCTGATCTCACACAGGATGTAAATCAGGCATTATGCCACTACAGTCAATGCCAGTGCCCTGGGGTAAATCTATTAACACAATCCTGAATCAAACCAAATAATTTTCAGGCCTGTGGAAAGTGAGGAATGATGGTTAAGTGGGACAAAACAGTAAATGAAATAATGTATGGATCAATTACACACTGTTGAAAGAAAAAGTCCAGCTTCTACTTGCTTAAAATGGAGTTGCTCTGGATTTTTGCTGCAAGAGGAGGAGAGGGTGATGAATGGCTTTGTGCATTTATTTCTCAAATGAGCTGAAGTACACCACCACCATAAATGCAAGAAAACCAAGCAAAATTCCATGGGGCAAAAAGTATAAGTTCTGTTTAAGTAGAAATCTTCCAGTGGTAGAAAGAGCAGGTAGCAAAGTCTAGCTAGTGGTGCAACCTCTCCTTGGCCTGAGGAGCTAACCCATATCTGCCAGATTGTCTTGGGCAGCAGCTTCTGTTGTTTCTAAATCTCTCTCTATAGCAGCCTTAATTGTTACTTCCAGAAGGAAAAGGTTAGTGACACCTCGGCATTACCCAAGGCCTGCAAATGTACTATCCACTGTGGCACCCAGTAACACAATCCTGATTTCCAAAGCACTAGGCCAGTCCATTCTGCTTATAGTATGACTTTTCTTAATCTCTCTGACACCAGATTAAAAATGTGGTAAAATCCAGCATCACTATCCTCCCTTGCTTATTATCTTTTTACCCTCACCATGCAAAACGCACACATCAGTGCTGCTGCATCTCAAAGCCTGTCTGTAAAGGCAATCCCCTTCCTTTTGTAGACAACCAAGAGCTGTGCCAGGATTAAACTGTTCATTTAAGAGCAATCAAGTTTACATGTGTTGTGTTTTCTTTTGTTTTACTAAAGGAAACACATGAGTGAGTGATTAAAGCAGACACTTGGGTTGCTGCAATTCATTGAGATTGCTGTTGTTTGCTTTGATGAGATTCCAGTCTGCAGCAAATTTCCTCCCCATGATTAGCCTGGTGTGGAATACACAATGCTTGCTCCACTGGAATAGACCTGGGGAGAGCAAAGGCAGCATGTCTATGCACTGATGTTCTTGATTATTTATCATCTCTGTGGGATAGCACAGGTTAATAGAGCGGCTGCAGCTAATCCATGCAGGAGCTCCTACCCTTCCTTCATTAGGCATTACAGAACGATCCCTAGCAGGGAAACAATGTTGATCTTAGCCAAACTGATCCCTCCTCTGCACCCCACAAACAGCCTGTGGCAACTTTTAATGCTCTTTGATAGCCACAGACTCTCATTGGGGAAAATCTGCAAGAGATTATGTGACTGCCCACTATGCTTCTCTCCCTCAGTCAGTGGGTTTTGTCTGCTGCCACGGTTTCATAATCATGCAGAGCTTTTGCTGCAGAGGGAAGGGGGACCCAGGGAGAAAGCCCACAGCCCAGATGAGAGAGGGGACATAGCCTTCCTCTCTGTGTCCCTGTACCTACAGACTCGGGTGGCACCTCTTCCCCCTGCAATCACTGCTTCCCCGTTATCTCAGTGCAACAACTCAAACTCACCTTCTAACAAGAGATTAGTATGAATGGTTGTGCTTGTGCTGCTGCATTAGGGATGGACTCAAATCGTCTTAAATGCAGCAAGCTCATGATTGCATGCTTTCTGCCTGTGCCACAGACTGCTTACACAGCTGGTGCTCCAGCTGTGTCCACACACATCTGGAGGACCACTTCCAGGTCGCTATTGCACGCAGATTCACTGCTCACACACAGCCTGCAAGCACAGCCCAACACACAGCTGGAGGATGCCGGAGCTCAGGCACCCTCCCGGCTATGCTGTGCAGTGGTGTTAGTGGGAAGCCACACAAAGACATCAGCAGAGCTCCTGGAGACACATGTGAGGGGCTTACAGGCCATGGAAAAGGTGTTAAAAGTGCCTCTAATCATGCCCAATGCACCCCTCCTGCAGCAAATGTCCTGCCACGGGTTTGCACTGCACCTGGGCTGTCTACAGGTCTGTGGCAAGCAGGAGCAGATATTAACAGTATTAGCAGATATTAACAGATATAACTAAGATATTTATATTTTAAAAACAAACAAACAAACAAACAAACAAACCACCAGGTTTATCTGGATAACAAAAGTTTTGCCAACACTAATCCACTGCAGAACAGGCATGCCAAAAATGCCAAGAATTTAATGGACTTCGCTCTCAGATAGAGAGAGAAATCTTGATTCAGTATCTTGGATAGCACTGCAATCACCTTCGCCCCTTTTTACACCTCCTAGGAACATCGCCACTGCACCTTCATCAGCACAGCAGGAGCTCTAACCAAACCTATGGCACGTGGGGATACCTGAGCCCTGAATGAGGTTTGGTCTGCTCTTAGCACCAGGGCAGCTGCACTACCGCAGGCTCCTTTTACTCCCACTCTGCTCCTCTGGAGGTTACTCCGATGCATCTGGACCTCTTCTGCTTTTAGAACCGATCCAATGGGCACTGTCTCCAGCTCCTTCACTTACCACAGCTGTCAGCACACCCTGCAGAGGAGGGCTGGGCCCCCACTAATCAGAGAGCCATCCAGAGCTTGTCTGCCTGCTTCCTCTGTTTGCTACTTGTCACCTGTTTCTCAGTGAAATCTTAGACTGGGTTTTGCATGAACAATTTTTTGGGTCATTTCCTCACCACTTTGTTGCTTTTACTCCCATTTGATCACATTCAGCATACTCTTCATCCTCCCTTCTAGAGCTTTTCCTCTTATCAACATTCCTGTCTTAGACTACGTTAGTCCTATTGCCTCCTACAAGCACGTATGTGTGTCCTTATTTCACCTCTGTGGCAAACACTGCCTGCCACATCCCTGATCTGCTGATGTATCTTTTTGCCCGTCACAAAACAGCTGCCAGAACAGACTTGTGGGTCTCTAGAAGCTCTGACAGTGGAAGTCACACCGACCCTCAGCATCCCAGAAACCCCTTGCTCTCCTGGGAGTGCTGGATACTTGGAGCATGGCAGAGCAGTTTTCTGGCTATCCAGATGGTTTTATAGAGTCAGGTATTCTCTTCCTTGTGTCCTGTGCTGAGCAGAGCCTGCCCCCTGGCCTTGTGGTGCTGCTTTATTTGCAAGCAGCCCTCAGCTTTGCTGTCCTGGTGAGAAGGGCTTGTAGCCCATCTCTGTATTTCACATGCAGGGCACCTCAGAGCAAATACTCTGCCCTGGCAACAGCAATTTGCCCCGCCTGCTCTGTGCCAACATAGATTGCTTTGTGTCCTGAAGGGAGTTTCAGAAGAGCTTTATTCCTGGCAAACAAGGCAGGACAGATAAGGAAGGAAATTGTTACCTTTGGCAAGCAGTTTCATAACCCCTCATAGTCAACAGTTGTCTTTATGACAGACAGCACATAACATGCA
Organism: Melospiza melodia melodia; assembly: GCF_035770615.1. Classification (NCBI taxonomy): domain Eukaryota; kingdom Metazoa; phylum Chordata; class Aves; order Passeriformes; family Passerellidae; genus Melospiza; species Melospiza melodia. The sequence goes on from NC_086197.1 coordinate 52,624,977, forward strand.
GTAGGCTGTGAGAGGGTGATCCCATGTTACAGCCTGTCCTTCCCTCTGATGCACCATCTTCTCTATCCCTCTGCCTCCTTTCTTCCTAGCCCCAGCCTGGGGAGCTAGGAAGAAAGGAGGGACTCCGCAAACACATGCTGCTTCGGTCACCTCACATGGATGGGCACTGCCACCAGGCCACACAGCAGCACCTCGGAGTCTGAGTGTCCTGATCCACATTTCCTTGCATGGAACCCCTGGCATCCATCCTTCCAGGGCTTCTGTGAGGCCAAGGAGTGCAGGGCCAGGAGCTGCAGAGGTGTGTAGCAGGTCCTGGAGGGAGGGAGGGAGGAAGGTGGGCTGTCTGACACACGGAATGTGAATGGGGAGCCAAGGATGCTGGCATGGATCTGTGCTCTCCTGAGTAAGCAAAGCCTACTCAGGAGTTAGGGTCAGGGGAAGAAGTACCCTTTGCTGTCTGCATTTAATTTTGGCTCCTTCAGAGAGAAAGCCAGGCTAGACTGGGCTCAGACCGGTGTTGATGTCTCAGAAATTTGGTAAAAGATTAGCATTGAAAAGACTCTCAAAAAAAAAAAAATAACCATTACAGGGTTTGGGATCTGCTCATCTTCTGAACTGATTTGCTCACAAGTCCTGGCCTTCAGAAAACTCTGCCAGATTCTCCAATCATATTGGATATAAGGAAGGGGGGGAAAGGAACCATAATACTGTCAATCATTCTCACTCTTAGATCTATTAGGCTTTTTTCCCCCTATCTTTGTAATTACAGTATTGTATAAAGTGTAAGATAACATTCAATCACTGTAAAATAAGATTTAATTATGTCATGATGAGATTCATTAGTTAATATTTGTATAGTGCTCTGAACATGGAAAGTGGTTAGCAAGCACTAAGTCTTAATCTTGCTGTTTCAGAAAACAAGGGAATTTGCTTTGAGGGAGCAGGAAAAGCACAATAAACACATGCACTTGGGGTGTATCTTCAGCTGGAATAAATCACTGGCTGGGCCACATGTACCTTTGGCAGGACTCTGCTCTTTGGACAAAGTTTCATCCACTGGGCCCTCAGTGATGAGTCTCTGATGAAGCCACTACAAGAGCACTACGGGTCCCTTTGTTCCTGGACTGTTCCCCACTTACAGCAGGGGCAGCTCTGCTGGTAGCAGCTATCCCTTTTTCAGTGACTACAGCACCATGTAAAATAAAAGCAACACTAGGGAAATATTGCAGGCCACCAGCTCTGGTGCACCAGCAACTTAATTTCCTTGGGAACCCTGACACATAGAGAGTAGGAAAAACAAGGGGTACTTTGCTCTACTATTATGAGCCAGATCATGATGGCCCCAGCAGCAGCATCTTTCAACATGGCAAGTGGGAGGTCTGGCACTTCTGCACTTCAACAGATGGTCTATGGAGAAGCACAGAAGATGGTGTGGAAAGACAGGCACTTCTTTTGTGCAGCCTCCAGCACTGGCTTCTCCTCATTCCTAAGAAGGAATTAATCCACCGAAGACCGCACTATGAAAATGCAAAAAGCATGGGGAAAAATAAATTTTTTGAAAGGGGTATGTTAGTATGTACTAATGAGTGTTTCCTAACATGTAAACTGAAGGGGCTAACCTAAGGTTTGCTTTGACTTACAGGAGCATGTAGAGAAAAGAAACAAGCAGTAATCCAAGATACTATCCAGCAGTGTCACTATTCGATGGCTGGCCATATCCCAACCCATCACTTCTCTGTTGTATGAAATAGCACAGTATATCAGCTCTGAGAAGAAGCTGAAGTCTCCTAAAACCAGCTGCCCTGACCTCCTGGCTTAGCTTCAGCTCCTGGGCCTCTGGGACATTGCAGTGACAAGGCCAGCTCAGTCCCCCAAAAGACTCTCTTGAAAGAGCCACCCAAAAGGCAACCGCCCCATAGGCAGTAAAAGCAATGAGGTTGTCCCGGTATGCCACAGGGTAACCCAATAAATTCCTGCTTGCATGAGTGCTAAGATTCATACGATTGAGACTGCATAGTTTGTCCCCTTAACTCACACTTCTTGTAATTCCAAGACAAGTACTATAAGGGCATTCATTTATTCTCATCATCGCCATCTTCTCTCAAGCATGCAATGATATGTTCTTGCCAGAAACCCGGTGTTTTGTTTAACTCTCAGCATCCAGCCCTCCACTTTAGTGGGTTGCACGGGAGGGTTTAGGGAGCTGTCACCCTGCAGGATCCATAGCTGTGTCCCCACAGGAATCCCCCCTTTCGAGATTCACTCGGGCCCCCTCAGGCCGCAGCTCGCCATGCTCAGGGCACGGGGCTATGGGGAAGGCGTGCGTGTGCTGAGGGCCGCGCTGGGCACCGAGCAGCCCTGGGAGCCCCTCTGTGCCGGGCAGCTCACAGCACACCGCACACCGGAATGTTCATTGCTGCTGGAGCTCTTCAATCAAGTGGCAACAGTCAGGTGAGTAAACACAGAGGTAAAGCACCAGCCTCCCGTGCAGGAACGCCTCCACCTACAGGTAAATCTGCCCTCTCTGCTGCAGAGAAACTCCCGCTGCCCCCGTGCTACGCACGCTCCGAGAAGCAAGAAGCCTCTATCGTTCTCGGCCATCCCGGAGGAAGAAATCTTCGTGGCACGCAGGTTTGGCAGCACTCTTAGAGCGTCTAAAAGGGCAGCAGCCAAGCTGCCACCCTGCCTCAAGTCCCTCCTCTGCCAGCGACATGTCACCCAGAGGGGCCGGGCAGGCCGGGCAGGCCACACGCTTAACCTCCCTGAGGAGATCGCTGTGGTGTCCCTTGTGCCACCAAAGGCAGCGCAGGGCACCCCCTGGCCACCCCCAGGACACCCCCAGGGCACCCCCAGGACACCCCCAGGACACCCCCTTCATCTCAGGAGGGCTGGGGATCAGGGAGGCAGCACATCTCTGCAGCTCTTCCATCCTGCGCCAGCTCTTCTCCAGCCAAATTCCTGCTCATCGGACAAAAGCTCATTTTCCCCACAGTTCTGGACTTGCAGCAAAATAGGGCCTAAGGAGGTACCAGGAGAACATGGCGGGGCAGAAATGACGCAGGTAGTCCCTAAAATTGAGAAGCTAGGGTTGGTTGCTTTTATATTTTTAAGGCAGTTAAAGAAACACTTGTATTTTTCTCAACTACTGAGCTCAGCAGAAACTCTGCCGAACTGGATTCCTTATTATGGGTCTGCTTCAATCTGGTATTTAGCCTCAATTTAAGTTGTAATTTCTCCTTTTTTTTTTTTTTTTAATTCAACAGCAAGTCATAAAACAATGCATCATCAAAATGATGGTGCACCTTCTCCAATGGTTTCTTTCACCAAGTCTGAAGCTGAGCTGCTAGTGCAGGTGTTCCTAAAGAGAAAGCAAACTAGGATGCCCAGGACTTTCTCCTCTTTTATTTAGCTTGTCATCTCAGCTTGCTGAGCAAACACTTCCATCTAGTGGCCTGCTGCACACATGCTGGGATGATGGATGTCCTTGGGAGTAACAGGTGATCAGAACTTTCTGTGGAGGAAAAACGATGATCTTACAGAATAATCAGATTATTTCTCACTGGCAGAAAGAGGGGCTGGATTGTGTCGAGCCGCTTAGCTTTCCCCTCTGAAGCCTAGGGCTGATTATCATGTAATGCTGTGCAGCTGCTACGAGTAGCATGCACATTATAGGAGTAATCAGTAGTAAATTACTTCTGAGACAATACTTGGTTGCATGTAAATTATTACTTTGGGTAGTCATTTGGAATAGATTAGTTTTGCAAAGTTTAAACAATCCTGGTGGGGGATTCTGCTATCCTTCTGTCCTGAGGGGACAAACTGCACTGCTGAACAGCCAGCACAGGGGAGTGCATGCACACAGGTTCATCCAAGTGCTGCTCCTGCTCTGCTCCTGGCCCTTGTGCTCTCTGGGGTAGATTGTTTAAACTCTTTGCCTACTTTCTCTCCCTGAACCATGCAGACAGTCTGTGAGCTATGTACCATGTTACTGCCTGGTATAAATAATAATGTCAGCACAGAATTCCCTTTAGGATAGCCTTTGTGCTGGTTCTCTGATGCCTCACATGGACCTTGGCATTAAAGGACTAGTAGGGAATATTAAGGGAGAGGGATGCCATCAGGTATCCTCTATCTCAAAGCATGCACGAACAGATCTGAGATCACAGCTGGGAGACATTGATTTTTTTACATTCAGAGCTTAATTTTATTTTTATGACAGCACTGGAATATTATCTTAGAGACTGATGACAGCCAACATCACCTGAAAAATGTCTAGAATCACCCACCTCCCAAATGTAGTTTCATGTGTTTCCCAGACGTCTCTTAACCCTCACCAATGTTTCTTTACATTACTATATGAATTTCAACAGCAGCTGAATTCCCCATGTGACAGCAATCCCCTGGACCACTGTCTCCTCTGCAGAGCCAAAAGCAAGAAAATGAAAGCCTCAAAAGAAAGGACACGCCAGACAAATTCATCTTGTTCTGCACCACAGGTGTGGAGAGAGGGAACAGAGGTGACAGTGGACACCCACGGCACAGTCAAGGATAGCAGTGAGGCTCCTGAAGTTTCTATCCAATGCCTTATTTGTTAGGTTATTCTTTCTCCTTCAAACATCTCACTGTGGGATAAAACCTTCAGGCAGCTGTAAGAAGAAGTTTTACTATTATTCTTTCTTTCAGGGCAGAACAGCTCTGCTTAATACATTTTTAAAGACTATATTCATCTAGGAAGACTATTAATAATTAAGAAGAAAACAATGGAATTATGGAAATTAAGGCACCTCTGGGTCTGTGAGAACATGGTATTTTCTGATGACTTACTGGCATCCTTTCTAGCTCCCAGACAAATAGCATGGAGAGCAGGAAACATTTGTACCCCAGAGGGACCACTCTGCTTAGTCCAGGTCAATGCACAGGGCTGATGTTCTGTAATTAAAGACAAGCTGTCACATGATTTTTCACAATTTTTCAGTCTTTCTTTGCTGCTTGCATTAAGGCAGCAAGAGAACCTTCCTCCCTCCTTGTCCTGTCATTACAGGGTCACTAAAGAGATGCTGGCTATGATGGACCAGCAGGAATCACAGCTGCTCTCCCATGGGGGGCTGCAGGAAATTCCAGGCCTCTGCAGATTTCAACATGCAGGACTACATTGTCAGACGTGGTTGTAGAAGTGAGTATCTTGCTGGACATCATGTTTTGAACACACTCTGTAAGTGCTAAATGGCCTGTTCTGGACCTAAGAAATGGAGGACTGGCCCTTGCCTGTGCGTTTTACAAGAACCACTGGCACAATTAGGGTTACAGGGTCCTGCAGCCAGATAGTGCAGCATATGTGAATATTCCTCCAACAGGGGTTCCCTGATGGGCCCTGCCCATCTGGAGATGTCTGTGCTGCAGGGATCACTGCTTGCCAGACAGAATTTGGCTGGTTTGGAAACCAGTAGCTGTGTAGCTTTGGCAGCATCCAAGCCTTCCTGGAGAGTACTTTGAGCTGATTGCCCTTTCATTGAGGGCCAAAGTGGTCCCTGGACATGCTGGGAGGCGCTAGTGACAGAAGGAGGTCATTGCTGCTTTGATGCCCATAAGTGGAGGTTAAATATAAGGAATGGAGCAATGTCATAGGAAAAAATGGCTTACTTCTCTGCAATTCTTAAAATCAGATAATCTTTGGACTGAGCACTGCTCCTCTAATCTGAGAAGGAAAAAGTCTGCTCTCTCTCCCAGTGAAGAACCACTAATGAGCCAGTACCCCACTGCCCACAGGGGTTGTGGGTACCAACAAAAACTTCTTCCCCTCTTACTTTCACATGTCCTGATTCCCTCTCCTTTAAAAGAGTGGTGGGATGAGCAGTATATCTGCAGTATGTCTGTGGCAGAGTGGGCACCAGAAATGAAATTACTACTCATCACCTGAGCTGCCATAGCAGATTGGACTCAGGTATTCATTGCTCAGTCCAGAAAGGAAATGAAATTTCTTGTCCCAGGTGACCTCCATAAAGTCACTGAGCTACACAGTGAGCTACAGACTAAGCTACAACTTACCTGCTTATGCACCCAGAGTTTGCATGGATAAACTGTTTCAGCCCTTTCAACCATCTCTGCGCCTACAGAAACTTTTCCTGGAGTCTACTCTACTTGGTGAGCTACAAATAAGTTAAATAACTTTTAGATTAAACTTTACAAGTGGTTCCTTTCTAAGCAATGCAAATAAGGACAGGTGTGTCAGGTGTGCCAAGTTTTAAGACTTTCCTGCCTTCCAACGTCTTCACTGAATACCGGTGCCCTCAGCTCAGACTGGGAGAAGTTACTAAGTGACCCCAGTTTCAGCTCAGGCTTGTTTTCCTGTGAGCAAGTAAGAGTTAATGCTACAATACCCCCTTCTCTGCAGGGCACTGTGTGCTAGGGGGTGCTTTATGGTCAGTGAGTGTCTTCAGCTCTACTCTCAGTGCTGCTTCATTTATTTACTATCAGAAAGAGAGAAATTGTGTGTCAGTGCCTACCTATTCTTTAGGGTTCATCCTGGAGAGAGAAATCAATGACTCAATCTCTTCTTGAAGCATCTACATTAAAACATTGGGAGTGAAGTCTGACACTGTGTGTGTGTGTGTGTGTGTGTGTGTGTCCATGCATGGTTCAGCATTGCCATTCATCTTCACTCTCCAAATCAACAATTATCTGGAGTCCCCCAGGAGGGAAATGCGCTCCTCTCATAAGCTTGCAGTAATGACTAGGAAGCAGTGGTGTGTAACAGGATCCCCAGTGCTAAGCTTTCCCTGATAACCACATACACTAATAAAATAACCCTAAGTTGGTTCCAGTCCTTAACGTTTCCATATTACTATTCCATGGGGCCTGTGCTGGGAAGAGAAACATCGCTTCCCTGCAAACTAATATCCAAATGCAAGTCGTGCTTAGCATCTTACATGGGTCCTCATAAATTTGAGTGGGTTCCCTGTGTCTTCCATCTCTTTGAACTGACAGGATGATCACTCCCTGCTACCTGTGAGGAAATATTCTGCACTTATGTATTTCCTTTCTAATTTTGTGATCTATAACTTTATTTTACCCTTCCTCATTGCCTAACTCTGACCACTTTTGGAAGCAAAGACCGGTAACCCTTGAGAATTTTGCTATGCATGCCAGATCCATTTTTTGTCAGAAGACCAGAAAAAAAGTTGAAGGAGGTTAGCATAAGAAATCCATGAGAACTTTGCAATAAAAATTTCTTTACTTTGGGACGAGATGGTACAGTGCTGAAAACATACCTAAAAAAGAATCAGCTACTAAAATATGGTTTACATCCAGCCCAGCCTGACATGGACAGTCCTTTTCCATATCTCCTTGTTCTGTGTGTATGTGCTGACTGATCTTTGTGCTCACAAAATTGGGGAGAGCAGGAGCTTGTGTATTTGCTCTATGATATTATTGATTATGAACTCTTCCCTGTACATAAATCTGCTTGCCTCCTTACAGGAGTTATAGCTATTCATGCCAGTTTTTAGTTATGTATTAAAATATGTCTGTCTCTCACCCAGGGAACCTTGACATTGGTTAAAATTGCAGCCTACACACACGAGAACAGCTCCAGAGCATGAAAGACACAGCACTCATCATGTGTTCCAATAGGCTGTGGATTCTTGTGCCTATGTGCACATGCATTTGTTCTAGCCAGACCCTGCCTGATATCACAACAGCAGCAGAAACCCAGACAAAGACAAGGGTTAAGAAGCAGGCAGAAGTGAAGAAGAGATTGTGGTGAAGGCAGGGGAAAAGAAGAGACAGCAAAAAGAAAAAATAATTCACAGGTACACAACATCCAAAGACAAAGAATATATTCATATGTACCTGCTCTCATGTACAGACCACAAAGCTCCCTGCCAAGAAACAATCACCCCCATTTTGCCTGCCAGAAAACTCATCATGCAAGGGGGAATCTCTTGTTCAGGGTTGCTCCCCAGGCAGGAGGCAGAGCTACCAGACACAATATCACAATATCACCTCCGGTGTCCCAGCAGCCCAGCCACAGCAATGAGGAAATCCTCAGCTTTGCCACCCACAGCTGGGATGCACTTCCCAGGAGCGTGGCTCTGCCAGAGACACCAGCTCTGGTCCCAAAAGCCCACACAGAGAAGAACAGGACCATGGTATGGGGCAGAAGAAAGGCATTGTGTAGTGGAGCTGGGAGGAAAGCGGGTCCTGTGCTCAAGGAATCAGGGCAACATTTCTGACTGTGTGTCATGACACCAGGGAAGCTGGGGGCCTTTTGAGTATGGCAGGTGGCAGGCAGTGAGAGAAGCCAGCCTTGTCCTGCCCTGTGCTGCTTTGGCTACAGCTCTCTGTACCGCAAAGGGTCATTTTCCATAACTCCTGAAGGCAGCAGGGAGTTTCCACAGGACTGACAGAAATCTTGTGTTGTGCTAATATTTTAAAAGGGTAAAGGAGACGACCTAGGTAATTATAGGCCTGTCAAGCTGACATCGATCCCAGGTAAAATAATGGAGCAGCTAATAGGGGAAATATAATTCATGCCCATCAGCAAGGGCTTATGGAAAACAGACTCTGTCAAATGAACTTACTATCTTTCTTTGTTGTGATTACAAGTTTACTTGATGAAGTCAGTGGTGTTGATGGCAAAAAAAAATTAGGATTTTCCAAAGCGTTCAACTTGGTGCCACACACTAGCTGGATTTAAATCTTAGAACAATACAAAGCCAACAGAATATGTGGTAAATGAATTAAAGTCACTGACTCTGAAAATATGACAGAAACCAGAAAACTGTCATCATGGCTATTGTCTAATGGATTGAGTTCCACAAGGTCAAGTGGGTTGCATGATGGTATTTTACTTTCATACCTGTGGTCTACTGAAATTTGTTACTCAATTCTGTCATACTGAGATTGAAAGACTAATAAATTGTGAGGAGATGTCACTGATACAAAAAACTTTGTAATTTCTTGGTGATGTTGGAGGAACAAGTTTGGTAGAACTGTATGTATTTCAGTTGAGTCCAACATGAAGTAAGCATATCTAAGAACAGAAAATGTAGGTGATACCTACAGGACAGGGAACAGACAGGAATGCCTTCAAAAATGAGTTGTGAACCCCAATTAGTCATGCATAAACATCCGGTGCAATACTGTCAACAAAAGGTCTGGTAGAGCACCTGATCAGGGCCACCTGTGCAGCCAGTAAGAAGATGATTCACCTTTTATTTGAAACTTGCTACCACACCAGGGACCCAGACTGCTCAGTTCAATAAACAGTTTGATGAAATGGAGATGCTCAGAGAAGATCCAGGACAATATCCCTGGGATTTGCAAACCTGCCTTTCTAGGCATGACTTCAAGAGCCAAACTGCTCAGTTTACCAGGGTGATGGCTGTGGGGGTGATCTGACCATCATCTTTTGGCTTCCAACAGAGAGGAAAGCATCAATAGCAAAAGCACTATTGATTTTGGTGGGGTAGCTACTTGCTGAGTGATACCTGCTCTGGAGCTGGTCCTTGATGAATAACTCTACCCCCAGTATTTATCTCCTGTACCTGTAAGTAAGGACCACTACTTGTCTGCTTGTCAGGACATTGCAACAACAACTGAGATAACAGCTGAAAAGCACTGCCTCAGTGCCAGCTCACCATATAGCTCCATACATTTTATTATTGAGTCTGCTCAGCACTGAGCAGACTGCAAAGTCTCTCTTATGCCCCAAATGGCTTCCTTTGCCTCAGAGGCATCAGGGAAGGCTCAAAATAGCCAGAGAGGCTCTCACAAAATCTTCCAGCTGGGAATACCAATGTGCACCATGCACAGCCTAAGTGCACATCCTGTACTGTGGTTTAAGCCATGATACCAAGTTGAGCTAGTGCAGATGGCTGTGCAATATTAATTGATTGCTAACAGTAATAAATGGCTCCATAGTGTGGACTTGTAGTCTTATAAATAAGGTCCCTGGCATTTGTACTGACAGTAGGCAGCATGTGGAAATGTTCTGGAGAGAGGTCAGCTCCCAGCCCCTGTGGAATGCAAGCTGCCACCCTGCATCTTGGCCAAGCAACTATTTATTTTGTATTTCAATTAGAAAAAAGCTCATCAGATCCTTTGGTAGAAAAAGGAAATTAAAAATAAGACTGACCTCTAAGCCCACTCTGGGGGCTAAATTTTCTTATTTGATTAACATTTCCCAGGTCCAGAAATAGAAAGGGTGGCTGACTAATAGGCTTAAGATCTCTGAGGTGAAATGATGCTACTGACTGAAGAATATGCATTAGCTGGCATCAGCACAGCCAGAAAAAAAAGGAGAAATCCACTTAGAGCTGCTTCTCCTGTAAGATAAGCCCCAGGTTCACAGAGTGAGATGCCTCCTCCCTGCTGCAGCAGTGAATTAAGTTTGTCATTTGTTATTGTGTCTTTCCAGCGCACAAAATAGCAGCCCTGGGCTGTAATCTCCACTCATCTGAGTCTGCACAGTAATTGCTGGCAGCCATGGAAACCAAACTTCCCACAGTCATTTATAAACTTGACCCTCCTTGCTTCCTTATTGCTGCATTCAGCCAAGCCCTTGATGGGGGTAAGTGAAGAGAGAGGAAATCGTAAACTGCAAGAAAATCCAAACGTTTGGCGGCAGAGCACAGAGAGCTGGCCAAGAGCCCATCTGTGAGCAGAGCCTTTCCAATGTCACCGCTGGCTTTGCAGCAGGCTCCTGGAGGAGGAGGTGGAGCAGTGCCATCTGCTGCGATGAGCTCCCGTTAATGACTAACGGGCCTTGATCTGCACCACATGCAATGGGAGGATGTCTCCTTGCTTCCAATCCCCCCACCAGCTCCCCAGGGAGCCTTGGCCATGCCACATGACTTGCTTTCTGCCTGAGACATCCCAGCTGTAAACTGGGGATAGCCTATTTCACAGCATCACAGTGAAGGTGAAATGATGAAGGCCTCTCAGTAGATCAAAGATTGGACCATAGAATGCCAAAGAACTCATGCTTCTATTTTCCTCAAGGGTACAACAAAGATTCTAAAAATGCTTCCAGCCCAGCTGAAGATGGAGAACCTTGCCTAGGTGACATCCTGCCAGAAAACTTGATCAATCACCAAATACTCACTACATGCACAGTCTCTGGATGGCTGAAGCCAGGTGAGACCTCTGGCATCACTGTTAATTACACAACTTTGTGGCCATCCAGAAACCTGATCATCTTATAATTGCTTTGAAATACCTATAGCAGCAACAAAAACCAAAGCAATCATTCGATAATGGCTAGATTTTATCTAGTTTAATTATTCAAGGATCCTCAGCTGTAACACTTCAGAAACAGCAATGACTGAATACTGACAGGAGTTTCAACACTACTGGAAAACACGTCATTGACCTTTGGGAGCATCAGGTTACACCATCTGACAAATGGCTACATCTCATTCCTACAATCCACTTGTAGGGGTTTCTTTTCTTTCCCCAGTACTTTTGCTATGTCAATATTATTTGATCTAAAGCCCAGTCCAAAGGATGACTTTTTCTTCTTAACATGCCACACACCAGGTTATGATATCCTGTCAAACTGTGTTAAGTCAGGCTCAGTTATGTTAAAAAGTGACACATCTATAGCAGCTGCAGCATTCAAAGATGGTCTTTTCTGGCATGGTGAATTAAGAAGTATACCACCTCATTTAATTTTTTCCTTTGGGAAGAGGGAAGCTAATTAAGATACGCTTTGCATGGTCATCTTTTTTTTTTCTAAAACACAGACGTCTGTAACTATTTGGACCTTACTTAGAAGGAAAAGAATATGATTTGGTGTCATTATTTACCTAAGAGCTATGTGCTAGCCATAAAATTTGTCTCTAGAGGTTAAATTATCTTGTGTTCAGATTTGTTTTGAGCCGAGGTTTTCAGATTGAAAGAGTGTTACACCTCTCAGAAGTATTTAGGCTCTTCCTTCCTCTTTAAATACTGTCTGATGCAACATGCTTCCCTGGTCATAGGAAAGAATAGCAGCTGCATAACACTCCCTTTTCTTTTCCTAAATCCTTGTAGCCTTTTCATCTATATCTTCCCACAACATCTGTATTTAAATTTCCCATTTCCCTGCATTATTAAAAAGCCTGCATGGAGCTTGTGAGAGATTTGCACCTCTGTGCTGTACATCACAGACTAGAAGTGTTGCAGGAGAGGAGTTCAAGCCGCAGAATTTGCTGTGCCCAACTGCACCTGCTCAAATTTGGCCTATTAAAACCACCAGAATATCAACTTTTACCTTTATATCTATGCTTTCCTCTGTACCTTGCTAGCAGCTGGTCACTAAACTTAGTCATGAGAAATGGTGCGCAGAGGCATCTGGAAAAAATAGGTGATCATGATAATCAATAAGTGCACCATAGCGGACTGGCATGAAAGGCTGGGCTGAAGCATGGAGAGAAATCTATTTCATGTTTTCAGCATCCACAGTATTTGCCTTAAGATGCTGAGTGTATCTTTGGCATGATTTGTTTTAAAAAGAGACAAAGATCTAATTAGGTAAGTCTGCTACCCCTAAATCTCTGGGTAGAGTCTGCATGTAAGTTCACCTGCTCTAAAGCTGCACACATGCACATCAAACACATGCACCAGAAGTGCTTTCATAGCTAGAAGCCTTTAGGGAGGCTGATGGAACAGCATGTGAGCAAGCTCATCAGGCCAAGAAACATACCAACAGCACCTTTCTCACAGGTTCCAGACCCACCTAGACCCTCTCTGCCCAGGGTGAGGTCCTGTCTGCCCCTGGAATCAGCTCCACTTCACATGGTCACCAGCTCCTTATCTGCAGCACTGTCCACAGCCCGGGTAGGGATCACCACCTGGGGCTTCAGGTGCAACATTGAACAAAACAGAGTAAAACTCCAGCTTTCTCAGCACCCACTTAATTCAGCTTCTGTGATTTCTGTGTATTGACTTGACCTAAATTATTTACCAAGCGATGTTTATTAGAACGAGCAGCACATACGCTTGCCCTGTTCTTATTCTTCTCCAGGCATCTGTCTATGGCAGCAGTTTGGCAGGGAAGGGGAGGAAGGAAGGAAAAGAAAGCTACTGATTTTTGTTTGGGGTTGGTTTTTTTCAGGCTGACAAATTCTGTGGTGACTACAAAAGATATTTAATGGGTGAGGTAGAAAAAGGCCCACTGAAATGTCCCATTTGCTGCAGGGTGTGGGATCTAGCCAGACAGGATTGACCCACTCCCCTTCCCAGCTAGGTCCATGAAGGTGCTGCTCTTCTGCTGGCTTTGCCAGTTCACCCCATTGTGGGGAGTTATGGCTGCACTGGTGCTCTGTGGCACAGAGGCTGGATGCAGTGGGAGGGGGATGCTTGGACAGAAAGGCAGCAATATCCTCCTCAGACAAGAGGGGAGGAGCTGGGGGTCAGCACCAGTGTCAGAGGATCTCAGGCCTGATGATCTGGAAGAACAGTGTCAACCTCACAGTATCAGGCACAGACCCTCACAACCACAGACAGCAAGTAAGCAATATGAAGTCCTGAAATTTTCTCCCAAAACTCTTCTGCTGATACTTCCACACATCCCAAACCACTTATCCCTTTCCCCAGAATCTAGCTATGGCAGGATCCTTGCACACTGGGCATAGCATAGTGTTTGTTAGCTTTACTCTCCTTGGAGGATTAGATACTTTACTTCCAGTCTTTATGCTGTCAGCTGCTCTACCCAAAAGCAGTGCCTGGGATTTGACTTTTAAAAGCTGTTTCTGGGGGCATACAGCACTCTGGTTGCAATGCCTCCATGAGGTTTTACACGTGTGCTGCTTCTGAAGTCCATCTGTTCTCCTCAGAGAAGCTGGCCTCCACTGCTGTTCACCCCAAAGGATCAAGAGAAATGAAGAAAGATGCAACAACTTGTCTGGACCCATTCTTCAGCAGGAGGTAGGAAAGATGCAAGTGGGAAACTGCTAGTTCTGCTTCCTCCAAAATCTAACATGGCAAATTGGGCAGGCAGAGCATGGATTGTTACATCCTGTAGGACAAACAGGATTAACAGCCCTGGTGCTAGCCAAACATAGAATTATAAAAAACAGGGATGGAAGGGCTCAAACAACATCTTGTCCACCCCAATTCCACAAGGCACCATCTGCTGTTTGCCTAGTCAGCTCTTAAAAGCCTCCCACGATAGAGATGTCACTGCCTTTCCAGGCAACTTTCTCCACTGCTTTTTCTGCCATTGGTGTCAGGAAGCTTTGTTCTCATGTCAAACTTAAATCTCTTTTTCTGCAATGTATAGCCATTGTTCTCACCCTCACCAAAGCAGTCAGGAAAAAAAAAGAATTCTGTTTCCTTACTGAGGCTTTTTGTGTTTTTAGAAACCATTGTCAACTCTGTTTTCAGTCATCTCTCAGTTAAGCCTAGTTCTTTCACTCTTTCCCCCCAACATGTTTTCCACCATCTATGCTCTCTATCTGTATGCCACCTCAGAACTCTTGGAGTGTGGTGATAGCACGTCCAAAAGAGGACCCAGCAGTCTTCCAACTGGTGATGTTTGTCCTTGAACCATAAACTATTTTTCAGGGTCACTTTTTCCATTAGGCATTTCAAATCCTGCCTGCTAGACATGCACAGAGCCCTTTTCAGATGTGTGTAGAGCTCACCCTCAGCTGCAGATTTAATAATCCCCTAGCCCATCCACCAAGCTGTTTTAATGAAAGCATGGTATTATAAAGCACCCACTCAATAAATCTTTATGGTCTGACAGCAAATCATTGAAAACTTATCTCTAGATCTGTTTATCCTTTTTCCATTGGACTGTTCTCTGGTTTGTGTAGCTCCATGTCTATAGCAGACTGACATCCTTGTTTAGCTCAGTTTGTATAGTGAAAGCACCAGCAGTGTAGCGCCAGCATGAGTTTCCAAGGGAGTCACACTGGGTGCAGCCTCCAAAGAGGTGGATTTTTCTTTTGCAGGAGCTCCCAGCACAGCAACATGACTGTAGACAGTTGAGCTCCACTTCTGGTAGCTGCAGTAAATGAAAGACCAGGCTCCACAGTGTGTTTAGGAAGGGAAAGCTTTCTGGAGCCATTAAGTCACTAACGTTCGTGTAGTCAGACCTGAAAGAAAGGTGCTGAATTGATGGATGTACTTGTCATATTTATAGTTTGTAGCAGAGTGATGAATGTGCTTTGTGGTTTATAATGTGATGCTCATTTAACTCTCCTTTTTAAGATCTGGCTGATTTATAGAAGCCAGTGTTACTACTGCGTTTCAGTGGAGTGACAGGGATAATATTAGAGCACAGAGGTTTGTCAATTAGTCTTGAACGACAAAGCCAGGCTCCAAATGGCTGCCTCTGATTGGGAAGATTTAACGCTGGAGAAAATGGATCCATTTTAAAGACATCTCTGGTGCAGTAGTGACCCACTGATTTATGTCCTTACCCAGCATTTTGTGGAAGTCCTAATTTATGGGGATACAGTTCCAGCTGCCTCAGTGAGTCAGTTCGCAGAGGTGTGTTCCAGCACACAGCACATCTCTGGCTGTAGCAGATGTCAGGTACCACTGCCCAGCTGTAACAGAACACCCCTGAGCCATCCCTTCCCTATTTTTCTCATGATGGCTAATGGTTTAGAGTACATTTGTTTTTATTACCCATGGAGAAGCGCTTGATTTTCGGGAGTCAGGGGTTCAGTATGCACAGAAAGGGTGGGTGCAAGGTCTCTCATCATGTGAGTCAGGGCAGGCACTGCTGAGAGCTTTGATTTATCAGACTTAACGCACATCACTGTCCATGTTTTCAGCCTCTGCTCTGCCATAGACTCTCTGCTGACTTTTTTTAGCAGGTCTCTTCCTCCATCAGCCTCATCTTTCCCCCCACTTTAAAGCTAATGGAGGTACTTAGCTCACACATGTAATGAGCACTCGAGCAGCACTCTAAAACCACCAGGCACATGTGTGTTACAAGCTTTTTCACCCCAGGAAGGCAAATGCTTATGTGTAAGACAAAATCACATCATACTATTTCTGGTAGGATCTTCAATGTTCGTTTAGCTCAAAATGCTTTGCCAAGCTACTGGAAATGCTGTTAGTTATCAAGCTAAATATAGCAAAACATCTAAGGTGAAGGCAAGAAATTTAGAAAAGTGAAAATGTGTGCAGATAGAGAAGCCAAGATCACCCATTTAAATCAGTCAGCACACCTAGTTCTTTTTCATTTGCTGTCTTGGTCCCTCTGGATTTTGTTTACTCCTGCAGAATTTTATGACAGCTGCCTCTTGGAAGTGCATTGCGCACCGAATTTTGTCCCTGGGACAGGGACATTTTAAGCATCCAGATGGTATGAGAAACAAAAACTTGGATGCACAGGTGCCTGGTGCTGCACAGCTGCAGGGAGGTCAGGAAGAGGAGTGGGACCCAGCCAGGGAGGGGAGGAGCAGACCCAGCCAGAGGTGTGTCAGGGATGGGGTGGAGAGGTGCCTGCTGACAGGTTCCAGAAGCAGAACTGGTACAGGGCTGGTAACATAAAGATGCGGTTGGGTTTGGGAAGGAACCTCATCTGTTGGCTCAAACAAACCAAGCCCTCATGACCTAGGATGCTTTTGAAGGCTGCTGAGGGCACCTCAGCACCAGCACCTCCTGAGACAGCCCTGGAAAAATGCCTCCTTCTCATGGAAAATGGGCATAGTAAGCCATATGTTAGCAGTGATGTGGCAGTCAGGCTCTGTCACCAGGAAGGCCACAGACAGCCTATAGATTGCTCTGAGGTGGGTCTCCTGCTGGTGAGTTCTTACCGCTATTTTTAGGCTGAGGCACTTTTTGCCTTCAACTTTCCCCCCTTTTTTCCCCATCAAATGGCCATGAACTCTCTCACAGCTGACAGAAATTTGTATCCTTCAGCAGTAATAGATCCATCATGACTAGGCTGAGGTAACTGAATGCAGAAATGCATATTTGAGATGCTGTTCATTTTAATAAATTACACTGCATGAGTGGAATAGATATTGAATTTAACATATACTGGCATGAAATAATTCTTACTAAGTGGTGTCTGGAGTCAGTTTTCAATCTAATTTCCCTTCTGTAGTTTGTTTTGTTGGGGTTTTTTTTGCATAAATAGATTTTATAAAGATCAGCAAATTAAGTTTTGGGCACGTAGCAGGTTTTCCTTATGATGAAGAGGACAAGTATGGTTAAGCATCCACCTGTACACATAAAGGACTGAGATTGTTTGTTGGCCCTGATACACTGTAACTCATCTGAATTTATCTCATCAGCGAAAAAATTGAATTTTTCAAAGGTCCAGCAGACTTTTGAAAGCTAAGGCTTGTGTCAAGGTTAATTAGGACATAACTTTGGAATGGCACCAAGGTAGCTGGCCCAATATGGAAAACAGAGCCATCAGGCTGGCCCTCACCCAGCCCTGTGAGGCTCTGGGAGTGTGGATGCAGCCATGCAGCCAGAGAGGCTCCTGCCCATGCCCTGGGATGAGCTGGTAGGAGGGATGGCTTTGCTAAGATGAAAGACAGCTCTCCACAAAGAACCCCTCACTACACTTCTGCCTTTGTCCCCACTGCATCCTTCAAAATGGGGCTCAGGCTGGAAAGTAAGGGTTCCATACAGACATGGTTTCTTTCTCCAGATATCACCATCATCATCATTATTGCCATAAATTGTACAGGTACAAAGCCAAGAGGAACTTCATCATTACCCAGCCTGCCTGAGATGGTCAGTGGGAACAGAGGTGGCGTTCCTCCTCATCACCAACCTTCAGAGAGGAGGCCTGTGCACAGATGGACAGGTTTGGTGGATGTTTCCTGTTAAAACAAACAGGAGGAAGACAATATAATATATCGCAATCATTAAGAAGAGAAAGAGTTGATTTCCCCAAAGACTTTACTACAGGACTTCAGCTCAAAGTAGCTGGCACCTTAGCTGGCACCTTGTGCCACATGACCATCATCTGTCATTTCACCCCCTCGCTGGAGCCAAGCTGTCTGAGCAAACTCATCTTTCTGGCTGCTGCTTTCCTAGTGAAGGCTGAGCCAGCCTTTTGCTCCATGACAACAGGTTGAATCCAGCCCAGCCTCCCAGCAGCCAGAGCTCTCATCATCTGATGGGTGGTTTGTCTCAGCTTGGTTCCATGCTGGGGGAAAACAAGCACATCTCACCACTGGGCTGCCCAGCTTTTGGCAGAGCAGCGCAGAGGGCACAGCATGCGAGCACCCCCTCATCCCCTGCAGATGTTCCTCTAGGTCCAGAGCACTGCAGGGATGCATCTCCCCACTCACCTCCGTGCAGGGGGCCAAGCACTCCAGCACATACCTCAGACTGACTCTTTCCATGAAGAATATGGACACATTAGGCTTAATCCACTGATCATGGGACTTACAGCGCTCCTAACCTTTCAGTCTGACCTTGATAGGTCAGAGCAGGCTCAAGTGAAAAAGGGCTCTGCACTGCTCCACATTCCTGCAGCTCCAAGCCAATCACACAGCCATGGTGAGCAGCAGAGACCAGGCTGCAGGCATGTTAGCAAATAACTGCTGTACAGACTGTTTATTGTCCACTTGATGCCAGTCCTTGTCAGCATCAATATCCCAATTTCTCTTGCTACAAACAAAGGTTAAGTGAGTCCAATTACTCTAGTAAGGTAATATCAATAATGCTACTAATTACAGCAATTGCCTTATGGATCATTAGTTTATGATTATGACTTGTCAAGTGCTTTGGCAATTTTATGCAAGAATCACTCACAATGTGTCATGAAAAGAAATATCTTCTTGGCATTGCTAGGCTCTTATCTGTATCAACAATCCTGAAAGTTTGTGTGAAGTCTGCCAGAAGTTTCTTAGGAAAAGAGATGTCCATCTGTATTTGCAGCTCCACAACACACAGTAGGAAGAGGGTAATGGCAAGAGGGGGGTGGAGGGGTCCTACCTTATGCAAATGGAAATTTATTGAGTCTTGAAGAATTCCAGACAACAGGATCCCATGCAAATAAAATGGACCCAGGTTGTGTGAGGTACTGACATGTTTTCCTAATAAGAGGCATTATTGTCCTTACAGCCTCCCTGGAGAATCTTGGCATGTCTTATTTTATTTGAATAAATAATTAATTTACTTTAATTAAGATCATCCAACAGTCTGGAGATAGGTTTTACTAATTCAAATGCATGGGAGGGTCTAAGTATGTAGATGGTATCCACGGAAACTGATTTTTCTCTTTCTGTTGAACTGGAGGTAGAAATTGGAAAGCTCTCTCTGTCTTGTAAATTTTCCTTTGCCCACAGCTCTGCTGTCAGAGCAGTGGTGACCAGAGACAGGATATTCCAAAGACATGCAGTAGGAACCCTTCTAGGACCCCTTCTTTGGTCACAAACAAGTGAGTTCTTAGTGCCTGCATCACACTGAGGAATTTTTGCTCATTTAACAGCTTTTCCAGGGCTTTTCCCAGGACCCTCTCCACATGACCATATTCCACATTTTAAACCCCTTGCTTAAGTGAGTACTAAAATCATTGAAACACAACTTTAATTAAAAATAAAAGGGAAATTGAATTTAAAGTCAGAGAAGAGATCATTTTAGTCCACTAATCTCACTCATGCACATGACAGATCATAAATTTCACCCTCCACTTCTTGCACCAATATACAGTAGAATTAAAATGCCTGTTCTAGAAAAGGTCCTTGTCTGGAAGATTATAAGATTCCTCGACTCATCAGCCCATTAACAAATTCAAGGACTCTTTTCAAGCATTTTGAAGGATCTTATAAAGGTCTGGAAGCCTTATGAAGCTAAAGCAAACAGCTGGAAGTGAGATTTATTCACAGACAATCCCTGAGTGCTACAATATCCCTGGAACACATAGGCATCTTGTCTACACTTGCTCTTCACTGTTGTTTTGGACCTGCTGTAGGAATCAAACTGGCAGAATAATCATGATGGAAGTCCTGCTACTTACTAAATTTTCAGAAATGGAGAAATGTCTTTCTTTACAGTTCCAGCTTCAACAGTGAAACTCATGGCTAAATGTCTGCCAAGTGGCACAGCTGGACAAATGGTTCAAAAATCCAGGGAGCTCAAAGAGCATAAGAAGGTAAATCTCAGATGAACATGACTGTAGAAAAATGGCATCCAAAAAATGCAGCATTCCAGACCAATTTCTGCCACGTTCTGCCAAAACTGATTTGACAGGCACTAGCACTTTGTTGGCCATAAAGATGCAATACAAGCAATCATATATTTGGATGGCTGAGAAGACAAGGACTTGACCTCATTTCTCACTGCATACCCTCTTAGACTTAGGAAGATGGCTCAGGCAAGGCTGAAAGTAATATTCAGTTCATAATCATGTGAAATATTTAACAGAGAAAGCAGATGCTTAATAAGATTTTAAATTACTCATTAGAGAAAACCTTAAGCAAGAGACAATATACACAAGCACATTAAACAGGACAGCATCATGGTTTTTTCTATTACCTTTTAATGTACAAGCAGACAACTGAAGAGAAATAATCCCCTAAACTATTGTAATAATGCAGCTTCTGTCCACATCATTGGGATACCAGCTGGAAAAAGACAGGTAATTCACCTCCAATTTCATTTGGCCAGATGAGAAGACCAGATAAGTTGTGATCATGTGCAGCTTTGGGTCGCAAGAGTAAAAGCTGCACTCTTTGTTCTCCATGGTTGGCATTGATTTACCCTCACTTGAACTGAGAGGTTATTTAAGCAGTAATTTCAGCTTCCTGCAACACTGAAGCAATAAATGGATTCTCATGTGCATTTGACATATTTTTACTAAGCACATTCATGGGGAGACAACTGTTGATTATCCTCCATAGACAACTGAAATAATAATTATGATAACAAAATGTCGGTGGGAAAATATGGCTTCAAGCACACCTGCCATTTGTTTATCCCTGATACGTTCATAAATACCCACTTTTCTCCTCTTTTTTCTTAGGGCTCCAGGAAGAGAGGTGGCAGGGTGGGGAGAAGGGGGTGAGATGCAAGCAGCAAGGTTGTTTGTGGAATTCCTGGTGACTGAGGCCCATGCCATTCATTAGTATGTCTTGAGCAGCTTCACAGAAATGGGAAGTGATGTTGTACAAAAGCATTAGGAGTTAATTACTTTTTCCTCATGGGAATATTTGGCCTGTCCTGAAGACCCTGCATTGCGTGGCTGTGCTTTAAGCAAACCAAGAAGCCAATCCCAGGCTTGATGTGACTGTTTCCCCCTGCTTTCAAGGGCACCAAAAGGACCACAGACTAACTGTGTGTGTCAATGTGCCCAGGTGCATGGCAGGTGGCTGGAGACCACTGTTATCCCACCTTTTGTGTTGTGCTTTGGGCAACCTGATTTTTGCCAGTCCCTTTAGCAGGGGTACAAGAGGGCTCATCCACCTGCTCCATGAGAGTACACCAAGGAGACATCAGCACCGACAGTTTCCATCCAAGCAGTAAGCTCATGGTTTAGTGGCAGGCTTGGTGGTGTTAGGTTAATAGTTGGACTCCATGATCTTAAGGATCCTTTCCAACCTAAATGTGCCCGAGGCACTAGGAGCAGCCCTTATGCAGGCAGGCACAGACCCTTGCTAACTCGGCTGCAGCATTTTCACAACCTTATCCCCATGGAAATGTGCTACATGGATATAGGGAGCTCAACTAAATGCTGTCTCTGACAGAAGAAGACTGACTCTCTTCACTCTGCTGCTCCCTGTATGCACACCTCATTACCACAGTCAGGCACTAAATAAGTGTCTGAGCACTGCACAAGTGTAGGATCCCCTTCCACCTACTCCCTCTAGTCCAAAAATGATGCCTTTTCCCAGGAAAGTCAAAATGGGCCTCATGTAGCTGATTTAGGGCTGTGAAAATTCACAAAGCTGCCACTCCATCCCCAGCATTAGGAGTATGCACCACACAGCTAAAAGAGGAGGTGCAGCTGACTTGAGTCCTGCTTTCTCAGTGCCTCCATTCCTGAGCAAAGCATCTTTTGCTCATACTGTGCTAGAATTAGTTCCCTGGCTGAATAAAACAGCCTGCAGAGCTGTAATTTTGGCACTGCTCACCAGTACTAAAAACAACTTTGAAAAAGAGAAAACAAAAAGGAATACCATATCTGTCAGTTCTTGGCACTAATCAGTGAAAATGGCTTCACTTCGGTGGCACCAAATGAACATAAAGGTAATTGAAATGGAATGGCCAGCAGGCTGACCACCTTTAACAGTATAGTCTCTGTGCCAATTTAAGAATTATTTGGATTTTTCTCAGGGGGTTTTAATATTTATAATTACATTAACATATAGGACCCCTGTGATATGCCAAGCCAACAGCCCTAAAGATCTCTGCCCTCTATAAACAAAACAGATTCAATCCAGGGAAGAGCTGCTGCCCTCTCAGCGAGGCTCATCCTGTCCATCAGAGATGCAGCTACTCTAGATCATTGTATAGATACTGACCAGCACTGTTACAAGCACTAGAGTAACCCAAACAATGACATCTATCCTCATGTCTGTACCTCTGACCTTAAATCAGAAGCCACCAGCCTGTGGTTGTGAGTCAAGACTCAGAAACTGTTCAAGTGCAGCTCAAATGTAGGATCTGTCCCATGACAGAGCCATGGCAGTGCAGGAGCTGGAGGTAATCCAGCTCTCCAGCTGTGATGGGAAATGGATTCAAACTCAAAGTCCCATCCTCATGTCTGAGTCAAACCAGTCCCTGTGGCAGAGTAGTGGAGAGAAAGCTGTCAGTTGAGTGTGAGAATTAGGACACAGTGATTATATGGAAGATTATGATGAGATTTATTGCTAATACAATATCTAAATATTGCCAATGCAGTATCCAAACAACAGCTTTATCATGTATTACAATGAATTAATTACAGTATTATCAGGTCATGGTCCCTCCTGTTGAGTCATGAGTTTCAGTGAGACCCCCCTGCTGTCTAAACTTCTCAGAGAAGTCTAGGTGCAGCTAGGCCCACTTAGTGTCCAATTTGGTCAACAATTTGAAGGGTAATAAGCAGATTTGACTAGAAATGTACATGTTTCCAGTCTTTGGCCCTGCTGAATTCTCAATTACAAAACAACAAAGCACCTATGTAGCTATTTTAGGATTTTATCTCTGTGTTTGATCAGATATTGGTCTTTTTAATCATCTGTCCAAAAGTCAGTGTTCCCTGCCTTTAGATTGGATGTACCCTGCAGGCTGCAACTTTGGGAGGCCAATTTGCCAAGTTGTTCCAGTCTTCTGCAGTATTTTATGCCCTTCTGCAAGCTAGTGTGCACCAAAGTCAAATGAAAACATCTCAACTTCCCCACCACTGGAATGCATTAATTATGCAAGCAACCAGAGAGTTCCTCCTGAAATACCCACCTGGTGCTCTTATCTTAGGACACATTGCCATCATAGAAAGGTATGTGGGTATGTGTGAGGGGGAGAACAAATTCAAAGACCAGACTAACTTTTCTTGCAGTCTCAGTCCCTTCTGCCCATGAAGAAACAGGATTTCTGGCCAGGCTTTGTCAATCCCTGCCTGTAAATGTCTCCCAAAAATTCTCCCAGCCTTGGCTTCAGGAAGCACATGATGTCTGCTGACCCTTGGCTGTCAAAAGTTGTTGACATGATTTTGTAGGGTCAGGAAAGTTGTATTAAGTGGTCTGAAGTATTCCTAAAGGCCAAAGTCCCTTGAAGGCAAGGGATTGCCTAGGCAGCAGACCTGCCTAGCTCTTGGCCACGGTGTCCAATTGGAGATGCAAGTATTTCTTCCCACGACTGAGGAGTCAATAAAGCACCACCCCAAACCCAGAGGCTTGTGGATCACAGAGGATTGGCTGTGACTCTGTCCACTCAGCCCAGCCTGGGATGAGGAGCAGTGCCCACCTCACCCAGGTCACTGGTTCCTCTCCTTCACACACCTCTGGATGTGGCCTTTGGGGATGTGAACCAGCACAGCTCACTGGTTCACAGCAAGCCAGCCCGGGCCAAGTCATCTCTCCTCAGAACAGAGCTGGGTGGAGCATGAATGCTGTGTGTAAAATGAGGAAACAAGCACCCAAGGGCTGACAGGACTGGCTACCAATGCCAATGGCCTCATTTCATAAAACCTTGGTCACCTCCACTCTCCTCTGAATCCAAGTCAGTTTTGGTTTTCATTCTGAATTCCTCAGACCCAACCTACCTTTCAGTGAGCCTGCTTTTGAGATTCCTTGCTTTGCACACTGGGAAAACTGGCTTGTTAAAACATTTAGATGGGGAGGGCTAAGAGCATCTCCTCTATCTGTAATTAAGGTGCAGAACAGAGGGTGCAACCACAGGGCACATCAGAGCACACTGATTATTCTGTCAGGAGCAACTTAAGATGGCAAATTTTAAGCTCTTATTTCTGGTCATGAAGCTCCTGCAAACACATCAAGACTTTTGCACCTGCACCTCATTATTCAAAATGATTTGATGAGCAGTATGTGCAAACATGTTTAACTGCACACAGATCATTTGATGTGACCTTCACTCAAGAGTTCAACATTCACATACTGCCAAATGTGTCACTGCATTTGACTATGGTACTGTCAACCACACTGTTCTTTTCAGCCTTGATTTCTTAGGGCTGAAAAAGGGGAAACATTCCTGCAAGAAGGATCAGAGAAAAAAAAAACCAGCAGGACATTTTGCTCTTCTGTGAGACAAAATTCAGACAATGAAGGCAGGGTTCAAATTTAGAATTATTTTCAGCCTTTCCTGTCTAAAGTATCAAGAAAAGCATAAGTCTGATCAATGGATTGTTTGGAAAACTTCACATTTTCTCTTCATGGTCTCAAAAAGTAATTGCATTTGCATACATGAGGGCGATTCTCCTTGCAGCGGAATATCTTTCTTACTGATTTCACATCTGATGATTGCTTTAGCACGGGGAGCCTGGTTAGTTCTATTAAACGGCCTGTAGTATCATTCGGTCCTCTTTGTAGCACAGGTCCCACAGATGCACCAGTTCTCCTACTCTCTATTTGCTTGTTTTAATTTTGCTCTCTTTCTCCTGGAGCCAAAAAGGGAGGAAAGAACCAGTGACAGACACCACTGATATTGCTTGATTAAAGGAACTCCTACACCTCAGTGATGGGTGAGAGGAACTTAGGAAAAATCAAATTTGACTGACAGCCTCAGTTCTGGATCTCTTGCCTGAGGTATTGGCATGATAGTGCTAAAGGTCTTCTCTCTAACACAATAATATTTCACATACCTGCCAAGCATGCTGATTTGAATACATTCATCTCCCAGTTTCTGTCACCACCTATCATGGTTCATCACAATCACTGCTGCATTATTTATAATCCTTCCTCTGTGTATATGAGCATGTTTGTAGCCCAGATGGAAAAGAGCTCCACCTGATCAACAGCAATCTCAGTGGAGGGCACCGTGTGGGGATTTGGAAAAAATTCACAAGAAGTCTGCTCTCCTATGTCAGTTTGAGAGACAGTCCATCACTGGTTAAAGCATCCTCTCCAGCTGGCCATGCAGGATACAGGTGAAGTGACAGGGAAGAGAACAAGGGTTTACTTATTTTAATGGAACTAATCAGGAAGTTATCCTGATAAGATCACAGTGTGAAGAGTGTGCAGGTGAAGGAGGATTTCACCCCAAAACTCTGCAGGAAACCATGAAGATAACAGCTTTGCCTGGCTAAAGTCCTCACTGGAAGGGCATCATGCAACATTTTAGTGAGCTGACAGCATTGTCAATAGGATGACAATATCCTATTTTAACTGGTGAAGTGGGAAAACTGTGTCTGGTGGCACAGCAGAGAAATAAAGAACCTCATCTATTAGTCATGGTTCCTGTTGTGAAAGAAAAAAAAAAAAACAAAAAACAATGGCATGAGAAGGGCCAAGGGGCACTGACATATAATCCTTACTTCAGAAAATTCTGGGAAAGGGCATTAAGAGCCCTGTGTTTCCCTTAACACTAGAATGTCTGATGGCTCTCCAGGACACAGGAATGTACGCACTGATACTTCCAGAGAAGGATCCACTAATAAATCCTAATCTGTGTTTTGCCAGAGGGCACTTCTTTTTCAAACAAACATGTATGTTCATCACCACCTTCCCTTGAAAATAGAATGGCAAACAAGACTGTATCCCAGCCCCCAAATATAACCCCCAGCCCATTATTTCCTCTGTGTGACCCATCTATGGCACTTTAGAAGGCTCTAATTTTACCTGTAGGGCCCAGGTGGTGAAATGGAGAGTCCTTCATCCTTGGCAGAATCACCCTGGGACTCATGTCACAGCAGATTTGCAGCTTTATCTGTCCTTTGTTCCTTAGTAGATGGAGTTTCATGGCCAATGAATCTCTTTGAAAACCATCTCTTTCCAAAGTACTAAACATGACGGTTGGTATCTTCCTCAAGAAAAGACAAGGCCAAATGAGCTTGAGAGTTGAGTCTGTCCTTCAGCTCTGAACTCAGTTACTCTGGAGAGTACTCAAAAGCCATGCACTAGGCTTGGCATATACTTATTTCTTTGACAGAAGGCTTACCTTGTCAGTCTGACAATAATGTTTGATTCTCACAAGTGCTTCTCAAAGCAGCATGTGCATCATTAACCTCCCTCCCATCCGTGCCTTTGAGGTTCTTCCCATCCTACAGTGACTCTTCCTTGGCTGCAGAATTGCTGTCACCCTGCATCTGCAGCCTCCTGTGGTGGAGCTGAGGCATGAGGTGCACTAATTCATGGCTTACAGCAGCTGAGAAGGTGAATCTTTGTTAAGATCCCATCCTAGGAATGAGAGAAGCTGAGACTCATGTTCCCTTCAAGTGCTTCCAGAGGGAGGCAGAAACTCCTCACAAAAGAGTGTGGCACAGGGGTGAGCATGTTTATTTTAGCCCATTTCAACTGCCTGCCATGCTCTGACAAAGAGATGTCCATCTTGCCTCGGGAGCAGGATTTTTCAGGTTTTACCCCAAAGCATGTGACCCAATACCTGCCCTTTTTGCCTTGCCTTAGGTATGTTGTAAAGGGTTGTGAAATTAGTCCAGCTTCTTTAAAATCCAGCCACAGCCTTTGCATCCATGACCTCAGGGAGAGGGGCAATACATTCAATGGATAAACTACATGCAGCATTTAAAAAAAAAAAATCAGCTCTAAAGCTGCTGCCCTTTAATTTCAGTGAATGACCCCTTGTTCCCATGTTGCAGGACAGAGTTTAAAGAAAAAAAAAAGGAGAGAAAGGAAGAAGCAATCAATTTCACTTTCCATCTTTAATCATTGTGAATGTCTCAGACAAGGCTCCCTCCAACTAGTCATCATTTCTGGCTAAAGAGTCCCTGCAATCTCTCATCATCTGTAAATTCAATGACACTTGTGTCTTCACTGACCTTCTCTGGACCTTTCAATATCTTCTACATTTTTCTTCACCTGACAAACAATGATTTCTGACCTCTCATCAGCTTGATCCTTCCTGTTGTCCTCTGAAAGGAGCCTGTTGCATTATTCAGCCAGTCCCTGACTATTGCTTGCTTTCTGCTTATTTGAAAGCAGGTACTGGAGTCCCTGTTTTCAAAGCAAAGTCCTTCATTTTAGGCAGATTGTCAGTGAAAGAAAAAGTTGATAAAATCTTTACACAAACCTCAGAAGAAAGCTTTCAAAGTGAGTTATCCCCTTATTTCTACTCCTAACATACACTCAGAGCTGGATATTGCTGTTGACAAGCCTGGGGAGAACAACAGAAGCAGTTTTTATTGCTATGGCATCGACTGGCTTTGGAAGCTGCTCATAGTTTAGCTCTTTGGGGCTTTTTTGGCCCTAAAATAAGCTGTAGTTTTGGAGTAGGGCTCAAGATGGGTCTTGGAAAACAGAGTGTCTGCTGCTAGCAGAAATTGTGAGTGCCTTGGTCTGTGTGCTCTCATGTCTCTTTGTCCCTCTCTATGAAACAGTCAGTGATGCTGTGGATCTGCTTTGCAAGAACATTGATAGCTGCTAATGAAGAGCTCTAGAAAGGGCTGGCTGTTATCCTACATCAGCAATTTCCCTTGGTTTTGGACTGGCCTGTACAAAGGGCCCCTCCTCCAAAACATTCCATCTCCCCATCCTCACAGGATATGAAAGCAAGGCCATGTTCTCCCCCAGCCCTACCCACTGCTGTCTTACAGCCCAAAACTTTGCCCAGGCCCCTGGCTTGCCTGAGGAGAGCACATGAACCTCAGTGAGCCCAGCTTTCTCCTTCTTCTCCCCAGGCTTCTTTGGGCAGCAACAAAACATTCCCTGCTGAGGACCCTGCAAGTGTCAGCGACGGCTGTGAGGAAACAAACCAAACCAAACCAGTGCCATTCACACACCACAGCTGCTCCTGCAGCTCTCTGCAAACTCCTTCAGTGCTGCAACACTAGGCCAGGTCTTGCATTCCAAATTTGCTGCAGAGCCCTGGCAGCCAGGTACTTATTTTTTTTCCATGAAACCTAAGATGCTGAAAAGCAGCTAGAGGCTTCTGCCAATCCTTCCCTTTCATCTCCCTGTTAAGGCTTCCTGCTGCTCACAATACTATTGCACTCATGCTCAAACTATCCCAGCTTAACTGGTTTCTGCTGCCAGCTCTCCAGAGGACAGGATAGTGCAGGGATGAGATGAGAAGAAAAAGTTTCTTTTTTATGCTGGATTTCTTTCCTATGCTTGGTTTCTTTGCCACTTGGAGAAGTGGCGGAAGTGATGATTATCAGGTGTGTGCTAGCAAAGGCTAGAAATCCTAGAAATCCTGTGCCATATCTTTTTCATGCTGTGAATCATTGACCTTGAGTAGAAAATAATCTGCTACTGAGCCACATTACAATGGAGTACATACCATGTGGGCAGCTCTGCTGATGTTTGTCAGTCTTTGTTTTACTATTTATATCTGTAATTGTCCTGAAGAGAGAAATTAATTACAGCCCGTCTCCTTATCCAGAGATTTTGTTCATATTACAAACCCCTGAAAGCACAACTCAAGCAGTTTCTGATTACCAGTGAAAGCCTCAAACTGGAATACAAGCTTCTTAATTAATCTCTCCCTCTTTCCCTCTTTTCAAATAATGACTTCATGATGTTTATGGGGGAAAAAAAGGAGAAGAAGAAAGCATGAGTTAGAGATTGAGAGCAGAGAAACCATTTTCTTTCACAGAGAAAATAATTGCAGGGGAGAAGCTGGAGGTAGATTCTGGCTGAAGATTTTAGGCATCATATGTGACATTTCTCCTTCTCTAGAAAAGTGATGGAAGTTGGACAATAAAAACTGAGCATCCCATTTGCACAGTCCTTCATGTCCCTAAGGCTCTCATGGTCTTCCACTTGCTGAAAAATCAGATATTTTCTATAGAAATGGAATTCAAACAATTATGCTTTGTGGAGATGAGCTAACGCACATGTGTCTGTCTGTTCAGTTGCCTGCCTTTCTTTTACTCACTCCCCTGAGCTCACTGGGCAATTTCAGCTGATTTTAACTGGAATAACAGGCATAAATTAAAGGTTTCTTAGAAAAAAAGAGGATGTCTGTGTAGAGGACATAGTCTCCATGTCCTAAATAATGGAAAGTCTGCTGGCTGAACTCACAGCTCGTTAGACTCAGGACAGTCCATATGGATAGGAAACCTTTTAAATGCCCCAACCACAGAAAAAGTTTCAGTTGGAGTGGCTTGACCGAGGTCTCGTTAGTTCCCCTCGTCATCAACTATTCACTCCTTTCCTCCTTTCTTCCCCTGCCTCTTACAGGCTCCCTTACAGCAGGTTTTCAGCACCTTTTGGGCCACCAGCAGTCTCCTCCAGGCACTGAATCCACTCCCTCTAGGCATGGGGAAGGACAGAATTTCCACTTGTGCTCCTCCAACATTCATTTGTCCCTCTGGATGCTTAGGCAGAACAGAAGCTCTGTTTTCCCTGTTTCTCTTGCAATGATATGAAAGGAAGAAACTATCTTTTGTTCTCACTTTCCTCTAAGCTGCCCTTGAGTGAGAGGATAAGTATTTTGCTTTATGACTGCTACTTCCCAGATGATTTTCCTCTTCCTATGTTACTACAAATCTGCTAATCTACAGCCACTCCCAGGGATGAGACCTTGTCAGGGCTCAAGGAAAACGATGGAGGTCATCAAGGGCCATTTATGGATTGCACAGCCAACAGGGGGGCCGGGGAGCACCACTACCAAAACTCAAGCACATGCAGCTGGGAATGCTGGCAAAGGCAGCACTCCTCCAGCCCCACCTGGCCTTCAAGCCTGTGGGTGTGAAGCAGCACAGCAAAGTCAGGGACTCCCTGTGTCAGAGCAGTGCCAACAGCCTAGGGAGCCTGCTTAAGGCTGCTGGGGCTGCTAAGCAGGGTAGTTGAAGCTGTATCACTGTCTCTTGCTGGGGGGCTCATCATCTGACTGCTTGCTTTGGAAGGGAAGCCTGTGATGGAATGCCTCCTAAGGGGGTCCCGTACAAAGCCCTGCTCAGCTTTCAGATAAGCAGCTTGTATCTGAAGGCAGTGTTTATGTCTGAGTTAATTCCTCTCCCTTAGAGATTATGGAGGGATTTGAGCAGTTTATTCTCAGAAAAAGCGAGGGAGAGTCTCTCCCCATGGTGATACCTGTGGGAACCCTGAAAGAAGCTGGGTGCTTCCTGTCATGCACCTGTCTGATCTCCAAGTCAGAGAAAGCTGCACAGCTACAGGTAAGGAAAATTCATCCTCTGGTTCTAGAAAGGAAAGTCAAGCTCACTGTTAATTAAAGCAAGAAGTGCAATTGTTTCTGTTAAGATAGTGTAGATAGGACGCCACATGAGATCTTGTCCTTGCTCTAGAGTGGATTAGGAAGAAAACAAACAAGCATGTTGGGAAAAGCCAAGATTGCTCATTATCAGCATTTCCTAGAAGATTGTCAGAGCAGACCATGAGACCCAGAGGCATGTCAGAAGAAACCAGATGCATAAGTATTATAAGTCATCTTCTTAGAGGGTGGGAAACTCACTGGATGTGTACTTGTTACCTTGCTTTCCCACAGAAACAAAGTTAATTAAAAAATATTAAATAAAACTATCAGGTTCCAGTCCTTCTCCCTTCCCATGAGTGGCTTCTGAAGAGGCTGATTGTGAGTTCAGCCAGGTGGACAAAGAGGGCCAGAGACTTTTACGTCCCAATAAGTCAATGGACAAAAGCTGTCTGAGTGGTGAATACTTGAATAGCACAGCTGAAAAACAAATCATTCAAGAGTGAACTCAACATTCACAGGGATTAGAGGATCCATAAGGAAGAGACTCCTAAGTACACCCCAACCAAAAGACCTCAAGGTGGAACTTATCACCCCAAAAAGCACAAAAAGGACACTGTGCTGTGTTGGAGCTCACAGCTCACAGCACCTTTCCTCCTGCCAGGTCCCTTCTGTCCCCTGCCTCCTGGAAAGCCCTCTCTTGACAACAGGGCCAAAGTCTCGGCACGTGTCCATCTGTGCCTGCCTGCTGAAACAAGAGGAAAACCTCCACAAAAGGAGGGGAAAGAAAGGAGGACAGCTAGGAGTCAGGTATCTAGGAGAGCTAAATAAGACCCAGAAGGCCCAGTCAGTAACTACTGAAAAGGAATGAGCATTGCACAGCAGTGAAATTGTGCTCAGCTTTTCTGACAGATGTTTCTGACAGATGTGTTCAATACCCCATGTCTCACTTCATTTGGCTTCCCTCTCATCTGTTAGCCAGGGATGTTGATTCATGCACACACAAGCAGATGTGCACCCTTTGGTGTCTGATGGCGCTTTTTATCCATCCCCAGGAGTCTAAGGCTGGACAGACATTTGAGAACAAACACCAAAAGAAGGAGGCCACACCACAGCTGACCTATTATCTGCTTTACCTTGAAATGCAACTCAGCCTAAATGATGCTGGGCAGGGAAGGTAAAGCTGACTTCTGTAAAAAGCAAATACCATGGTGAATGCTCCATCAGCAGTGCTATCAGGTGAGAAAACAAGGGCTGCCCAAACATGGTGGAAAACATGACATTGAATTTTTTGTGTATCAGTTATCCTCTTTGAGTTGACATGGAAGGACAATCTACCTTTCTTCTCTGAACTCATCTTGAGCTGAGAACAGAAGGAAAAAGACATCTTACTTGAATAGAAGGAAGCATCCTTCCATTACAATGTGCACTTGCAGGCCAAGAAAGCCAACTTATCTCGGGCCACATCCAGAGCAGTGTGGCAGCAAGGCAAGGGAGGGGATTCTGTCCCTCTGTTCTGCTCTGGACTTCTGTTCCCATCTGGAGTGTTGCATCCAGCTCTGGGGCACCCAATGTGAGAAGGAACATGTACCTGTTGGAGCAAGTCCAGAGAAGGCCAAAGGTGATCAGAGGGATGGAGCACTGCTCCTGTGAAGACAGGCTGAGAGAGATGGGGTTGTTTAACCTGGAGAAGAAAAGGCTCTGGGAAGACTTTATCACACTTGTAAGTACTTAGAGGGTGCTACAAGAGAGCTGAAGAGGGACTTTTTACAGGGTCATGTAGAGGTAGGACAAGGGCTAATGTCTTTAAATTGAAAGGGTACAAAGAGATTAGATACTAGGAACAAATTACTGTGAGGGTGGTGAGGCAGTGGAATAGGCTGTCCAGAGAAACAGTGGATGCTCCATCCCTGGAGATGCTCAAGGCCAGGTTGGAGAGGGCTTTAAACAACCTGGTCTAGTGGAAGGTGTCCCTGCCCATGGCAGGGAGGTTGGAATGAGATGAACTTTAAGATCCCTTCTAACATAAACCACTATGATTCTATGATCTTCTTTTAACCACTATAATCTGACAAGGATTAGAACAATTGAATAAACACAGAGCCACAAAATTATCTTCTTAGAGCCTGTTTTTCAGAGCAGGATGGCACTTGAAGGCAAACCTCATGGAGTTCTGCAGACCTGAGAGTGCAGCTATTCAAATGCAATGTGTGATGTTTATAATCTGCAGAGTGGCTGAGTAGTGTGGTATGTGTTGCATTTGGATGCATTACATTGCACTGCTAACTGACTCTTAACTTCTTTCTGATGTGTGGTCAGAAAATGATTTGTAAATGTTTACTATCAAAAATGCTGTCATGAGCTATTCTGTATGTTAAGTAAGTTGGGCTGCAGTGAGCACAAATCATCCCTATGATCAAAGCTTTTAAAGTTCAAATCTTTAATTAACTAGGAAGATCTTGCTTTCACATTGATAATAAACTGTTATGCTGAGACCCTCAAGGAGCAGCAATCAGGCTTGAAATCATAGGCAATGTTTCTTTTTGTGTTGGTACATCCTGTACAGTGAGAAGATTTCAACTTGACACGTGTGTGGCTTTGCACTTCAACGCTCACTACTTCAGTGTCACTCCTCACCCTCTGTCTAGTTCCCTGTTCCAACAACCAGCCTGGCATCCTGCTTCATATGGCACGGTGTCTTAGACCTGTCACCTTTTTCCACACATTGTGACATTTCCCTTCCTTCCCAGAATGCTCTTGCACATGCCAGTGTTGTCTGCTTGACTGTATGAATTTGGAGAGACTGTAACAGGTGCTGACGTACACCAAACTTCAGAAAATGTGTCTGTGCTCTTTTAACCCCATTAGGAGGTTTTCAATGATGTGCAAGATGGCAGATCCTCAAAGTTATTAATCTTCTGACACCTACTGTGGTATTTAAGCAGCTAAAAACCAATAAGGACCAGAAGCATTATCCTTTTGCACTCTTATAAATCCTTTTGTATGCTTACTCATGATGTGGGCTTCCAGACTGTCCTAGACTTTCACCTTTTATAAATCAATTCCCTGCTGGTTTGCAGAACTAAAGACCTGAGTCAATGAATCAACAGCTTGTTTTTCTTAACCTAAAATTTCAGTTAGAATGAGGAGTCTACGCAGACCCCTGCTTGAGTATTTTGTAAAGCTTTGAAGCATTAAATCAAAAACCATTCTAAATTCAGCACTTCCCTTGGCTCCTCTTTTCCCTTTGAGTGGAGCAGGGACATATAATAAAGCATAGTCCTGCAGCAGGAAGAGTTTGTGGCTAGCAGCTGGATAAGCCTCCACTAGCCACAAATGAAGGGGTCCAGGGCCTGAAGCAGAGAGAACTAGTTTGACCTTTGAACATAGTCCAGTTTTGTTTTGTCAACAACTATTTGTACAAAGCTCACAATTGGAGCAGCACAGGCACCAACCAAGTAGTTCAACCACTGGTTTCATCCTGAGGCGCTGAGACAGGAAAACCAGGAGGTCCCAGCCTGAGAGCTTGGCCTTTCAAAGGGGGCTCCCCTGGGTGCTCTGTGTATGCCAGATGAGTTGCCATGCTGGAGGGAGTCCATGCAAAGGCTGTTTGTGAGGGGACTCTGCCAGTCCTCTCCCAAGCTGATCCTGCACAGCAGCACAAACCCCAGAAATTTCCACAGCTGTGGGAGGTGAGGATGTGGTGACAACCTGCAGCTGCTCAGAGGAAAGCACACTGGAGGCTTCCAGATTATGGAATACATGGAAAGAGCTGGGCTGAGAAACACAGGCTATCATTGGAGTCCTTGCAGTTCTGAGGTGACATCCACATGAGGGCAAACACAACTGTTAATCCTGGAAATGCTGGGGATGCCACTGGGAATGCCACTGAGACAGTGGGATCACTGTGGTGCCAAATGCGACAGGGGCTTTTTTGCTCATGACAATGTCCTGAGATGTGAGGTTCTCCTGGACCAGCACTCTCTGGAGACAGAAAGCTGACATTGTGCAAACTCCTCGTGCCTCTCTCCACCAAAGTCCTTATCAGATGTGACAGACCTGGCTGTTTCTGTGTGTTACGCTTCTCCTTTAGTGGCTTGGTCCATGCAACCCAGTTCTCAGCCACCTCATCCCCTGTTTTAGTCAAACCTGGGTAGTGTCTGCACAGCAGTGACAGTACTTCTAATTTTGCTCCCATATATTTTAATTCTGAGCACAGATTGCCACAAACTATTGCCAGTCCTATCCTCCCTTTCCTTTTCCCTGCAAAACCAGGTTATGCTGAACAGAAAAGCATTCCACCTCAGTTTGAAGATCAACTTCTTGTCATAAAGGGAGTAACTGTGGTGGCAAGGCAGCTCCCAAGACCCCGGTTCAGCAGTTTGTCTCTGATCAGCAAAACATTTAAGCACATGTTTACCTGCAGGCTGATGATTATATCCCTTAGACTTGCCAGAGCCATGCTTTTCTGTCTCTGGTTTATGCACCCCTAGAGACTCATGAAGTACTTCTAAGGGGGCCTGAAAGGTACTTAAGAAGAGCAAGCTTCTCACCAAGAGGCTTGTTTGCTACAGAGAAGGCCCAGACTCCTGCTCAGGGAATGAAGAGACCAAGGACCACTGCCTGAGAGCAGGACAGGTCTGACAGGGTCAGGCCACAGGCTTTAACAAAGGGCTGAAATCCCACCACCGCTAGGTATGTCTTCATGGGATCTTGCAAACCAATGTCAGCTTGCTCTGGAGCCAATCTGACAGGAATGCCATCAGCTCCAGACCCAACATGGAGCACTGGTGGTGAGCACAGGGCTGAGTCCAAGCTGAGACACTGAGCTGAGGCACAGGCATTAACAAAAGCCTCCAGTCTGGAGCTTGTGTCAGCTTGTCTGGAGCAAAATCAGTTCTGCCTGAAAAATATCTTATAGATACTCCCTGAGATTGAAAGCTGTGGAAAGCTTGGTGTTTCTTATCCTCTCCACCATCTGGACAGAAATTACATGAACTGCCCATTTTTTTCTGGGACAAGGCTGTGTCAGATTCTTTTCTCACAAAACCGATCATGAATAAGCACCTGATTTCAGCCCTGGGGCCACTGTACCCATTCCTGCTCTTGCTTCATCCCCCCATGCAGCCACAGCAAAATAAAGAAGCCTGCAAGTGGTGAATAACCTGGGCCCATCCAATCTTACAAAGTAAATGTCCCATGTCTGCCCTTTATCGATCCATCTGCAAATGTGCATATGAAAGTAGGGAATTCGTGCTGAGATTTACTAAAAATATGTCTAACTCACCTTGTGTTTCAACCAGCCATTCAAATTACTTTCAGAAATCTATTATGTGCATTATCATTTTTATTTTCAGCACAAAGGGGATTTTTTTTTTCCCAGCCAGTCAAGTTACTGTCTACTTTTATACAATAAATTGCTATAAATTAAGTTAGCAGCAGTATAAACAGAAGTAATAGATCCCCGTCTCTGTAGTGGCAGCTGACAGCATTATGGAAATGTAGAATGTCTATTTCTGAGTTTATTCTAATGCTGATGAGTTCGCACTGATGTTCGTCTCTCTCATTTCTCATTTTATCACCTCTAATGCAGTGATTTCCCCCCTGCAAGCTTCTCTTTCCTGAGGCTTGATTTAGTCAAGTAAATCCTAAAGGCTAATTTAAAAATGAGCTGTAGAAAAATGCTTAGAGTTGGCATAGTAGGTACCACTTAGGCTTTTGTTTGAATAACAAAACTTTGCTTCAAAATAATAAAAGTTGCTGCAATTGAATGCATTCAGTCCAATAAAAATACAATCCATTTTCCCCTTGAAATATGCTCATAATAAAACAGAGCAAGTATTTTTGTTTTAAATCCATTTCAAAATTCCAACCCCTGCTGAAGGACAGCGTGGAGCAAGTGAAGTAGGAGGGAGAATGAGAAAGTCAAAAGTTGTAGCCTAAAATGTGTATTTGGGTGAGCAAACACATAAAATTGTCTCCTTTTCTACTTACCTTTCCACAACTCTGGCTGTGTAAAGACAGCCTCAAAAATGCATGGATTAACACCGGTTTGGAAGATTCTTTCCACCAGCAAATTGTAATAGGAACTTGTGGGAATAAGAATTAAGCCCTTAACATTGTGAGAGTTTCCAGATGCTCCAACCCCCAGTATCAATTTTAAAAAATAAATCAGTACTTTCATAAATTACAGAGGAGGTGACCTTGGAAGAATCTCTATCCAGAATTATGTTTGATGACCCTCACTTTTGAAACTCCCATCTGCCTTTTCGCAGAGCACAGCAGCAGTTTTTTATTTTGTGAGAATTTGGTGAAGGTGATCTTAAAATCTGTGACAAGAGCCAAGAGCCATGTCCTCCCCAGTACATTTGCACACAGTTGCCTTGGTCCATTTCCAGACCTAAAACTCCATTGAAAAGAGCTTTTTTTAATGAGGAATAAAAGTGTGGGCTGGTTTTTGGTTGGGGGAGGGGAGTGGGGGGGAGGATCTGTTTAAAAAAAAGCAAGCCAGAAGAATCACAATAACCTTTCCTTCTTGCCCCTGCCCCAGAGTTCAGCTTGTCATTGAAGCAGACAGGGAAGGAGCTACTGAACCCACAAACACCAGATTGTGACCATCAGAGGAAACTTTCTCCTGGTTTTGACACTGACATCTGAAGGGATCCTGGAGACTGCTTAAATTTGGTGAGATTTATTTGAAAAGCAAAACAACACTGACATCACCAGCCAGGCTGTGCACCCATTCATCACACTGCTATGGAGCCTCAGGGCCTAATGGCTGTAGCTGGGGAACTGACTGGAATTATCCCTTTTCCCAGGAAATTCCTGAATTGGGAAACTTGAGGATTGTTCAGGACCAAAATTATTCTGATTTTAAATTCTCCAGTGTATTTGTCTCCTCTTAGCACTTTGCTTTTAGCATTTTGTTGAGGAAAGCCAACTGCAACAGTGCAGCAGCAACAAACAGTGCCATTAACAAATTCCTGTTATCCAGTTTCATACCTGAGCCATGGAGTGAACCTCTGCTGGTTCCATGGATATTCTCTGCTCTCAGCCAAAGCTAAGTTAGTTACCCTGCACTACCTTGGAAGCATGTAACATATCATAACAACACAGCCATTAGCATGGTATATACCAGTGTCTGCAAGCTACAAACTGGGGCCATTTCAGAGAAAAACAAGAAATCTAAAGAAAAAATAGGGAACCATCCATTAAAACCCAGCCTTTGGGAAGGCACCAAATGGAGAACACAAATCTCTTGCTGAGGAAGAGGCAAATATTTTCTCGGTAGATATGGCTGCCCTTGCATCCCCTGCAAAGCTGGGAACTGGCAGCAAGGAGCACCCCAGAGCACAAGCTGAGACCAGGAGCTCAGGGCAACAGCAGCCCAGAAATGACACTGCTGCCATCTAGTGATTTTTATAACTGTTTGAACTTAAGGGGAGATGCTGTAAATCTTGGCAGGCAGCACTAGCTTAGCAGTGCAGAATAATACAGACATAAACTGTGGATTTACCTGTGCTAAAGAGAGGAACATGGTGAAAAATACAGTGCTGGATATCTTCAGCACATAATGAACATAAGCTTGTGTAGATCCACGTTCAGCCAAAAAGATAGTGCTGAGACATGACTGCTAGCAATGACCAGAGCAGGAACATTTAAGAAATGATGCATTTGACATTTATGTGATCATTTGTCTCTCATAAGCATTTCTTGACAGGTTCTCAGAATTCAAATTTGCCTTCTGTTCTGGAATATGGCAGGGGTCTGCTTTCCAGAATGGAAGAGTTTAAATAAAAAGTGTATTTTCAACTACAGTAATTACACTAGAATTAACACAGAAATTTCCAGCCTTATTTAAAATTGTGCTTCTGTACTCCAAGAAACCTGAAAGCAGGGATTTCCACTGCCTCCTTTTGTCCTAGCACAAAGCTTCATTTTACCAGTCTTTTCCCTCTCCACTCAGCTCTCCTTTCTCCTTGTTTCACAAAATATCCTCAGTGATTAGTGGTCACATCTTCTGCACTCTACCTTACATGGTGTACATTTTTCATCCCTTCTCCATCTTTTCACTGATGTTTCAATCTTTGTTTATATGGGAGCTTTTTCATGCACAGTCTCATCCCAGTGGTCTGACTAAAGCACACTCTTCTCCTTTGGAGTAGATCTAAATTGAACTGAAAACTCCTGCTAAAGACATAGCACTAATTTGCATAATAGCACTGCAATATCCCACACACCAGACTTGGTGCATTTTGCTTCTCTTTAGCCACTAATTTTGTCCAAGCACATAACTATTCATTTGTCGAATGTGCTGGAAGTATGCAAATGCACTTAATAGAAATGGAAGAATGTCTGTTACTTTTCTCCTTGTTAGATCTTAGACACTGTCCTCATCCTCCCACCTATCAGAGCTTGTAATTTACCAGTGCTGTTTCCAGAACAAATGTGTCTAAAGAGTCCTAAATTTTAGCTCAGTAATAGGATTGCTAAATCCAAATATAGAAGATCCAAATAAATATATAGAGGTTTTGGCCCAGCCTCACTTATTTTACTAGAACACTGCTGTGGGGGTGTTTTGAGCTCTGCTAATTTGCAAATTTCTTGGTAATAATCATCTTTTCTTCAGATTCCTTCAACTGGAAACTAATGCATTTCAAGGAGAAAAATGTGAAGAAAACAGCAACAACTGAAATAGACTCAGTGGGGAGGGTTTTCAGATTTGGTTTTTATTTGGTCATTTATTTCTTCAGAAAAAGCAAGCAGCTCAACTAAATAAAAAACTCCTTGCTTATGAAATCTAGCAGACAATAGAATGCTCTCAAGTGATGTGGTAAACGCTTCCATTACCCGAGACATTTAACCATGAATTGAATCCAGGACTGTCAAACATCCCAATCTTTCTGTGCTCCAAGTGCAGCACCAACACTCAATAGCCTTCCCTGGCTGGTACTGTTAAGAAAAGAAATGAGTTATGGCTGGGATATAATCTGATATAATCCCTCTACTTCTCTCTATGTAAGTACACTGTTACATCCTGAATAGGAACAAACAGGTTTTGTGTTGTTTGTTTGGTGTTTTTTTTTATATTCCCCCATTCTGAAATCATGACTGAAACCCACCAAACTCTTCCCTAGACCTCTCATCAAAATAAATGAGGGGCACACAGACCCATGTGCCTTATTTAGGACCAGTACTTCTTGGGAGGACAATTTATCCCCCTTGTGTACAAGTGATCACTACACAGCCCAGGCACATGATAAGGATTTGAGAACCACTGGGAGCCTGGTCTAAACTGCTTCTCAGACTGTCACAGCTTCAGCAGCCCCAGACAATATGGAAGATCCTCAACTTCCATCTGGAGAGCAATTGATGAAAGAAAAGAAGAAATTTCAAAATGTTGTTGCATGTTACAGTGAGCAACGAGCTGAAGGAGCTTCCACTCTGATTCATCTTGAAGTACCTCAACTTCTTTTGAAGGTTTCTGATGTGCATTACAAAGAAAATGTTCTCATTTCAAGTTTGTCCCACGTTTGTACTTACATTTCAGACCATTACTGTCTTCACACAAAAATTTTAAGCTCAGCTTTATGACTCTTCTGTCTGGTTGGTGCAAAATTGGAAGATAAAATTCATTTTATAGAGGCCTTTCATTTCTCCATGTTTCTCAGCATGAGCTCAGCCACAGCCTAGACTGCAGAATTGCCCATCAGATAGCTCTCTTGTACCAGGTTGCCATGCCACAGGTCATTATTTTTAGGTTCTCCTGTAACCCAGAAGAGTGAGCTTGACTTAATTTTATTTCAGATTATGGCACAGTGAGAGGTGAGACTTCTTTAAGCAAGTTTGCAAACAAACAGTAGTGCAGTCACAAAAAACAGTCACTGTATCTCTGACCGGCTATCTTTAACTCCATACCAAGGGCTAACTGCTTTTATATATTTGGGGAAAGAGGGGTTGATGTTTCCAGACAGTACAGTTTTTCTTTTCTTTGAGTGACATATTCTATTTGCAAAATGAGAATGAGTGCAGGTATAACAACTCTCTATAAATACTTCTGAGCAAAAACAGCAACAAAAGACAATAATTATAATTTTAATAATTATATTAGCTAAAATAAGATGTTGGCACAAGAACAAATGAATGCAAACTAACCAGGTATACATTTAAGCTGGTAATTAGGAGATGGTTCCTAACCATCAGACAAAAGAGACTCTGTCTCCCAATGAGCATTGTGGGGGAATGAGACTTGATTACTTTGAGGATAAAGATTGATCAGCTTACAATAAGGGATTGAATGACAGTGGGCCTACAATAGCAGAGAACAGCACTTGATGACCCAGATCATGTTGTCTTATCCAGTGACCCTGAAAGCACTGAAAATTACCTGTTATGTAAAACACATAAATTGTCCTGCAACACCCCCAGCTTCTCCCAACACGTACCACTCTGCAATTCATAACTTTTTGTTATTCCTCAGCTCTCATCACATCAGTACATTCCCTTGCCTTTACTGTGAATCCACCCTCGGTGAGTCTGGAGCCCTTTCCATATGTTGTCTCTTGCCCATATTTTTGCAGCAGCTCCACAGACCATGGCACACTACAGTCACAAGCTTGGCATTACCTCAGCTGGCATCTCAAGAATTTTGCAGGCAACACTGTCCTGTTGCCAGCCTCTGCAAACTCCACTGCCACTTTCGAGCTGTTCAGGTAACAGTGAAATCTCCTGCTTTTCCCAAAAGTTCTGATCTCCAGCAATGGCTTCTGTAGCCAGAAGCAGAGGCAATATGCAGGCTTGGTCGACAGAAATAGCCATGAGCCATCTACATTATCTGGAGAGAAATATTAGTAATAACGTAATTTCTGCTACCCAGTACAGGACAGATGTCAACGCTCTGGATCTGTCACAAAGAAAGCTGCAGGAATGAAGCACCCCAGAATTACAGGCTTTCTTTCCTAAAGGTGAAGGATCATGCTACAATGTCTCAAAAGAGAAGAGCAGGTCAGTCTGACCTGTACAGAAGATGACTATAATGAATCAAGGTATGAGAGGAGGAATTTAAATACATTAACAGATTCAAGGGGAAAAAAAAGGCAAACCAAGAATACAGACAGAGCTGAATGCCTGCTGTTTTATGGGACCAGGGCTGTGAGCAGACACCAGCAAGGTGTCCAGGGTACAGGCATGGAGGACAACCAGAGTGCTGAAAGCAATGCAATAGGCCTTGCATGGCTCCATGAAACTCAGATTAAACCAATTCTATCTCCCTGGCAGCTGGTGAGAAGGGAGACAGCAAAGTCAGTGAAAAGAGGCAAATTCAATGCTGACAGATTGCCTGCATTTAGCCTTTCCTTTTTGTGTATCAGCCCAGTATAGTCCTTTCCCTGTCACTTAACCACTTCCAGGAACAGGCTCTTCCTCTCCAGACCCCACAAATCCTACTGTAGTTTACCATGCTATTTCCCTTCCAGATGGGCACTGGCCTCCCATCTCACCTTAGCCCTCTCAGCATGAATACAGAGGGTGCAGCACGAGGAGCAGGGGGAGAAGGTGTGTCCACACTGTGACAGATGTTGTGGCTCCAGGGAACATTCAGGCTGCTGTATTGACATTACAAATGAATGCACACACCTTTGTGGTTTCATTAATGACTCTACTGAGAGATGAAGAGACATGAAAATGAATGCATCCTGCAAAAAAAGCAAAGACAAATGGGAAGTAATTTAAATAAAGCCCCAACACCGAAACAATGCACATAACAAATCTTCTGAAGTTTTGATTCTCTAAGGAAGCAAGTCCTTGTATCCAAAGAGGAGTCACCAGCATTGCTTATACATAAGACTAAGGAAATTATATGGGTGAGGCAATTGGCAAGCAGGCAAGCAAGATTCATTACGCCAAAAGTCACTGTGACCTTGTGGTCACTTCCTCCACCTTTCCTGTTTAAGGGCAGCTTGGTGGCTGGTAACAGCCACAACACACAAGTGCTGTAATGTGCACAGAGAAGAGCAACACAGCCTCTGCAAAACAAGCAACAGGACTAACAAGGGCTACAAAAGCAGCACTGCCTGTGTGCTGCTTCTCTTCCATAGGTGGAGAGCAGAGGTTTTAAACCAGGTCCTGTTCCAGTTAATGCCAAATCATCTCAGAATCTAGGGGAAAATATGAGAAACTTAAAGGAGTGAAGAGAGATTTATGAGTTGCAAAACTATGACAGGTAAAACTGATAATTGTTCACACAGATGAGTGCTGAATTTAATTCAGTACATAACTTGGTTGTAAGCTCGTGCTCATTACTCATTCCTCTTACACTCACTGCACTTGACAAACCACAAAACTAAGTACTAAAACCCAATGAAACAAAAGAGGGCTACTAAATCTAGCAGCTTGGACTGTTATTTATTCAGGAGAAAATAAGCAGACAAGGATGCATGGTGGAAATGAAGAGGGGAAAGCAAGGTCAGATTGGGTGGCTTCATGGGCAGTAAGTCCTTAGCACATAGCTAATCTTGTATTAAGCATGGGTAACTATACACACATCCTAAAATGTTCTGCGCTGCCAAGAGCATTTTATACAATAGTTAACTCACAGCCAAGAGG
The DNA here is from genome assembly GCF_035770615.1 of Melospiza melodia melodia. NCBI lineage: Eukaryota > Metazoa > Chordata > Aves > Passeriformes > Passerellidae > Melospiza > Melospiza melodia. The sequence goes on from NC_086197.1 coordinate 52,668,258, forward strand.
ACACCTGAGGGAACATACCATGTACCCTTTTGCTCTTTCTTTCCCAGGGATGTAGGCAAAAGAATGCAAGATGCTCTGAGCAAAAGGAATAAGCAATATTTTCACAACAGTCAGACTTCAGTCTGAGACTGCCTGAAGTTGCACTTCAGGTCTTAAAAGCTATAGGGACTGTTTGATTTTCTGATTCCCTTGCTATGACCTCTTATACTCCAGAGTACAAAGAAACAGTTCTGTCAAGTGTTAAGAATTTGAAGGGATTGTAACTCTCTTAAATTTGCTATCAGCATTCTGACATTTTCCCCACCTGACCTGTTTAATCTAGGTGTATACTCTAAAGAGATTCCTGGATTTTCTAGAACAGCAAAAGGCTAAGCTGTCTGAAAGCACCCAATAAATGCCAATATTTTGTGCTGGCTGGTTCCCTTTAGGAGCTCTGAAGAATGGGAATGATTGAAATGAATTTTTCTGAGCATTTCTTCGCTGATGAAAAGTGCAGTAGAAGGGACTGTATGTTATTGTTGTTACCATTACAATTCCTATTATTATTACTATTATGTTTGTTCTGTGGGAGGAAAGAAACTTGGATGGATCTCAGCAAGGGAAGTCTGAATGATTGGTACTTCAGTAGCTTTATGTGCAAGTATCCTGCTAGATGTTCATTTTTGCAAATTCACCTGCAAATTCATTCTCTCTCATATACACACAGTCCTGACACAATCTAATACGTATGAACCATCCAGCACTAAAAACATTAAACTGCAGGGGAGCTCAAATGCTTTCTCTTTCTAGGGTGCAGAATATTAAGCATACCATCCCCACCCATTTACTAGCTATCATTACCAAATGCTTGCTATCATCAAATACCAGGATAATTTAAGCTCTCAATTTTCAAAGCAATCTGAATCCCTGTTTCTTTGGGCTGCATGTAGCCTCTCCCAACCATGCTCACAGCTTCTTCTGACTTGCTCCCATTCTGCCTCCACCTGACCCATAGGCCAGGAGCTCCCAGGAGTTGACTGATGATTCTGTTATGTCCATAGATGTTTTTGTGCAGCCGGTAGCACAAGCAAGAAAGCTGCAGACTATAAAAACATGGGAACTGTGATTTTGTTGTCCTGTGCACTGTCAAATGGTGAATGAACCCATTACTGGGACCCCTAGAAACATCACCAATAAGCAAACATAAAGGAGTAGGTCATATCAGGTTCAGCTCTGGCAAGATCCTGGTCATAAATGTGCAGAGGCACTTGTCCACCGTGGTGATTCCTTCTTCAGTTATGGTCTGGAGGGCAAGGAGTGATTTTGGTTTTGCCAGTAGCACATGTGTACATGCCTGAGAACATCAGCACAGGCTTTGTGCTCAGCCTGGGGGCTGGCCCTGTTGTGTTACAGCTGCTGCGCTTGCAGACACTGAGCTGTGTGTGCAGGCTGTACCTCTGACTTTGGATCAAACTACACTTTCACACAGCATAACATGCATAGGCCTCTCTTCTCTTCAAATTCCTCTAGGCCCTACTGGAGTGCAAATAATTACTGTCATCGTTCTGTACTGGTTAGGACACAGAAGCATCAGCAGGAGCAGAAGGCGGGTCTGTGGGGACAGGGAACGGCCTGTGTGCGATGGGTCAGGCCTGACCCAGCACTGGGAGCAGCAGTCTGCAGACAGACAGACAGCAGGTGACCGTGAGCAGCCTCTGCCAGAGTCACGGGGGGTCAGCCGGCACCTCAATAAAACGGCACCTCTTGCATCAGGGGAGATGATGAGATTTAAGGTGACGGTGAAATGAGGTTTGTTAAACCTCCCATCAGGTCAGAGTGAAGAAGGGCTAACCGAGTGGGGAAAAGGATTCTTTCCTGACCTGGCTGTTTCCTGAGCTTCTTTTAATCTCTGTCTTGACGCCTTTGCAATAATGAATGAGCCCTTTAGAAGATTCTGGGGGCAATTTGCCTTTCTCTTGGCTGCCACCTTTGGGCAATGGATAAGAACGGGTGCGAGGGTTGGGCGATGCCTTCGCGGGCAGCAGTGCCGAGTGAGCTGTGCAGTCGCGCTTATCGCTGCCCCAGCTGTGCACAGCATCCACGCAGCTCCTCGGGGAATCAATCTGAAGGGAGATGTGCCCCATCATGTGTGTGTGTGACTAACCTCACGAAAGTGCAGGCTTTTTAATGTTTAATAACAGGATTTCACCCTTTCCCACTGACCCACCGCGGCAGCGACAAGCGGCCAACAGCCACCCGGGCTGCGAGCCCGGCCACCTCAGCCTCCCACGGGCACGGACACGCGAGGGGAAGCTGTGCCGGAACCGCGCAGCGCCCGCACACACCAAGAGGAGGCTGTGCCAAGCTACGGCGAACGTGGGCACCCCTGCACAGGTGGTGGTGGGGTCGGAGCCGGGCACAGATGTCCCCCGTGTGTCCCTGTGTGTCCCCGTGTGTCGCTCGGCCCCGCGGGGACGCGCCGCTCATCGATGAGCTCGGCAAGCCGGCGCCCTGCCCCGCGGGTGCCGCGTTGGAGACGCTCGGCGCTCGGCTGGCCGGCGCTGGCGCGGGTCCCTTGTCTCCCTGTCCAAGATGGCGGCCGCGTGCGGCGGCGCGGCGGGAAGCGGCGGGGCCGAGTGAGGCGGCCGCGGTTCGTCCCCACCCTGCGGCCGCGGCTTGGCGCCGGCGGGCGTTGTCGCCGCTGGGTGGCCCCGCAGTCGGGGCACGCCCGGGCCTGCTGCAGGGGCGGAGCCGCGGGCTGGCGTGAGGCTGGAGCCCGCTCGGGTGAGGGGATGCGCGGGCGGGAGCGGGGCGGACGAGCCCGCTTTGAACGGAGGCGGCGGTGGCGGGGCCCGGGCTCCGGGGGGTGTCGGGGCGCATGCGCAGGACGGGCCGGGCGCCGGTCCGTGCCCGCGGAGGGGCCGGTGCCGGGGTTGGCGCCTCGGCTGCGCGCGGAGCTGCCGGCGGTGCCGCCTGCCCTGACGGCCCCGGCCCGGAGCGCCGGTGGCACGGGGGTGAGGGAGCCGCCTCCACAGCCAGCCGGCACCGGGACCGAGGAGCGGGGCTCCGTGCGGAGCCCCGGGGCTGCCGGAGAGCCTCGCTGGGCCTTGAACCCGCGGGCATGTGCGCTAAGGAGCGGGAGACGTGCAGGGAGAGCTTCCCCGCTGAGCCCGTGCCGTCGGTGCTGAAAGCCGGGAATTTGAAGCAGGGGAACCTAACTGAGGTTTACAAGACGAGAGTGGTTAAGGGTCTGTTTTGTATTTGCCGGATTGGAAGTCTGGGCTGTGACCACCTTTGGGCAGTATCTACCGAGCTTTGTCCTTGCCAAGCAGATAAGATCTAAAAAGAGACTTAAAGGTATGCATGTAGGCACAAAGAAATCTTAGGCTCTCCATGTCATCCATTCATGAATGAATGTCTTCAGCTTTGTTTTGCAGAGCAGTATCTGTATTAGACCCTTTCTGTCTTGAGTATAATACTCTGGTGTTGTGTGTCCTCTCACTGAAATTTGTCTGACAAACAAACAGCACAAAATGTTGAAAACGTCTGGTTTAAGATCACTAGCCCTCAAGTGGCAAGATGCTCTTATTTATTGCTGAGTGCAGTGTTCTCTGCATGTACATAGGCAGTGCTCTTGTTTTTAGGTGGAATCCTTGTGTTTGCTACCAGCAATATATAATGGTCAGAACACTGTCTTGACATTCAGCAGTGGGTGTTTTCCCAAAACCTGAAGAAATAGCATGTATTCCTATGAAATTAAACAGAAACATCTCGTGTGTACCCACAAGCCTGATTTAGTTGAGACTTTGTTGCATCACTTAAGTAACCACTGTAGGATGAATGAGTTGTACGTTGTCAGCCTCAGCCAGTTGTTTATAAAATCGAGTTGTGTGGGGGATGTAGGAGCAGAACGTTGATCTTGCTGAGCTGGTCACTGGCTGAGGAACAAAAGCTGTTTGCTCTGAGAGAACCAGAGTGTGGCCATTCCACAGCAGCACTGTCCTGCTGCATGCCCCTAGCTGGCACAGTGGCTCACTTAGAGGAGGCCTGAAACCTGAGGGGTAGAGGTTGGGTTACTGCAGGCCTTGCTAAAAGGAGTGCTCATCCCCTCATCCCCTCTCCCAGGCTGGCATTCAGAATGGCTGCAGTGGTAGCATTGGGAAGCACATCAGGAGGATACACACCTCTAATACAAAATGTGTGATCCTCTAGTAAAAAAAACAAACAAACAAACAAAAAAAACCCCAATAATAATTCTTTTGTAATTTAATTCCTTCTGCCTTGTCCCTTCTTTTCCTTCACTTCATCTGAGACTCAAGGGTTTGAAATCTGTTTAAACATCCCATTCTTTGCTACAGTGGCTCTTGACAAAGAATGGCTTTGACACAGGGTGTAGTTTTGTGTGTCATGAAAATCAAACTCAGTTGTCTTCTCACCATCTTTCTATTTTTGTAAATAAATTAGTTCAGTGATTCAGATATTTTATAGGAAAGGGTGGCATTTTCTATATTCAGAATAATACAATATCCATTTTGATTAAAACACCCGAATCTATCAAGCTGGAAGAGTGACCACTCATTTCCTTTCCCACAGTCTCCCAAAGAATCCTTATTTGGTTCAGAGAAAGTTTCCCCATTTACATAGTGCTTCTTTGTGGGAGGGTTATTTTCATTCTCTGTTTCTCAGACCTTTTCCTATAGATGGGAACGGGGGAAGGAGCCCAGACGTGGCAGCTCATTCACAGGCTCCTGCAGGACCACCATGGCTTATGATGGCGCCAAGAAGAAAGAAGGTAGGATTGCTTCATAATCTCAGAGGGATTTGCAAAAAGAATCAACAAATAATTTTTTTAAGGGTGCCCTTTACAACCCTTGCCAGGCCATGCAGTCAGAGTGGGAAAGAAGTTAGGGTGCTGTGGAGCCCTTAAATTTAACCTGGCCAGGTTACCGGAGGATCCCAAGCCCTTGACTTTCAGGTAAAGTACTGGGATTAGAACTTGAGAGAAATGGGTGGTATTTCCTACTCCAGACACCCTGATTGGGGAGCTCTGCCACTGCAGCCTTTCTTCTCCCTGAAAAGTCAATGGGACAGGGGATAATGGTACATTTAGTCATGGCAACATTTCTAGATCCACTTGTCTTTAGGAAGGAACATACAGGCATTAGAGATTGAATCTGGAATGATTGTGTTACAGCACCAAGCCCCATCCCTCTGGTCAGACAGTACAGACTGTTTGTTACCTTCCAGGCCTCTGTGCTTGTTGGGTTTTGTGCATCACTCTGTACCAGTATCCTCTGTTAGCTTATTTTATGACTGGTCCCCTTGTCTGTCGTTCCTTAATGTGGTATTTCATTTCTTCCTTTTTCCCATTTCCCATAAATCAGAGTCCCTAGAGAGTCACCGAAGTGCTGACGACGGGCTGGCACCTGGCAGGATACAGCGAGAGAAGAAGCGCTCGTACAAGGATCTTCTGCAAGAGGAGGACGAGACAGCAGCTCAGGTAGAAACCCTCAGAGAAAAGGTTCAGGCTGTATGGATATGCATAAAGGTAGTGATGGGATGGGATGGGTTTCTTTTCCTTTTTTTAATTTGTTTTTTATTTAGAAATGCATGTAGAAGACAACAGGAGCAGCTAATCATGTCCTGTATTGTTCAGTAACTTTGCTGGGGAAAAGGAGGGAATCAATCCCTGATTCCAATTTTTTTGGCCTCAGAAAATGAGATAGTAGGAGTGTTGTCCCTGTGTTGATGGGACATACCTTGCAAGTAAGAAAATGCTCTTAATAACTTCTTACACACATTTTTAAATATGTGGTTGTGGGAATAGTCAGCAAAGGATGGACAGAATATTAACTGATGCACTGTTGTCTTCCTGATTCTGCAGAGCGTGAAACAATAGCTCTTGAGAAGAATGAACTTGTCCTATTTACCTCTTTGGGGCCTTAGCTCTTGAAATCACATAGCGGCAACTTAAGTTTTTTCAAAAACTTCTTTCCTCTTTGAACTACAGTTTCTGCTGTTAGCTCGGAGGTGGCTATCTAGTGATTTGGGGTTTTTTTTCATCTCAAAAGCAAATTTTTGTTTAAAATTAAAATCTTCTACCCTGCGGTTGGAATTCTTTAGAGGAGTTTCAATTTCTATTTCATAAATTGATCAAACCACAGATAATAATTAGGTGATGTGGCATATTAAGGACATATTTTTGTCCCATCATTCTAGTTGTCGCCTCTTTGTACCTCCTGTTACTTCTTTTTCAGCATGGTAAGCATAAACTGCTCTCCTTTGTTTTCAAGGCTTGACAGTCTATATATCTGAAGTTATTTCTTAGCTTTATTAAAGGGTAGATGTCAGTCTTTTATCAATTTACCAGCTGATCTTCAAGTGATGGCTTGCATTGCCCATATCTCAACACTTTGCAAATGTGCTTTTCTTTTATGTTGCTCCTCTCTCTTGGGGGTCTCCCTGCAGAGATCTGTCTTTCAGTTTCCTTGGAGCCCTGTTGTGCTGCCATGCCTACAGAAAACTCTGTGTCAATTAGGTGACCATTGTGCTGAAACTAATCCTGACTAATGATATTTTTGTATTCTCCCACCTATCTGTAACATGTGTTTCATCTTACTTTAAACCTACACTGTGTGCTCTGGGGGACAGAGTAGGTTTTCTTTTAGCACCTAGAAAGATGATCCTGGTTCATACCTACAGATCCTTGATGTTGCAGCAGTACAAATAACCCTTGATACTTCCTATAAATTTTTATCTGTTAATAGTCCATGTGACTCTCATATTATTTCCCTCCTTTTTGACAGCAATTTATTTCTTCTTATTCCAGGACAGTGAGTTTTTTCCAGGGACAGAAGCTCACAAAAAGAAGAGAAAGCATTCCTCCGATGAGTTCTGCTACAGAGGTAAGGAAATAATCAAGCAGGAGAAGGGGCTAATAGATCATGCCTTTAAGGAAAGGAATGTCTTAAACCAGTGTCATCAAGCTTTGTGGTTAGCATTTTAAAGATGGAGAACACATCAACCTGCATTGGAACAGCTAATCAGAAACCTGACACTGATCAGCACCAGACAGCAGAAGATTAGGGAATTATATTTTCAGAGTCTGGCTTAACAAGTTGCCATGGTAGGGGGTAGAGATCTTCCATCCCCTTTTCATTGACAAGTTGTAGTTTGCTAACTCATGCCTTCACATTTGACATTTGTTTTTCTTGTTTACTGATTGCATTGAAAACTAATTATACTTACGGGTAATGTAACTTCCTCTGCATTTAAAAAAAATAGAATGTCTGAGGTTGAAAAAGAAATGCTTCTCGGTTCAGGTACTCTCACAATTAATAAGTTGGCCAGAAAATGACAATTCAGCTCATAGAAGCTTAACACATTTAGGATTTATTATTGGTCCAGTAGAAGGAGAAAGCCAAGCTGAAATTTCATCTTTCATCAAAATTTTCACCAGAATGAAAAAGCTCATATTTTCAACTCATTGGTTTCACCTTGGCTAAAAATGTCACAAAAACCTTGCACTTGAGGTGTAATTTCAGTTAGATGTATTTTCATCAAAATATTTTATTTCATAAGTCACAAATGTAGTTTCACGAAACTTCAAGAACTTCCCTGCAGTCTCTCCCTTCCTTAAATTATTTGACCAGCTCAGATGTCACAGCCTCTGAATTGTATCAGTAAGGCTGTGCTGAGATGGCTGTGGTTCTTTTTAAGCCAGGATGTAAATCTGTCACCTGTAATTGGAGAGCCCACAGGATTCTCACTTCCCTTCTTTGCCAGCTTTAAGAGAATCATTTCAATGTACGTTTCTTTTGATCTTTTTCAGGTGTCTCGCCTTTGGATCTACCATCAAAAAAGAAGAAAAAAGCAGCTTCTAGTCCATCCTCAACTGATACAACCATGGATTTACTTAAGACTATCAACTCACCTTTGGCCACAAGCTCAAAGTCTTCAAAGAGGACCTCTGAAAAATCATCTCATTCTTCCTCTGGCCATTCTGAAAGCAGAAAGGACCATCCCAAGAAGAAGCTGAGTGGGAGCAGTGGGGAGCACTCAGTGGATGACAGCAGCTCCCACAAATCTAAAAAAATGAAACCTCTTTATGTGAACACAGAGACACTTACTCTTCGTGAACCTGACGGCTTGAAGATGAAGCTCATCCTTTCACCAAAAGAAAAAAGTAGTGCAGCAGATGATGATTCTTTATCCTACTCTTCAGCACCAGCAGCTGCAAAGAAATCTTCAAAGAAATCAGCTCGAGATGAGCAAGGCTCATTCCTGCTGGGGCACGATCTGCAGAGCTTCCTGAAGTCATCCCGGAAGAAGCACAAACCACCTCCGGACTCCCATCCACCTTCTGAGAGCTTTGGTGCTGACACCTCCCTTCATTCAGAGGGCCATGGAAGCGAGTACGAGGTTTCAGGCATGGAGGCACCACCAGAATCTGGTTCTTCCTCTGGTGGAGAGTTGGAGGCTGGAGAGCTGGTGATAGATGACTCCTACCGGGAAATCAAGAAGAAGAAGAAGTCCAAAAAAAGTAAGAAAAAAAAGGACAAGGAGAAACACAGAGAGAAGAAGCACTCCAAGTCTAAAAAGAGTTCTGGGCACTCTCCTGTGGCAGTAGCAGAAGTAAGAGTGTCACCACCACCTGCCAGTACCACCCCCTATGGTGTCCCTCCACCTGCTCCTGCTGTTTTTCACTCAGATGGTCAAGGCGAGAAGAGGAGGAAAAAGGAAGACAGGGAGAAGGACAAGTCTGAGAAATGGGAAAAGGAAAAGGAAAGAGAAAAGGAAAGAGAGAAGGAGAAGGAAAGAGAAAGAGAAAAGGAGAAGGAAAGAGAAAAAGAAAAGGAAAGAGAGAAGGAGAAGGAAAGAGAAAAAGAAAAGGAAAGAGAAAAAGAAAAAGAACGAGAAAAGGAAAAAGAAAGAGAAAGAGAAAAAGAAAAGGAGAGAGAAAAGGAAAGAGAAAGAGACAAAGTAAGGAAAATTTGAATTTCTTTTCAGAAAATAGAAATTGGGTGGTGGGTAATGTTGAATCAGGCACTCCATTACAAAGGCATGTTAAATTGAAACAAAGGATAACTGATACCAATTATCAATGGTTTAACTGAAGCATATTTGGAAAAATGTGTCAGCCACTATGATTTCTGTTTGTAGCAGAAGGAATATATGTTCTTCTGGCTCTTCTGGCTTTGTGGTACAGACAATCTTTAGCCAGTAGAGGTTCTCTGGGAAAGTTATACTTAATTTTGCTTGGTGTGGGTCATGTACCAAGCACATCTGCATCTTTTTCTAATGTGACTGGCTCTAGCTGTTCCCAGGCACACTTTTGGACTAGTGATCAAAGTTCCTGTAAAAAGGAATCAAGCTGTTACTTGAAAATTGAAGATATTTACCCATTTACTCCTGTATTCAAATGAAATTCTAATTCTAATAGACTACCATGTTCCCAGTTTTGTCCTGTCCTATGCATTCAGTTTTCGATGGTTACTGCATAAAGATATGAGTAGCAGAAGTGGTAGCTAGCATGTGAATGAGTTTACAAATGAGATAACTGTAGCTGTGTAAGTAAAAGGGGAAAAACAGCTTGTGCATGTTCAGCTAGAGAAATAATGCTTTGTATGAGGAGATGGACAGACAGAGCCCAAATCTCTTCAGCCATTATCCTATTCTGTTTTGGAATTTTTCCCTGATCATAGCTCAGCAATTGCAATATCTTTGCTGTCAATGTACTGCACAGTCTCTTTTCCTGCCAAATGGAAGTACTTTGTAAGGATGCAAGGAATGGAACAAAACATTATCATGAGGACTTAATCCTTTTGACAGATCTATAATAGGTACTATGAATAGAATAACAGATACTGGGTTTTATTATAGGTTTTAAAGCTGAAGTACATTAACAAAGTTGTATGTTGATCCTGAATTTAGAATAGTAGCTTGTTGAGTTTTGCAAGATAAGCTTTGCACTAAGACTGTTTCTGGGTGATTCCTGTGATTCCTAAATTCAGCCAGGAGATGTAAAGGACTGCTTTTTAAGTTTCCTGACCTAAGTACCATATCTTTCTTTAAGTCTTTAATAAATGCCAAATTCTTATTAAATTGGAGAAGGCCTCATCATAATTAAAAATCTTTGTTTCCTTTCTTCTTCTGACTAGCCAAAGAAGAAAAACATGTCTGCTTATCAAGTGTTCTGTAAGGAATATCGTACAAATATTGTGTCTGAGCATCCTGGAATAGGTAAGGGAATAATCCAGCCTTCTCTTCTCTTGATTTTACACCAGTCTGATTAATTAGGAGAACATATTGTCTCTGTTTGAGACCAACTTCTTAATTTTGACATAATGCAAAGAATCTGCCAATGTTTTTTAGAATAAGAGATGGCAAAGGGGCTAGGAGTGGATTTCGTGGTTGTATTATAATTTTATTTTAACCAAGTTGTGAATCTAGGTAAAGAACTTGCTAACTTTTTCTTTACTTCAAAAATTACCTTCATTGTTGTCACTTTCCCCTGAATACACTGTGACTTCATCTTCCTGCTATCAGCTTTTTTTTTTTTATTTATTTTAAAGAGTAACAGGAATGCACATTTTCAGGACAGTGTGGAGAGTTGCAGTTGTAGAATGGCTTGCTTCCTAAATGTGTGTGGAGGGGCTGGTAAATTTCCTATGTTCTCTCCATGATTTTATGATCAAATTTGTTTTAAACATTTCTCTCTTTCTCTCTTTCTTTCTGCCAGATTTTGGAGAGCTAAGTAAAAAACTGGCAGAAGTGTGGAAGCAGCTACCTGAGAAGGATAAGTTGGTGAGTGTTTGTGTGAGATGTTTTTGTAAAATTATTTCTGTGAACTAGGTGCTTAGATAAAGAATGTGGTGGCAGCATTGCCACAATGCCTTGAAATATGTTACCTATATCCTTAAAGCATGTAAAGGTGGAAAGTATGGAAATCTTGCCCTTGCAAACATAAAAGCATTCATTTTGTTCTCATGGGATTGCTTCACCTCCTAGCTATGTAACATCATTCTGCCTCCAGGTCCTGGCATCAGGTAACAGAATTACCTAATGTTATGAATCTTTCTTTTCTTACCATGGTAACTACAGATCTGGAAACAGAAAGCTCAGTATCTCCAACACAAGCAGAATAAAGCAGAGGCCACCACTGTGAAGAGAAAGGCATCATCTTCAGATGGTGCTCCAAAAATGAAAGGTAATCGTTGCACTTTATTTGTCTCATCTCTTTTCTTGGACGAGAAGATTTTTTAAGACAAATTCTTTACCTTGGGGAAGGTAGTGTTGCCTGTAGAATAAAAAACAAAGGTCCTTACTTGCTTCACCTCCTTACCTGCTTTCTCACATGACATTTAAACCATGTTTAAAGCTTGACATTTAAATCACTAGTCAGATCAACTTTTCTGTGAAAGTGAGAGTGATGCCAGCATTTTTCATAAAGATTTCCTTGTCTGATTCATAGAATGGTATTGGTTTTGGCAGTTTAAGGATTGAAATGTAAAAGAAGAGGCAGAAATGAGGTTCTAGTGGGATTAGTTTGGTGCTAGATATAAGGTGGGTTGTTCGTGGTTTAGCATCTCTGATACCAAATCTCCCCAGCTGCATTCAGCTGAGGTAGATAGGTTCTGTACATGTAAAAAAATTTCAAGAGTCCAGAGACTATGAGACTGGGGTAACAGAAATATTCAAGCACCTCATGCCTATGAGATTTGAACTTCAGCAACTAAATAGGCTTGTGAGTAAAAGAGTGAAAGCAAGGAATATGGAATTTTAATTAGTATGTTTTGCAGCTTCTCCAACAGGAGTGGTTTCTCCTCACAAAAAATCCCCCACCAGCACCGTGATGGTGCCTTCCTCACCAGCCAAAGCCCCTGAGACGGATCCCATTGATGTAGCTGCACATTTACAGTTACTGGGTGAATCTCTGAGCCTCATTGGACACAGACTGCAGGAAACAGAGGTGAGCCTGTAACCAGCAATGTCACAGTGATGTCCTGTAATCTACACAATACATTCAAGGGGATGATTGTTTTATTTTCTTAAGAGTTTAACCAGTGGCTTTCTGTTAGGAAGAGAAACTAAAGGTGACATGCCCTGTTTCTTTGATGCATCACTCTTTATTTTCAGGTAAATAAAAGGCCTCAGTAAACAGTAGGCATCAATGAAAGACAGGTGCTTTGCAGCTCTGGTCTTTGAAACCAGTTTGTAGTTCAGCAAACTCTTCAGTCTTTTCTTGCTGTATATTCACCCTGGATTTGGTACTTCCTTACTATTTAGTCAGTCTGTGGTCAGATTCTGTTACTGTTCTACTTTTTACAGAACTGTCACCCTTTCCCAAGAAGTTTCTTGCATGTCCTCTCCTTTTCTGGCGGTATCCGATTGCCCGTGCTTTGGATAGGGGCTACAATTATTTCAACTTACCTGGTAACATAATGTCACATTTTAATGTTTTCCTGCTGTTAAATAACAGTGACTCTGTGAATGCACATTCACAGAGAACTCAGCCCAGCCTCTAAGGAGAAAATATTTTTGTCTCAAATAATATCACTGAGTTTTATGAATAGCATGATAATCTCACCCCACTATGCTTGCTTATTTTATCAATGGTGAAATAGATGTTCTTGCATTTTGGTTTTGGTATGACTGATTTGAGATCATGGGAGGAACAACCAGAGCCCAGAAAAGCACACACTGATATACTTTCCTGAAAGTATATCAATGACTAAAGCATTTGTTGCAGGCTTAGCATTTCTCTACCTTCAAAAATAAAACAACTACTGTCATTAGGACTCATGTAGTTAACAAAATAGATGGTACAAAATGGCACAGAAGATATATTACAAAAATTTGTGGGATCAGTGTTTTATGCAACTGACAACTTTGTGGTGTTTTCTGTTGATTCCTACCTTTATCTTGCACCAGTTTGTTGCCTACTGAAATCTAAAGTTTTTGAGCCAGCAGTCTCTCTAAAGCACAAGGCACAGTTTTGTTACTGTGTAAATATCGAAAGTGGACTGGAGGAGCTGAAGATACAGTATCTACATGACAGTGGATACAGTTGAGAAAGAAGTGCAATTTCCACTACTCATCCCTATCCAATCTTTTTCTTCCTCATTACCAGGGAATGGTGGCTGTTTCTGGAAGTTTGTCAGTACTCCTAGACTCAATCATCTGTGCTTTGGGCCCGTTGGCATGTCTGACCACACAACTGCCTGAGTTGAATGGCTGCCCAAAACATGTTTTGGTGAGTTCTTTGTGGTTATTTTCTTTCTAGCACTGTTAATTTCAGTAGATTACAAATAGAGCTTTTTTGATTAATCAGTGTAATATAACTGTAATTCCAATGCAGTAAGAAAATTTGTCTTGGTCATGAGCTTTTATAGGGGAATATGTATTGAAATTCTTACAGATATTACCGTTGTACAACATTGTGCAACCTTTTTTTCTCCCACTGGCAACTGACCTAATATTTGTAGCATGGATTGCAGTGTGGGTAGGTCCTGTTTTAGTTCATGATGGAGTCAATCAATCTAAAACAAATAAAAGTAAACCAGTATTTTTGAAAGTTCTAATTTTCCATAAAAATAAAATCACCTTCAAGCTGCTCTTTATCACACCAGCTGTTTTTCCTTCAGTAGCATAAAAACCAATTTGTGATCTCAGGATTCCTAATGTGATGGTGTAGGACCTTTTACAAGTGGCTGAAACCTTCTCTGAGACAGGAAAAATAGTCTCTCTCTTAAGGAGCTGCATAACTACAGTTTCTTTGCTGCTTTAAGCTACTCTTAATATTGAGCTCTGACTTAGCAACAGCTCGTGGCATCTGTGTAGCCTGGTGTGGACATAGATTAAGATGGCAGCAGCCACCAGGACTCATACTTCCTACAGGAGACATGAATAAAGCAGCAAAGGAGAGGAGCAAAAATAAAAAACGACAGTCTGCAAAACTGAAGAGATTAAAAACAAATCTGGCAGAGGGGCTAATGAAAATGGGATATGAATTGACATATCATAATAGAGCAGCCCAAACGTTTATTCATTACAAGAATGGACTGTCAACAACAGGAGCAAAGTTGAAAATTTAGTGTGTGAACACCCACAAACTGGCTCTATGCACAAAAGCTGAGTCAGTGGGGTGTTCCCATCATAAGCCATGGAAAACCTGATGCTTTTTTTCCTTCCTGCTTGCCAAGTTTATTCAGAGCAGTGACGCCACATGAGCAGTGGTGCGTTTATTAGAAACTTGATCAACTTACTGTTACAAGGAGCAATGGAGCTTTAGGTGAATTATGGCAGCTATGCTTCACTTCTGGAAAGCCCAGTTCAGGAGCTGGTAATAAATCTGATTTTCACAGTCAGGTACATAACGACAGTGGTGTTCTGAGACACAGATAAACCCCAGCAGTTGTGTTGCAATTTATATTTGAGACAGTAGATGGCATTGCTAAATTCTAGAATCACAACTGGTGCAGATCCAGCTCCTCCATCTCTCAGTTAAAGATGTTTCTATGGCCTCCTTCAGCTGTCCAGCCACAGGCTTGAGCTTACTGAAACACTGCATCTGAAAAACATACAGCTGGGTCTTTTTTTCTGATGGGCATGAGAAGGATTCCTACTCTCAGAATTCTGTTATGGCTTCCAAGAAAAACTGAAGGACACTTCTTTTTGCCATCTGACACCCTGTTAGAGGTGATCAATGGGCAGTTTTGGTTGTCTCATCCTATGATAACTTGTACCTCAAGTAATTGTGCTTAGTACCCTCACCTGTGCCATTTTTCAGAGATATTGAGTTATTACCTGACACTAAAACCACCAAATTTCTTTTCCCAGTCAAACACACTAGACAACATTGCCTACATCATGCCTGGACTTTGATGGGAAAGGATCCTGGGATGTACTCAGGCTCTGTGTAACTGACTTGTGCACGTGCACTATGCCAACGTTCCTGAGGGGCTCCATGTGGAGGCTTTTAAAGTTTTATATGTGTATAGTATATACATAGGATTGTAACTACTTGAGTTCTATTTTATGAAACGTTGTGAACTTAAGCTGCAAAAACCCTTTTGTGTTGGTGGGTGAAATGTCCTCCAGTCTGAAAGTATTTTGTATGAAGAATTCAGAAAGCTTTTGACATATTTGCCTTAAATTCAGATTCAGTGGGGGAAGCAAACAGAGATTGAACTTTTCAATATAAACAAGAAAGCTGTCACCGTGAGAGGAGTCTTTGAAACAGGTGGCCTGGAGAGGTTCCTGACTCTCCTTCCTTGGTGATATTCAAAAACTGAATGAGCAGCCTGCTCTAGTTGGACTTGCTTTAAGCAGGGAGATGGACCAGATGATCTCCTGGTCCCTGCCTAAACTAAAGTATTCTGATATTCTGTGGGCAGGTAGAGATGATACATTTTGGACCAGGGAATAGAACTGAATTCTTCACCAGCCCTATTTGTAACTGTTTCTGTTTAAAACACACTTGAGGGAAAAGCTGGATAGCTTTTTGCCTCTTGGTCACTTTCTCCAAACCCCATGCCTCAGTCAGTACTAACTGAAACTTGTCAGTGTTGGCTGGCTGGTCTGCTAGCTGGTATTTGAAGTGAAGTAGATGACAACAAGTTTATTTTTTCCTTGTGGACTCCAATCATTATTAGCACAATGTATCAACCCATTGCATTGGCTTGAGAGAATGAACCTCCTGCTGATTTTTCCACGGCATGGTCACCCTGCTTTGATGGAAAGGAGTAGAGAAGCAGATGGGAAAAACTTGGATTGCTTCTGCCCATCTTGCACCTGTTTGTGAAATGGCTCATCCACCATCTCTCTCACCAGCACTATTGCAGGAGCTGTGGTGCAGCTGCAAGGCAGCAACCAGTGGCCAGTTTGAGACAGTTATGGCCAAGTAAGGCACATGTGGGTTGATTGGACTGGTTTCCCTTCCTTCCAGCCACATACTTGGAGTTTGGTTTTCTGCTCCTCTGGAAGAGGAGCAGCAGGAGAACACTTGATTCCTGTTTAGGCTTTTGTCTGTGTGTGTGTATGTGTATGTGGTGTTCATATCACATGTATTTAACGTTTACCAATATCTGTAACAGATTTTAATTTATCCTGTATATTTCTCTCTGTGTGTGTATATATTTATATATATATACATAATTTAAAAGCAAAAATCCCTCCCTCAGCCAACAGTGTGTGAAAAATGTGAATCAAGTTTGTCTCAGCTCACTTCCTGCAGGAGTCAACTCTATGTATAGTAGTAAGCATGGGCATTGTGTAAAGAAACACCAGGAAGATTCTAAGCATTTGTAGAAACAGGCTATCTTGTGAAGGTGGGCAGAACAACTGAAATATCATTTGACTCAGGCCTTATCAGCTCTGTAACAGGAAAGTTTTAAAATTAGAGACAAGGCATTTTTTACTTCCAAGTAAGTCTAGCTTGTTTTTTAGGACAGTTGAAAGTGAGCTGTCCTTCATTGTGGCTGAGTCCCAGATCAGAAGTAAATTAAATCCTGGGGTGTGGAGGATTTTTCTCCCCATGCCTCTTTGCCACGTATTCCTCAGATGTGCCTGTACAAGGTAGTCTGTCTCTTACAGAACTTTTCTCAGTGCAGTCAGGGGTTTTCTCAGCAGAGGAGGCACAGAAGGTTCTCAGTCCATCAGGCCAGAACATATGTTTTAACAGCTTAGGACAAATCCCAGTGAGCCTCGAAATAGGAAGGGCCAGTAGGGAGGCAGTCCAATCCTGCTTCAGATCCTGGCCCATACTAAAGCATCTGCTGTTGTGAGCAGCACAAAATAACTGGTTCTTTCCAGCCCTTCACAGTTGAGAGCAGTGTGGTGAAGGAGTAAGTCTGCTTTTGAAGAAACAGAAGGGGATCAACCTTAGCTTTGTCCTCTGTACAACTGAAAACTCTTGAAGAGTGATAAACACACACCCTGGTGTATTGTATTTTTATTAAAATTTGTACACTTTGTATAATCGGTATCTTGTGGTATTTGGTACTATAGGGAAACTTTGTCAAGACTTAGGAGTTTTTATATTTTTGTTATTTCTTTGCTGTTTGGTCCAGATTACATTACAATTATACACAGACTTTTTTGTACTGTACTTACAATATAATTTTTTTTTTAAAACTTCTGGAGTATTGTCATTTATTTCTGGCATGTGCTGTTTTCTACAGCTGTTGTTACTACTTGTATTTACTGTTTCTCAGCAAAACATATCCAATCCTAACACACCTAAACTCACTCACTTGGCAGGCAAGCTGTACTGTTTCCAGCAACACCAGTCACCCAAATTATCACTCAGGTTCCTGACTGCTTGGGGAGGGAAGGGAGATGTAGCATGGAGCACTGCAGGTAACACCAGGGCATTTGTCTTCCCTGCTGCCTCACCTCAGCTCAGCTTCCTGGCGTTCAGGTGACACGGGACTCAGGTGTGTGATGCAGGAAGTCAGGCGTGGCAGCGTTAGAGCAGGATTTGTGCTGGTTATTAACACGTCCCCATTTTCCACGTATGGGTGTTGGTTGATTGCAGCCGCAGCTTGGGCAGGGCAGTTGCTTAGGCCAGGAGCACATCCCAGAATGTGCCAACCACCTGGGTAGAGTCACAGGATGGTTTGGGTTGGAAGGGACCTTAGATCATTTCCAACACCCCTGCCACAGAGACACCTTCCACAAAACAATTGCTCAAAGCCCCATCCAACCTGGCCTGGAAGACTTACAAGGATGGACATCCACAATTCGGCAACCTGTCCCAGTGCCTCACCGCCCTCACAGTGAAGAATTTCTTCCTAACTCCTACGAGGAGAATCGGAAGTCCTTCCTACTCACACCGGGCTATGGAACACTAAAAGCCCATCGCCACAGGCTCTCCGGGCTTTGGGCATCGCTCAGGCTCGCGGGTGTCCTGCCCGAGCTCGGAGTGCTTGCAGAAAGCGGCGGCGGCTCTCGGCGGGAGCCCCTCGGTTCCTGCGCCCGGGGCTAAGGGCCAGCGGGACCAGGGAGCGGTCGGCTTGCACACGGCCCTACCCCGGCATCGCAGCCGCCCCGCGCCTCCCTCAGCCCGTGGCACGGCGGGGCCGCTCCGGGCGGCGGCCGGTGGCGTCACAGCGGGGCCCGGCGGGGCCCGCCCCGGCCGGCGCGCGGTCACGTGAGCGGCGGCGGCGGCAGCGTCAGCTGATCGCGGCGCGGCGGCGGCGATGGACTTTCTGCTGGGGAACCCCTTCAGCTCCCCCGTGGGGCAGCGCATCGGTGAGAGCCGCATCCGCGCCCCCCGACCCTCCCCGCGCCCCCGCTCGCCCGTCCGGCCCCGCGCCCCCGGGGGCGTCCGCCGGACCCTTCCTCGGGGAAACGCTGGCCCCCGCCTCCGCGGCGGGACCAGCAGCGCGCTGGCCAATCAGAAGAGAGTTATGCTCTGACTGACGGGTGCTGCGGACCAATAGCGGGCGCGCAGCCCGAGGCGGCTCCGCCGGGGGCCCCGCCAGCCAATCCGGGTGCGAGGGGGTCTCGGGGTGGCGAGGTGAAGTTTGCTCACTTAAAGGGGCCGCAGGCCGGTGGTCCGCGCCACGCCCCCCTGCATCGCCGAGCCCCGTGATTGGCTTGGGGCCATTCCCGCCCGCGCCTCTTCGGGGGCTTCGGGGAGCTGCTGATTGGCTGGGCTCCAGCCTGGGCAGCCTATCGCGGCCGGGCGGGAACGGGGCGCGTGAGCCGCGGCGGCACGAGGGGCGGCCGCGAGGCCCCGGGGTGTGGGACGGGGTCCGTGAGGGCTGCGGGGACAGCGGGGCTGTGGGACGGAGTCAGTGAGGGCTGCGGGGACAGCGGGGCTGTGGGGACAGCGGGGCTGTGAGACGGGGTCAGTGAGGGCTTTGGAGACAGCGGGACTGTGGGACGGAGTCAGTGAGGGCTGCAGGGACAGCGGGACTGTGGGACGGGGTCAGTGAGGGCAGCGGGGCTGTGGGACGGGGTCAGTAAGGGCTGCAGGATGGGGTCATTGAGGGCTGCAGGGACAGCGGGGCTGCGGGGACAGCGGGGCTGTGGGACGGGGTCAGTGAAGGCTGTGGGGACAGCCGGGCTGTGGGATAGGGCCAGCCAGGCCTGCAGGGACAGCAGTGCTGTGGGGAGAGTGGGGCTGTGGGATGGGGTCAGCCAGGGCTGCGGGGACAGCAGCCTCACGCTGGGCTTGCCTAGAGTCCTTCGGGTAGTGTCCCCTACCCGAAGGACTCAAGCGCTGGGCAGCTGGGGGTGTTTGCCTGCCCTGAGCCTCCCCGCACTGAGCTGTGGGACAAGTGGAGCCTGGCAGGGCCATGCCCTGGCTCCTGCAGCACGAGCTCTTCCATCTGGCTGTGGCTCACAGCATGGAGCACCAGCTCCAGCAATGAACACAGCACCCACCCTGTGCCCTGGCAGGCCCACGGGCACATGGTGGGTGTCCTGCAGTCCCTGTGCTCAGGGCAGATGGGGAACATGGGAGAAGGATGTGGCCTGAGAAAGTGGAGCAGAGATTCCACAGTTAGAGAGAAGAAGACCGTCAGCAGCCGCACTGGTGTCAGAGCAGGGATGCAGTTCTTAAAATGCTTAGGATGAAGACTCTCTGTTCCTGTGTTGTATTGCCTAAGAGCCTTGAAGTTGTGCTTGAAGGCTGATGCCTATTTAAACTCCATTTGTGAGTTTATGCACTTGCTCATTCTTGCTGTTCGCTGCTTGTCAGATGTTTGCTGTGAACATCCGGTCCCACATTCATTGGTGTCCTTGCATGGGTGAATAGGAGGCTGTGCCTGGGGTGGGAACAGAGCAAGCAGCTGCTTTAATTAATGCTTTTATTATAATGATTTTAGAGGCTACCCTACAACTGTCCCAGAGTGTGTCCGGGGCATTGTGATGTGCCACTCTGGTGTTGGGACAGATAGGTGAGATCTATTACAGCCAGGTGGTGGAAGGATCATCAGGGAAGACTTTGTGTTATCAAAATCCTCCAGATGATCTTCAACATACCCCCAGAACATCACATGTTTAATCCAATGTTCTAGGAGAAGCCGTCTCCTGCCCTTTCCTGAATGAATGCTCTTTGTTCCCTCAGTGAGTGTATCAGATATGTCCTTGTGTTTGGGTAGAGGCAATCTGAAAGTTGCCTCACAGATCTTCTGGTCAGTCTAGTAACCAGATTGTAAGTGGGTTATACCTCTAGGCTTTGTTTCAATTAAATAAGGGATTCCCAAGCAACAAACCAACAGCAAAGAAGAGGAAAAAAGAAAAGATATTTCAAAAGTGTCTGAGAGGATGTGAGAAGCAGAGGTGTGATTCTAGGGAGTTCTTACTGACTGGGGGTTTACTGGGGTTATGAAAGTCGAAAGAAGTGGAGGAATTACAGCATATGAGAAAGGAGCTCTCTGGAGGACTTGAAAGGGGTGGTGATTGAAAATATGAATATGAACATTGCCTATCAACATCCTGAGGATGTGGATTAATGCTATCTCCCCTGCTTAATTTGGGACGCAAACATGACTTCCCCAAACTCGTTTGGTAGGTCTGTGTCAGCTGCGTGTCCAGCCCCTGAGCCTGAGCACCAAACCTGCACAGTGCTGCTGCCCTGGGCTGTCTGCAGAAAGATAATGCTGCGTCCTTGCAAATTATTTGGGCAAAGTCACGTACGCTTGATAGAGCTTATAAAGTCTAAAATAGCTTTAGATGAAGGCTAAGGGGGAAAAAAAGTCCTCTGTGGCCACTGCAGCAATGTTCTCAAATTCCTTCATTAATGTTAATCTAGTAAGACCCATTTATTTTGCTGACTAGGAAAGAAATGCTCAGATAATCTCAGTGATCTGTCACAGAATGAGTCAGTTGCAGAGGAGTAGGTTTTCTAGTTTCTTACTCACAGTTCTGAGATTTAGTCACAAAAGTTGCCTCTCCTGCTTTTGCGCTGTGATGTCTCTTCCCAGGAGGAATACAGACTCACTTGTTTGGGGTTTTTTGTATTTGCTTCTGTTGTGTGGTGGGCTTTTTTAAAGTGGGAAAATTTCCAAAGAGTGATAAAGCATCATAGTTCAGATTCCCCTCTGGAAAGGGAAATCCACTATGCCTCCATCTAGGAGCTAAGAGAAGCTTTTTTCCATTTTCAAAATGGAAAAAAATCTAATTCCAAGGAAGTGAATTGTCTCTAAGTGAGAGAATGGAGAAGAAACCACCAAGTGAGCTCTCTCCTCACCCTGGAAGTCTAAAATAACTAGTAATTATAGCAATACCAAAAGGGACACAGGCAGGTTATTTCAGTGAGTGAGGGCAGGCAAGGGATAGAAGTAACGGTGTAGCACAGAGATGACACAGATGTTTTTTATGGATAGGGGTTATTTTAAGCATGAGGACCAGGAAAAGTTGAGGCTGCAAAGAGGGAGCAAGTAAGTAAGGCTCCTGGGTGAGGAAGAGAGGCAGATGCAAAACAGTGTACCAGAAAAATCACCACAACCTTTTGGATCCCACCTTGCAGGTGTTGCTGCAGCCCTGAGTGGGCTCTGTGGGTCCCTGCAAGGTTGTGCTTCTCAAAAAGGCATTGCCTTCTCTTCTGTGCCTCCTCTGTCTGGAGGAAAAGGGGCAAACACAGCAGTTGAAGAGTCACTTGATCCCTGAGAATTTGAGCTGATTCACAGGACAGGAGCAGGAGTTCAGAGACACACATACCCACAGCACAGTGTCAGCGCAGTCTGTGTCCATCACCATCCTTGAATTAGGTTTGGAGCTGTATCTCTGGTGTCTCTGGAATGCACGCTGTGCTCTCAGGCTTTGGGGGAAGGATACAGCTAAATGGTGAAGTCCTGACAGAGCTGGTGCTGAAGTTCCCTCAAGGGAAGTAAAAGCATGAGGCTTGTACAGGATGCTGATTTGGGCCTGTGAGTTTGTGACCTGAAATGAAGTTGGAAGAAGGAACATTTTGCATTACTTTCTGCTGAGCCTAAGCTGTCTTATGCCATGAACTGCTGGTGTCCTCAAACACCTGTTGAAATGGGTGAGAAGGTGTTTGATGCTTTGCTGAGGAACTTAGAGCCAGCAAGAACACTGCAGGGAGCACTGTTTGAAGGCTTCACTTGGAGGAGGGGCAGAGCATATCACTGGCAAAGGATTTCTGAGCAGCATCTGGCTGGTTATGGGTGCTTCAGGTGTGGGGTGGGGAGCAAAGGGGACAGGAGCCTGCACAATACCTTCTGTCCCTGGCTCCTGTACTTCCCCACACTTCTGCAGTGCCAGTGTGCTGCTGCAGGGACAGCTGAGTGGGATCCCCAGCTGCACAGTGCGCTCTCCCCTGCCACCAGGGCACACACAACAACCTTGAAAAGAAGCAAACTTGTGAAATGTACTCATAGCACAAAGCAGTGTACAGATCCTTTGCGCCAGTTATGCCAAGTGTTTGGAGTTCTTTGTTATCTGCTGGTTCCAAATAACTTTTATCAACTAGCTGCAGTCAGCAGGAGCACATCCAGTGCCATGCAGGAAAAGAGTCCATGCTCTGGTTCAACCCCTACCACAGTCCTGTGCGGTTCTGGGTCCATCTGAGCAATTTGTGAGGCAGCAGACTGGAATCAGACAAACCCCAATGCTGTCACACCCGGGGAGCCGGACTGGCTGCCAGAACAATGTGGCTTTGGAGCAGCCCCATGAAGGGCCTCCTGTACATTCAGCAGCCAATGCTTTGGGGCTTGGAGGGGGAATGGCATTCACAGGCTCACGATAACCTCTGCCAGGGGAATTCTCTGCTGCAGGTCAGGCTCAGCTGGTAACACACACAAGTAGATGCTGCCTGATGACCACCAGGCAGAGTGCTGGGTGTGTGGCAGTGCCCTGCCTCCTGTGCTCGCTCTTTTTAGGGACTTGTCGCTGTCCCCAGCCATCCCAGGCTCAGATTTCGTGCGGAGCAGACAGCTCATGTGCTAATTACAGCTCGTGAAATGGGGCCAGCCACCCTGATCCTTCATGTGACTAATTAAACTTTGTTTCCTTCCCTTCTGCAGGCTTTACAGAAGGGCAAAGTTCAGGATTTTGGATATGAACTCCATATCTTACTAGGCTTGGACAGCCCCTTACAGCTTGGAAGAGAGCAAGGAGGATTAGAAGGGCATTAGCTCCAGTTTTCCCAATGCCAGCTAGGCCAGGCCTTAATTTGTACTGGGTAAATTCAAGCCTTTTGTCCTTGGAATCAAGCCTCAGGGTCACATTCCCGTTTTCCATATGCTCTAATACTGTTCTTCCAGCTTTGCATTTTGTGACCCTGTGTTGTGTTTATGGCAGGTTTCCTGCAACTCTTCCTTGATGAGTGTATGAACCGGGGTGATGGCAGCGGGATGGCCACGATATTGTGGGGTAACAGGGGCAGGGTGTGTCACTTCTGAGGAAGCCCAGTTTTCCCCTAAATGGCCAGGCAGGTGAAGGAAAACACATGGTTTATTTACATTCCTTTCTGAAAAGTAAACCTGCTGCTTGACCTTGGCAGGATTGGTGCATTTGGAGGGAAAGGGTGGTGGGGAAGCAGGTTACAGCATGCCACCAAACATTGGGAAGTGAGGAAAGGGAGTTTGCAGATTAAATTCATGTTTGTGTACAAATGTGAAGGAAGGTTGGGGAGATTTGAACAGCAAGGATTGATGGTTAAATGCAGGTTTTATTTTGTCCTTTGTTTTTTCTGTAGCTCAGAGCTTCCTAGCAGACTCAGCCCTGTTCCCAAGTTGTGGGTTTTTCCTTCCATGTGAAATGAGAAGAGTGGATGTAGACTTCACTTTTGGCAGAGCAACCCCTGTGTAGTGGATTTCTGTGATTCATTGCCAGTGCAGCAAACAGTGCAGGGAAACTTGTGACTTGTTCAAACCGTGATGTGTCATGAGCAGGGGATCCTGGAGGAGAGTGCAAGTGAGGGGGGCTTTGTGACCACATGATCCAAACCCGTCAGACTGACCTGAGCTAGAACCGGTCTACCAGCACAGCTGCTGTCCCAGGGCAGGAGGGACCCTGGAGCTCTGTACTGTGTCCTGATCCCAAAGGAACACCAGTGGAAAATATTTTCCTTCATGTGTTACCACAGTTTCCCCCATTGGCTGGTACATGCCCTGGTGCAGTAGACATGCCTATTGCCCTGGATGTATTCTCCACCAGATCACCCGGTGCAATCCTTCCTCCTGTGCCTCACTGAGGAAGCTTGGATCTGCCAGAGATAAGGATCCCTATGTAAAGTTAATATTCAAAGTGACAAAAGTTTACCTGAGTCAAGGAACCTTAAGTTTATTCCAGTAATAGCCAGACCTTTGGAAAGGTGGAAGAGCATCAATAACAGTCTGCCACTCTCCTTCCCTGTCTGCCCTCTTCTATCTGGCTGTGGCCACAATGTCATCACCATAATCACTGTGTAATCAATGCATTCTGTAGCCAACAGAAAAGGTGGTGGCTGGATTGTGATAAGATGCAGATAGCTTCACAGTGTGGTGTGCAATCTGTGGGAGGGACACGTGTATAAGAGGCTGCATTGCACAGTGCTGTGAATAGCTCTGTGCCTGACCCTAAACAGGACATGATGGATGTGCTTACCCAGGCAAGAGTTAAAAAATCTTCTTCCTGTGCTAGGGCCTTATCTCATTACTGTGTGAATGGGCATTTAATTTCATTCCTACACAGGGATCATTAGCTGCTGGGTCAAAAGCAGAAAAAGGCAGCTCTGCAGAGGAAGGACCTCTCTAAAGGGGTAGAGGACCCACAGCAGCGAGGGAGAGCCGCAGATTTTGCAGGGACAGCAGTTTTGAAAATGCAGGCATTTCTGTAAGTACCTCACTAGGACTGAGCTCTCCTGAAGAGCACCTGGTAAGTGCTGAACAGGTCTGGCCAGTTTTAATTCTCTTACCCCAGTGCTAAGTCAAGGGTTTTGTAGGATGAGAGAGCTGGAAAGGATGGTTCTTGTCATCTGCTTGCCATTAGCTGTGTCTGTGTTTCCCTGTGGTCTTGGGAGTGCCTGGGTCCTTCTGGCCCCACTGGCTATTCTCTACTGGTGGTGTTCCTGAAGGCATCAGTCAAAGGCATGGCTAGGACTGAGACATGGATGATTACAGGGTGAGGCATTGGTGCTCCCAGTAATAGCTGCTCATTTCCCAAATCTCTGCCTTGAATAAATAACATCAAGGCTGACTGAGGAATTCCTAATTAAAGGGGACACAATCAAAGCTGGAACAATATTACTTTGACTTCAGCCTGCAGTTTGCTTCTGCCCACACTCCCTAGAGGCCAGAAGTTCAGGGGAAAGGTGTAAATATTAAACAAGAGAAACCCTGCTTTGGTTTTCTACGTTTGCTTGTTTGTTTTTATAGAGCTGGTGTACAAAAAAAAAAGGGGGGGGGACTGATTCTTTTGTCTCCTTATGTGGTATAAACCAAGAATTTGAGCTATTGGCATTAGATCTGTATCAGGGTAAGTGAGCTGAACTCAACAGTTTCTGGCCTTGCAGGAACAAAGCAAATAAGCCCCCTTTTCCTTAGCTGTGGAGCTGAAATTATGCCCCTTCCCTTCATGCACAGGATACCAGAGGTCACACAGAGTCTGTTTGTAGTGTCAGTAGCATTGGTGGGCAAAGCTGGGCACCCACCATCCCAGCAGTGTGCTCTGCCATGGTGACACCTAGTGGGGAGCACTTGGTGACCCACATTTTGCATATGAATTTGCCCCCTTATATTTTGTAGTGGCAGCGAGGGAGAAGCAGGCTGGGGTCTGGGGCCTTGTGAGAGCTTAAGAGTGCCAAGGCTGCTCTTCACCTTGGTTTCTGTTTTCCAGAGAGAGCCACCGATGGGTCCCTGCGGAGTGAGGACTGGGCTCTCAACATGGAGATCTGTGACATCATTAACGAGACTGAAGAAGGGTAAGGGAGCCTGCAAGGGCCCATATGCAGTGGCAAGTCCCTGAATTCCCTGGAACACCACATCCCTAGGCTGCAGTAGTAGCATGCACTGCTGGAGGTAATAAGCTAGGCTTCCCAGCAATCCCTGAGACAGGACTCTGCTAGGAGACCTAGAGATGTAGCAAAGCTGTCAGAGCATTTATTAGATGATTTTCTATAATCTTGGTGAGTGCTAGGAGCCATTCAAACAGGCCTTCAGGGTCCCCAGACAACCCTCTGTTCAAGCCAGGCTGCCTCCCATCTCCAGAAGGCATATTTGCATTTCTTCCACTTTGATTTATTCCCCCTTCATTCCCTTCTCTTTCTCTCCTCTGGGAATGTAAAAATCTAAAGGCTGGTGACTGAGAGAAGAAGGGGAAATCTCAGGCTGCTATTCAGTCCTCTTACTGTGCCAGTCTTTCTTGGGTTTCTTCTCAGGTATTTTCATGTACAGTCACTCAAAAACACACAAAGTGGGTGGGGGAGCTCTTGTCTCCCTCTCCCTACAGGGAGATGTTCATCAATCTGCCAGACTTGTTAACTCAGGAGCTGGGGATTTGCCACTGAATTCAAGGGAGAGTGCTCCTTCTCACAGTGGAGATGTCAGGAGCAGCATGTTAAAAAGAAGGTGCTACATGGAATAAAACGTGTAGGTTTCACTCCTGCTGTCCTACCCCACAGTGATGTTGACAGAGGATTAGCAAGCCCAGTTTTCAGCTTCACATGTATAGAAACAAAGTCAAACACCTCTACTTACAGATCTGTCACCACTCCTTTTCCACTATCTCCACGGTGCAAATGCATCTGTCTCTGTCCACAGTTCTCAGGCCTGAGCTGTGGCTGCTTTCAGGTCTGGGCACCTGATACACAGCTGGACAGGCTCTCCCATTGTCCTGCTAAGGCCCATCCTCCGACACCAGGCTGCCCCACAGGCCAATAGACTTCTGCCTCCTCACTGAATCAGTGTCTCCACCCCACTTTTCTCCTCCAGCACCGCTGCTCTTCCAACTCAGCTTCTCTTCCTGTGCTCTGAATCTGGTTCATTTGTGCCCTCTTAAGACCACAGTGGACTGAGACCATGGTGTTTCTCCCCTCTGAGAATGGTTAATGAGGGCCTGCTATACTGTTGCTCTCTTACCCACCTGCCCCATACAAGCAAGATTTTGCCAGTGTGTCTCTCCTGCAGCCTCCTTCTCTCCAGGGAAATGTTAAATAGCTCCTCTTTGAGTAACACAGGAATTGCTGCAAATTGGTCTCTCCTTCCTGTTTGTAAGCCGTGCCAAGCTTTTCTGTGATCTCCTCCTCTTCAGTCTCTCTGCCATGGGATTTTGCTCTACGTCCCAGGAGGATGTTTCTAGCATTGTTTTTACTCTGTTCTCTCTTGTGTCCTGAACACCTTGCCCTGTTGCAGACATCAGCACAGAGGCCTCTAATTTCAGTAATAGCACTCAGGGACAGGGGTTAATGGTGGATTTTGCAGTGTTAGGTTTATGGTTGGACTTGATGACCCTAAAAGGTCTTTTCCAACCTAAGTGATTTTATGATCAACCAACCTCGCTCCTCTTGCAGAGCCACAAGCAAAAGCTGCTTTACCAATCACTGCTTCAAGCCATGCTGAAAACATGGTGAAGAGGGACACCCGCTGAGTATAAGGCATCCAGAACCTATGGCTGTTTTGCTTTGCCTCAACCTTTTGATGATCTTTCTTCATCTCATTTCTCCTTCAGGCCCAAAGATGCATTCCGAGCCATTAAGAAGAGAATTGTAGGGAATAAGAACTTCCATGAAGTTATGCTGGCTTTGACGGTGAGCAGTGCTCTGTGATACCCTGCTGTAAAGCTGAGTGCTGAACACAGGTTTAAGCATACATGCTGAACAGACTCATGTACCTAAAGCCAGTAAGGCAAACACATGAGGACAGAGAAGGCTACAGCTAATGCTTCATTGCCTTTGAAGGTCCTGGAGACCTGCGTCAAGAACTGTGGCCATCGTTTCCACGTCCTTGTGTCCAGCCAGGACTTTGTAGAAGGTGTCCTGGTGAGAACAATCCTGCCAAAGAACAATCCACCTGCTATAGTGCATGACAAGGTGCTGACCCTCATCCAGGTGAGCCAAGAAGTGTGAGCATCTGCACCATGCAGACAGTATGTGTCTTTAGGTGTTTGTACAGAAGGCTGTTGTATGTGCTGATGGGCTGTACTATCTCTTCTTCCCCAGTCCTGGGCGGACGCCTTCCGCAGCTCTCCAGACTTGACTGGTGTCGTTGCTGTCTATGAAGACCTGAGACGGAAGGGTTTGGAGTTCCCCATGACTGATCTGGACATGCTGTCACCTATCCACACACCACAGAGGGTATGGGAGCATTGCTGAAGAGAAGAATGTCGGGCAGCTGCCATTCTGGAGCAATGAGGGGATTTTAGGAACTCTGTCTTGAATTTAGAGGGTGTTTGGGTGGTGAGATGTGAGAAGCTCCAGGACAGCCAAGAGCTGTTGGGACCAGCTGGAGAGCTGCCATCAATATTTCTCCTCTAGTTGCACTGTCCTGCCAAGTGTGTGTGTCTAACATTTCCTTCTCTCTGTCACTTTCCCCACCTTTGTAGACTGTGTATAGCTCCAACTCTCAATCTGGACCGACCTCACCTGCAGTCAACTCCCCTCAGCAGATGGAGTCCATCCTCCACCCTGTCACCCTGCCCCCCGGGAGAGGCACATCCAGCGACGTGCCCATCACACCCACACCCGAGCAGGTGAGTTGGACACAAGTCCCAGGATGTTGCTGACCCTTCCTGTGTTTGAAGCTATTTCACAGACGCTGCTCTGGGACTGCAGTACTGGTCCTGCCCCAGCCTCTGTCTTCAAGGAGCTGTTCCTCTAAGGCACAGTCCTTTGAGAGCTCCCCAGAGCTCCAGTGTGGTCACAGTGATGAACTGGGATACTGCGACCAACATTTGCCTAAGACAGGGCTACTTGCAGGTAGAGGGAAGTGGGGTGCTGAGACATGATGCCTCCTTATCATCTTTGTTTATCTTGCCTCACTGCTTTCTTTATATGAATCAACCCTATCTGGCTATGTGGTTTCCAAAGGCTTGGGCTTCCTCACTTGTTTCCCCATCCTCTTTTCTCCTTCCTCACCCTGACTTCATACAACACCATGTTCAGCACCAAACCCCTAGCTGTCAGTACTTTGCATTTCCCTTGCAGAACAGAGGGTAGAAACTGTTCTAAAGAGGCTCATCAGCAGCTTGTAAACCAGAGGACTAAAGCTTCAACTGCACACTTCGCTGAGGCTCTCCTGTTGAATAGGAATTAATTGTTTTCCCCTGTCTTACACCACTTTGGAAGTTAAACCATTTAAATGGCTACCACATGGGAGCTGTTAGCTGAGGAGAGATTTGAATCATACCAGCAGCCTGTGCTGGCTATGAAAAATCAAGGCTAGACTGGTGGCCGAGATCCCAGGTGAGGGCCTGGCATCTGCTACCAGCAAATGAATTTGATGGTAAGTCATGGAGGGGTTTCCTGCTGGGAGCTCCTGAGAGCTAAAATGAGTGGTGACAAATGAACTCCCCCGTGGCTGTGAACAGGCATGCACACGTGGTGCCATTCCCTGCCTTCAGGGCTACCTCAGCCATGTCCCCAGCCTCCCCTGGCAGAGCTGTCACTCCACTTTGCCTTTGCAGATCGGGAAGCTGCGCAGTGAGCTGGAAGTGGTGAATGGGAACACAAAGGTGATGTCGGAGATGTTAACAGAGCTGGTGCCATCCCAGGCCGAGCCTTCTGACTTGGAGCTGCTGCAAGTAAGAAACCCTGGGCAGGGTGGAGGGCTGGCACCTGCAGCACAGTTTAGCAGTGACTTGATGGACTTGAGGCCCAATGCATGCCAGGTGTGGGGAACAACTGGACAGTTTACTGTGGGGCTTATCAGGAAGTGAAGGGATAAAGAAGACACAAGGACAGTAGAGTTTCAATAGTGGATGAAAATTGCATTGCCAAGGCTGGAATTATTTCACAAGGGAGTTTGTAGTCCCCAAGGGCCTTTCTTTCTGGGTGATGTGTAATACAAAAAGCATACAATTATTCCATGTAAAGCTTAGACTCAATTTACCTCTCACACCAAATATTTGTTGCCCATCAGCAGTTCCTGATAGATCCCAGTAGCCTCTGGAATCTGTGTTCCAGTCAGAATTCCAAATTTGTGAGTGCTTAGCCGTAGTGTGACCTTTGTGGGTGGTGACTTGCCCTGCTTTGAACAGGAGCTGAATCGGACATGCAGAGCCATGCAGCAGCGAGTCCTGGAGCTGATTCCCCGTGTCCTCCATGAGCAACTCACTGAGGAGCTGCTCCTCATCAATGACAACCTCAATAACGTGTTTCTGCGCCATGAAAGGTACCTCTCTCCTCCCCTCTCTTCCCTGCTCTCCCGCAAGACTTTACTGCCCTTGAAGGCTGCCTATCCCACCCTTTTGATCTGCCCAAGAGTGTAGTACTTGAGATGTATCAGTCTGTATCATCCATCTTTGAGAACAAAGCCAAATGTCCTCAATTTTTGCTGACTGAGTCCTGCCCCTTCAAAGCTGCTGTGTAAGTTCTTGATGGGGTATAAAGATGTCCCTGTGGCATAACCCAAAAGAAGGAGGCAACTGCATGGAAAGAGCTGGTTTTCTAGCTCTGAGACAGGTGGAGACAGAAAGAAATTGCCCAGATGGGATCAGCACTGCTTTTTTTTTTCTTCCATTTCAACAAACACATCTTTGCTAATTCATCCCCAGATGAACTGTAAAGGAGAGCTGTTAGTTACAAGTAACTGTGGAAGATCCTGAGAAGCTTTCTCACACCACCTCTCAGGAGACATCAATTCTATGGGTCTTGCTATGGTATCTTGAGGGGAAATTGGGCACTGAGCCATAGTTCCCCTTTCCTAGTGGGTAGGAAAGGGCAGACTGTGCCAAGTCTTACAAAAAATCTCTTGGGCTGTGGGTGAATGAGCCCACACTACTGAAATGCATGCTGTCACCCTTCCTGCAGGTTCGAGCGACTTCGGACAGGACAGCCTGTTAAGGTAACTCAGAGCAACTGTCCCTCTCTGCAGCTTGGTTTGCATCCTGCAGGTCCAGCAGTGCCCTGCTGACTTGCAGGGAGGTTCAGTCTGCCCCATTTAGAAATGGTGGGCTTTGCTTTCCCAACCAAGCTGCACCAAAGCATCTGGTACATGGGACACTTAATTTCCCACTGCAAACTCTCCTGCCCTGCCCAAAGAGCAAGAGCGGAGCAGTAGCAGTTATAGTTATTGAATAATGAGATTCCAATTCCCATATGAGCCTACTCTGAGCACTACCCTGTCCTCTGAACCAGCATTCACCCTACTTACTGACATCCAGCAGAGCTGGGAGGCTGGCTACCCAGGCATATGCTGCCCTGGGACACTATTCCTAGCCAGTTCTCTGATCACTGTCCCTCTTCTCCCTCTTCACAGCTGATATGTTTCAATGGGTGCAGAAGGGCTTTCCTCTCCAGTATCAATGAGCTAGGATTGTAGAGTCAGGGTATCCAAGCTTCAGAAACTCTCCACCATCTTCTTTTTTCTTCTTCCAAAGGCACCAAATGAGGCAGAGAACAGCTTGATTGACCTGGGACCCAATACTCCTTCAGCACTGAAACAGCCTGAAGTCACCAGCAACCTTTCCTCTCAGCTGGCTGGAATGAGTGTGTTGCTATGCGGTTTTCCCCTCAGTCTTTATCCTGTGCTGCTTTGAAAATCCTTTCCTGCCCTTGAATCATCTCCCAAAATTATTTAGTCAGATTCCTAGTGTAACCTAGAGAAATGCCGTGTGTTTTCAACTAACAAACTCATGAAGAAACTTATATATGCCCCAAGGCGCTCAAGCATTTGTCTTGGCATCCTCACCTCACATAGTGCAGGAGGTGGCCATGACTTAAGAAGGATGTCAGCATTAGTCTGGCTAAGGACCCGGCCTTTGGCAAGACTGGGGATAAAGTTGCTCCTTCTGCAATGCCTGGCAGCGTTGCCTACTTGCCTCTCTTTCTGTGTGGTGTCAGGTTCACCACTGAGGTCTGGGAGAAGCAGAGCAGCTGAAGCTATGCTGCAAAGGCAGCCATGAGCATATTGGGCCCAGGACCCAGGATTTGACAGGTTGTTTACTCAAAAAACCTGAGGGGTCCTGGGGGTTCTTCAAGACCTACCAACAGCCTACATAGCACTGCCTGGATGCAGTTGCAGAAAATTGGCACCAGACTGTTTTTACAGACAAGCCAGCTGAGATATTTTTCAAGTCAAGTGTTTTTCAGATGATGCCTGAGTCATGAAAATCCACTCATCTGTCTCAGAGGTGCTTGCCCAGAAGCACAGGTTATTTTCTTCCAGAGGTTATGGAGCAATTCCCTCCAGAGTTTTCTAAGATGGTCAGGAACATATAGCCTCCAGCATCGGTAAATTGATGCTGCTGCTTCTGTCTGAAACTGAGCCAAAAATATCTACTGAGTGGGCAAAGAAATAGCTTCTGTTACTTCACCCACGACTGCACACATGCATAGACTGTGCTGCAGCTAAGGAGCAGAATGGAGGAGTGGGCCTAGAGTAGTTTAGCCCATTCTGATGACAGTTTTCCATCCAACACTCTCCAAGCCCACAGTCCTCCCTTTACTGTCCTGCACTGCCTGCTCACCCTGCTCTGTCTCCCACAGACCTGGGCTCAAGCAGTGTGAGTGCAGGGCTGCACTCCCTCGACACTTCTGGCAAGCTGGAGGAAGACTTTGACATGTTTGCCCTGACCCGTGGCAGCTCGCTGGCTGAGCAGCGCAAAGGGTGAGTAGGACAGCTTGCTCTGTCCTTTCTGCCTTCTTGCAAAGGACAAGGGCTCAGGGAAAATGGGGCTACACCCTGACCAGCAGCAGTTCCTGGGAGACAGCAGGATGAAACAGAAATGCTCTTCACACACACAGTGTTTGTAGCATGACCTCTGTGCTTCCCGTCCTTTTTCCTGCTTCCATCATCTCCCCTTCATGGCGTCCTCTGGGTATGGGGAGAAGGAATTGGTCTCCCACATGTTCTGGGAGATTCAGTGTCTGGGAATGAAGGTGTGAAGTGGGACAGGCTCAGTTTTCTTGTTTGCCTCTGAAGTCATCTGTCCTGACTGGGGTGATGTTGAATTTGGGAATTGCTGAGTACTGATTCAACCTAACAGAGTATTGAGCTGGAGTGCAGGAAGAGTGCAGTCAGTTGTGGCTTGCAAGAAGGCACTGTTCTGTGCCTCAGCTTCCCTGTTGGCAAGTGGGGACTGATGATTCTTCTTCCATGGTGGATTTGAGAGCTCCTGGTGTAAAGCACTAAGAGCTGGTGCTTTACTCTCCATAGTGCTGGCTGAACTAAAGAGGCCTTCTCCACTGCAGAGTGGATTCCTGAATCCTTGTTCTGGAGAAGCTGGCAAGAGCTGTGCTGACCAGATCCGCTGGGTTTATAGACTGTGGCTGATCTCACGCTGCTTTGCCTGGCAGAGCCATTCACTGCTCTCCATAGAGTACCAAGCAGCAGAGCCCACAGGCCCATCACTGCCTCCAGCCCTCCAAGGCCTGTGCTCCTGCACTCCTGCAGCCACTGGAGTGCCTTGTTCTGCAGCTGGCCAGTAGCAAGTTAAGGCCTCTTACACGTGGCAAGTTAAGGTCTCCTAATGATGTTTGCTTCCATTCCTCTGCCTCAGACTGCTTCTGGTAAATGTGGTGGGGAAACCCATGGCCCACACATGACTTCATGTGTTTTGTCCCTGGGTTTTCCCACCGCTTTTACTGTGGGTTGTGCTGCCTGAGGACAGAGGCAGTCCAGCACAAAAACAACACAGCACCCAGTCTGGGGCTGAAACCAGAGCCACTGGTATGTGCTCAGTGCTGGAGTTCTGGACAGAGGTGGAATTGTATCCTCTCTGCTGTAGCACAGTCCGAGGCTTATGATCTCTGCACAAGTAACAAGACATCTTCTATTTATTCCTGCCTGCACTTGCACTCCTGCCAGGTAACCTCTAGTGGCTCTGGCTTCACATTTCACTGAGAGCCTCTGCTCTCAGTGTCTCCCTCCACTTGAACAGACCCATTGCTCTACAGCTCCCGAACAGGACGTGCTGGCAGAGCCTCTGGGGTTTGTTCTTGACCCCCCATGCTTCATGTGTGTCTCAGTGAGGGAGTGCTTAAGGCACTTCAAGCCTTTCCTGCCATTCTTCCTCATCAGTGGCATGATAGCAGCGCTGTACTTCATCCTGGATGCCATTGTCCACAGCGGCCCCTTCACCGATGAGCACTTCTTTGAGAAGTTTGAGCGGCGGTGGCCCAAGCCCCTGGCCCCCAACAAAAACAGCTCCACTTGATGGTCTGCTGGATCTGTGGGATGGGGCCTGGGAGCAGCTGGAGGGGAAACTTGTGGAGAGTTTCTGTGAAAGGCTTCATTTTCCTAGCATGGAGAGTTTTCCCCACTCGGCATGGATCAAACGGTGACGTGTGGCATTGTCATGTGCGGTAGCAGCCTAGAGGGGACACAGGATTGGGATGAGGGAAATTATGGGTGAGACATGTCTGTGTGTGGAAAGAGGTTTCTGTAATGGTGCATTTGGAGACTTGGAAGCAACACTAAGCTCTTCTGATCATCCCGTCTCACTTATGGCCAGAATAGCCAGTGAACCTCTGCCACCACCACTTCTTACATGGTATTAGTTAAAGAGCTGGTTTTGAGCTGTTTGTGTCTGTGAAGATAGGTGAGTATGTAGGTGAGGGCCTGTTGCTAAAATCCTTTCTGAAATATCTGTAATATTCTGTTCAGTCTGTGTTAGTTTTTTCTCTTTATATTCCACCCCAAAGAAGGTGAGTGTTGTGGTTAATGCACCTAGCTCTGTAAGTCTGTGTCTTGATTTTCATACAAGTCCTTGTCATCCTTCTGTCACTGTGCCAGGGCTGTGCTGTTGTATCCCACAATGTTCCAGTGAGTAGATTGGTCTGTTTTGTGGTGGGCTACACCTATAACCAGGGCTTTGCATACCTTTCTAGAAGCTCTTGGTAGCAGAATGACAAGGCATGAAAAGTTGTGCGGTCATTTAGGAGTTCCTGCTCTTCACTCTCAGGCATCTCATCAGCCTGTTGTCTCCCTCTCTGATTCCAGGGTAAAGTATGAAGACCCCCAAGCCACCAAAGGCCTTGCTGGTGCCCTGGATGCCCGGCAGCAGAACACGGGAGCGGTAAGTGGCCACAGCTTTTACTGCATCACCAGGAATGGGAGTAACCTCCTGGCTCACCAAGGAAGTAAGGGTGCTGTCTGTTGGGAAAAAGTCAAGTGATGATAACTCCCAGTCTCCACCAACCTGCATTTCCTAGCTGGGCTGCATACCTCATTCTTTAAAGCCCTGAGGTGAGGAACTGTGAAAAGTCTGGGGTTGCCTCAGGCAATTGAAGGATGTCCCTCCCCAGGGAAACTTCCACCTGGAAATGCATATTTTATTCCTCTTCAGTAGATTTCTATGTCCAGTCACCTTCTCTCCGCAATCAGAGAATTAGTAAATTCTTTCCCCCACCTTAACCCCATTGCCTCCCCTCTCCCTCACACTGCAATGCAGACTCTCTGTCATCCAGGGGGAGTCTGGTGCCTCTAGTGATGGAGCCCAGCTGACAAAGTGGATGATGCGTCAAGGAATGGTGAGATCTGAGGTGGTGGAGGGCCAGCAGGGAGGGAGGAGGCTGGGGCTGCTGAAACAGAAGCATCACTGGCACAGCACATGAGGATGCACAGCAGACATCAGCAGATACTGCTAACTGAAATGGAGCAACCCTGGGCTGGGCCAGTAGTGGAGACTAGGCTTGGGAAGGAAGCAGGCAGTGTGCCAGTCCTTCCTCAAGTAAACATATGCATAGGAAAAAATGCTAGGAGCTCTGTGGCCAAGAGAGCATGTGCCACTCTGAGCTAGAGGATGGCCTGTTTTGGGGTGGGTGTCTGAGGCAGAGGCAATAGCTGGTGGCATCACCAGGGTGGCTGCTACCATTCATTCTCCTTACAGCCTCTCCTTCTTAACACAAGATGCCTTGTTTGAAGGAAAACACATTCTGACTTTAACCCTGTTGAAGGCCTCCTCCTGTAACTAATGATTGAGCTTTCAGGCATTTGAATTTGGTCTTTTGACAGCAGGAATTCCTGCAATTACATTCCCTCAGGCACACAGAGGCTTTGACAGCTCCTGGGTCTGAAGCTTGTTAGCCTGTCTTCCTGTAATGGGCACAGCCCAGGCTGATGTCTGCTCTAGGAAGTTTCCCCACATGCTGTACAGTTGGCTTGAATGCACTTGTACCCCAAAGAGATCCTCTCTGGGCAGGCAAAGCCAGTTTGCTTTGAAACTTCCCTAATCTCACACATCCTCTTCCGTTCCCATTCATCCATCTGGCAGCTGTGATAACTATCTGTGCTTGTTCCCTGGTTTGAGGAAATCTGTCTTTGGTACGAAGGTGTTGCTCTTTTTCTTGGTCTTGGTGTTTCCTGAGGGCAAGGGAGCTATATATATTAGAAAACTAATAAATAAGTTCCCACAAATACTCTCTCATTCTTCTGCTTGAGGAGCCTCTAGCAAGGACTGCTTCTTGCTCAGCTTTGTTCAGGAGCTCATGACTGGAGAAAAGGATCTGGGGTTTTGAATCAGACTTTGTTTCTTTCAAGGTTACCTCTGTCCACTAGGAATATGTCTCTTTGCTGTTTAAATTGACCAGGGCTATGAATTCTTCTGAGCTAGCCTCATCCCTACTGGAAGTAAAATTTAATTGTAGATGACTTCCTCTTTGATGGGTCCTTTTCAGTAGTTTGGTGTGATATCAAATCCTGCTGTGCTCCATGGGAATCAGTTCTTGGCAGGTGTCTTTCCCCCTTTGTGTGCTGTCAGATCTGGCACCTCCAATATCTTCAGCATTGCAGACTTTGACATCAGACTGTCACTGGTTTGTAGAGGGAGAAGGTGTAGAGGAATGCATGTCTCTTGTTCTCTGGCTGCCTACACAAGCAGACAGCTTCCACCTAGTGGGTCCTTACCAAAAAGCAAAGTCTGGTCCAGTCCTAGAATCCCAAAGCCATCCACCAAACCACAGATGCTTTTAATGGCATGTATCCTGGAAACTGCGTGTCTGGGCATGGATGGCACAGAGGAAGCAGGTAAGCAATGGCACTGATAGCTGGCACCAGCTGGATTTGGATGGGCCTGACCTGACTGAACAGTGGAGTGAGAGGCTGAGCTTCTGAGTTGGGCTTTCTTTTTGCATTGCAAATCCATTCCAGTGGATTTACTGGAACATCCTCTATTTTCTTGGCCTCACTGCCCTTTTTCTTTCTGTCCCAGGTACCAGTTCCTCAAGCCAATTTCATGGAAGACATAGAAAAGTGGCTCTCCACTGACGTGGTAAGTAAGGGGCTGCCTTCTTGGAGCCAGCAGTCCTGCTGGCGTTTCCTGTGGGGCTGGACTTCAGGCAGTGTATAACAGCACTGTCATCCCTGAATGTGTGGCACAGACTGCTGGGAGGGACCAGGGAAAGAAAAGCCAGGAACACAGGCTTTGGGATACCACAACAGCATCATCAGCCTGCTGGAAGCCACAGCTAATGAACTGAGGGCCCCTCCAACATGTCTGTACTGTGGAAGTGGGGGAAACACTGTCCTGTCTCTCTGTGAGCAAAGAATCACATCTGTGAAATGCCTTTACCTACCTTCTTTCTAACCGTGCCCTTCTCCTTCTCTGCTAGGGAGAATCAGAGGATCCAAAAGGTGTCACCAGTGAAGGTGAGATGTGCCAGCCAGCCCTTGTCTTAATTGTTCCTGGCAGCACATTGGCTTTTCCACAAACCTCCCTCTTTGCTAATGCTCTGCTCTTCTCTTGCCCTCAGAGTTTGACAAATTTCTGGAAGAGCGAGCGAAGGTTGCAGACCGCCTCCCCACTTTGTCCAGCTCCTCAGCAGGGACATCCCTCTCCCCTCCTGCTGCCAGCCATCATCAGAAGCAAGCAAAGGAAGATGATGCTATGTTTGCCTTGTGAATGCTAAGGACTGGTGTGCTGTGGAGCAAGAGGCTGTGTGTGCTGTTTTGCTTGCTTCCAACCAGGGGCCAGCAGAGGAAGGACTTTGTCCCCTTCCTCCATTCTCTTCCTGTTTTACCTTTGAGTTGTTTTTATTTTTAATCTGCTTTCAGACTTCAGATAATCTTTGTTGTGTTTAGGGATATCATACAGTAGACTTGTAAAGGGGGTTTCAAAGCTGCTAGAGAATGTGGGAGTTCAGTGGGCTTTTCTTTTTATGGTACAGAGTGGGCAAAGCAGAAGAAGCTCCGGAAGAAGCTCCCCCATCCTACTCTCCAGTGAGGTAGTTAAGAGATCTTGCCCAAGAAACAGGAGAGGCTGCAGTCTGCTGCTGAAATCATTCCTGCCTGCCTCTTTCCTCACCCCTCCCCTAGAATGTATCTCCAGCCCTCTGCCTGCCAGTGTTAGACTGGAAAGCACGGGAAGCATTACTGGTGGCCGAGGAGGAACACTAATAATGGTAGAGGGACCCTGTTGCTCTAACCTTTCTTGCACAAGTGCTTGTGGTATGCAACACCTTCCCACTCACAACCCCTTCTCTTCCTCTTCCTCGCCTCCCTTTCCCCATCAGTTTATCCAGAATCCTGCCCACAGCCCAGATGTTTCCATTGCACAGCAGCCAGTCGTCCAAGCCCTTGGCAGCACACAGGACTGCAAGCGGTACCCCAGGCTGAAGGGGCTCTCTCCCATGGGGCAGGATGTGCCTTCAGCAAACTATTTGCAGTTAATTTAATTCTCCATTATCCTACTTTTATCCCAGTGCGATCCTACCTCCCTCTCTCCCTTTCACTGATGCCTTCCACCACATTGTGCTTTGGTGTGGGGAGTCCCTCTGAGCCAGGCCAATGCTACCAACTCCCTTGGGATGGCTGTGTGTGCCAGGGTCACAGAGCTGCGTCCCCCTAAAGCAGGAGGCCCTTCCATCAGCACTGTTACACCAGTGGGAACGTGCTGTTGCTGCAGAAGCTTGTTCAGCTAGTGAGCACAGAGGGGAAGTGAGACATCAGTCATCTCATGTCAGTAAAACAGCCCTGCAGCAGCCAGAAGTTCATCTGCACACGGGGAGAAAAACCCTTCAGAGCAAACTGCACATGCTGCCCCCTTGTAAATGAAAGGCAGGGAGGAGGGTGCCAAGCTCAGGGCTCCTGCTCGTGGGATTTCTTGTTGAGCGTGGGAGAGTTGTCTTTTTTAACTGCACATTAAAGGAGCAAAGACTTGAGCCTCCCTTGAAGGCATGGTGTGTACTGTCAGTGCTGCTGTGGGGAGGGGAGGCTGCTGTGGGGAGAAGAGGGATGAAACCATGCAGCCACATTTGCTTGCCATGAAAAGGCAAGGGCACTGGTGCTGAGAGGAGAACAGCATGGGGGCTGAGAGTGCTCCCTGCTTTTTACTACAGTCTTGTGGAGAGGTGACTACAGGCTATCTCAAAATAGCAAGAGGGTGAGCTACCTCCTCTCCTTTCCCTCTGTGTCTTGTGACCACATCTGAATACCCACCTTGCAGCCCATAAGTCACTTATAAAGACATGCAAGAAATACATTTGCTACTAAAGGGCCCTCTGGTATCTACAAGACATCCTCAGTTGCCCCTATACCATCTCTCCAGTGTCATCCTCAGTTGTTCCTATACCACCTCTCCAGTGTCCAGCTGAGTGGGAGCTGTGGGAGGGATCCTTTAAAGGAAGCTGAGTAGATTTGAAAATGTCATCTGAAAAAAGGCAAAAGGGCTGAGCTTCCCCTGCTGGAGCACGTGCAGGAGAGGAAGCAAGAGCAGGGTCATGATGGAACACAGGCTGGTTCTGTAACTGTGGGGCCAGAAAGGCCTCCAGAAGAAGCAAGGCCCAGCCCTCTGGCCAGTTCCTGGCCTTGGGCTGGCTGCCTCAGCTGGGAAGGAAGGACTCCTGGTGCCCCATCAGCATTTGTGCACCATACCAGCCTGTTCCACTGGTGATGCTTTAACACTGGTTCGTGCCTCTCAGTGCCTCCAGCTCCCTCAGAGCACTCCCTGCAAATTCCCTGAAAGGAGAAACAAAGACATCCTGAGTGAATGAATATCCTGAGTATGGGGAGTCTCAACTCCTCCTTACTGCCTCTGGGAGGCCCTGAGCCCAGGTCAAGACAAAGACCCCATCTTCACCCTCACCTTGTTTTTAATTCCCCAAGCAGCCAGCACAGGACCTGGCAAAGGCAAGAGGGAGCTGACCCCAAGGAAGACTTGAGTGCAGCAGAAAGGGGTAGCTGCTATTTTTATCAAGGGACAAACAGATGGAAAGCATTTTTGGTGTCTGCCAAGTAAGGTCAGTTAGAATCGATGGCCAACAGGTGAAAATTCAGAGTGCTGCTTGTGGCTCCTGGGGTGAGCCTGTCCCCTCTCGACTGTGCAGCCAGCCACGGTCACAGTGCTTTCCACTGAGATTTACCCAACAGTGACAAGGTAGCTCTTTTTCAAGGATGAAGGCATGGAAAGATTCCAAATTAGTACTGTCATACTTGTTATAGATTATACCAGTAATAGCTTGAATAATTTTGCAAGGTTTCTTTTGAGAAGGAACTTGGGGGAAAAACCCAAAAACCTGCTAGTTCTGCAAGGGGTCATTTTAATTAGAGGCTGGGCACTTCTCATTGGCAAAAACTGCTTCATGATTGCGAAAAAGAAAAAAAAAATGACAGCACTCTAAGGAATTCTTTTAAATGCCTTTCCCTTTTTAAGTTTTCTGATGTTGTTTTAGAAAGAACAGCGCTGCTCGCTCTGACCACCAGATGGCTGTGGTCCCTCGCACACCCAGCTCGGGCTTCCCGATTACAGAGAACAGCCCGTCCTTTGGCAGTGACCTGCTTAAGGCTCTGCCACCTCCGGGGACAGAAACAAAACAAAGTTTTTCCGTAGTCTAATTTTATGCTGCAGCCATCAGCCCTGTGCGGCCCCGCACAGCGACCACTCCAGAACTCATCCACACGTTGTGACTGCACGGAGGACGGGAAGGGGTGTTTGTGCTCTGCCTAGGCATCCATTAATAACCACTCTGGGAACAGGATCCTGACCTGGACAGATATTTTGCATGACCCAGAACAGCTGTTGCTATGCCAGAAGAAGAAAGAGATAACTTCCTTGTACTGGGTCAGAGTTGCTTGACATCTCTAAAAACTAAATATACACTAAAAGTTAATGAGAATTTCCATGATGTTTGGGTAGCATGATATTGGGCATGCCAGCATCACATTCATACAGGCAAAAAATTACATGTTTCTCTTTAACCCCTCCAAATAGTACATGAATTTTATTTAAAGGGGGATAACAAAAATATGTCCTGATTTCCCACAGCATTTTCTCACAAAGTCAGCATAGAAGTGTCCCAAGCCAGTTTACTGGGAAGGCTGTTCTCCATTTCACAGGACTTTCATGTTGCTTTGCCGTGTCAAAGCTTCCTCAAAGCTTATTCTGAATAACAAAATCTCCCTCCCTTCACAAAATGAGAATAAGGCCACTTCCCCTTTCCTTTAGATTACTGTTGGTGCTGCTAAGGGTGAATGAAGACGATACAAATAAATGAGAGGAAAAGTAGGTGCTGCAGTGCTCAGGAGCAAGGGAAGAGAGACGGCCACTGACAGGATCACTCCCCATGAGTCCAAGCGTGCTGCAGGGCTGTCTCCAGCAGCATTCCTGCAAGGCTGGACACGGCTCTTGCCAGGCAGTCTTGGATGGGGCTGCAGGGGTTGCTACACTGTGCAGCAGAGAGGCTGGGGGCTCAGCCCTGCCAGGGAGAGTCCTGGGGGCTCTGCAGCAGGGATTTTCTTGGGGGATCAGGAATTCCCTCGCAGCACAGAAAAGCTGCGTGTGCCTGTATCCAGGCGCTTGTTTTCCTGGCCAATCTCGGCAGAAAAGCGTGGATCAGGCACGCAGCACATTTGACAGCAGGGTGAGGCAAGGACACGGCTTTCCTGTGGCTTATGGGGAGTTTCTTTCACCAGCACAGAGTGGTAGGAAAATCTGTGTTTAGAAAGGTTGCTGCGAGGCAGTTCACTGGTATTTTTAGCTGCTTGACCAAAAAAAAAAAAAAAAAAAAAAAAAAAAAAAAAAAGCTTAAATGCCAGATCAGTCTCAGTGAGAAGGAGGTGGCAATTTCTCTCAGCACTTTAGCAGTCATAGTCCAAATAAGAAAAAAAACAAGGAAAAAAAAAAAAAAAAAGAAAATTTAAAAAGTCGAGGTGTGGGTGATCTGCCAGCAGTGCCCCGCTGCCCCTGGGCAGGGACACGTTTAGTGCTGGCATGCACACCATGAACAACCAGCTGCAGCCGGGCAATCAGGGGGTGGCTCATCCCACACCAGGCACCTTCAGTCTCACCACTTGCCGAGTACCTTTGGTTCCCCTCGGCCTCTGCCAGACCACACCCGGCAATCGAACACTTCAATTCGAATCCCACGTCGCCTTGTTAATGATTATTTAGCTAAAGAGCTGCCGCCACCGCCCCGAGGTTCTGCTGTGCCCAGCGCTGCTCAGGGGAAGGGCTGAGCCCAAAGCCCTGATTCCTCGGTGCCTGGCATGCTGGGGAATGCATCCCCCCAAAAGGATGGTTCAGAACCCCCAAAGGGTGTTCTGGCTCTTTTGCTGTACCAGCTGCAGTCTGTAAGCTCCATAGTGCACAGGGCTCTCCAATGCTGAGCCCAGTCTGCCCTAAACTAAGGTCTTTGAAGTAATATCTGCCCTTTCTAACCCTTCTTTGGCATATTTCTCTTCGTCAGCATGTACTTGTCACCCTCCCAAGACAGAGAGCAGCTCGGTGGAGTAAATAAGGTCCTGCCTGCCTGCCCTGGAGCGATATTTGGTAATGAGTGAAGGAGGGAGCACAGTCTGTGCCACAGACACTCTGTGTGTGTCTTGAGTCACTTAAATTTGGCACATCCCGAATGCCAGACTCTAGAATGGATTCATTCCCATACATGGTTCCTGGGTTTGCTGTTTTGCACCAGCACAGGTGAAAGCCGGGTGCCCATGCGGCACCCCGGAGTTCCCATGCCTTGATTCCCCCGTACGGAGCAGAGACTGTCCCGGTCCCACAGCAGACGGACACGGCAATCCCATGCATCCCCAGGTCAGAGAGGGCTGCAGCTTTCCCAGCCTGGAACAGCAGCTTTTCCTGCCCTCCTGCCTCACCCGGGGCGCCTCTGGGAAGGACAGCTGAAAGGGGAACTCTCGGTGGCTGCAAGCGATGCCGCACGTTCCGCCGGGGCATGAGCCCCCAAACCCGGCTCCCGCCGGTGCTGAGTCACCTTTTCCCAGCTGGGCGTGCTGCTGAGTCACGGTCAGGCCGGGCGGGTGCTGAGTCAGCTGAGCGAGGGGCTCTGCTGAGTCACGGAGCGCTGCGCTCGGGCTGTTCGTGCCGGGCGGCGCCTCCCTGCGCTGAGATTGCAGCTGCTGCTCCTGGCCCCGCTCCAGCGTCCGGAACGCCGGAGAAATCTCCAGAAACAGCCCCTTCCTGCGGGCCAGCGCTTCCCTGGACCCTGGGCTAGGGAACCACGCAGAGGCGTTTTGGAAACCTTGTGGGGAGGGAGGACTTGGGTCTCACTTTCTGTGCGAAACTTGGCTTCCCGTTCCTCCTCCTCCTCATGAGAAAAGGGTGTGAGCAGTGTGGTACAAGGTCCTCTTTGTTGCATATGTGTGATTTTTCAAATCCAAAGTTTCACGGTTTGTTCCGTCTCACAGTCAGGGCAC
This sequence comes from Melospiza melodia melodia, assembly GCF_035770615.1. NCBI lineage: Eukaryota > Metazoa > Chordata > Aves > Passeriformes > Passerellidae > Melospiza > Melospiza melodia. Next base: position 52,711,940 of record NC_086197.1, read on the forward strand.
ACTTTGTTTTCCACGGTTGTGGCACTGAAACAAAAGGAGGGAGCAGCACCTACCGAAACATTTGCACAAACGGGATTTTTATTTGCAAACTCTGCCCCATTCCCTTCCACACCTCCCTTTGGCTGCCAAAGCAGCTCCTAGCTGGACACAGGATTGATTCCCATGACCACCAAGACTCCAGGAAGCATGTTGGGCTCTATGCACCCTCTCCCAAAATTTCAACCCAACACCTGCTGTGTGCTTAGGGTCACTGCCTGACTCTGGCCAGGCCCATGCCTTGCAGGGCACTTGCTCTGTTCTCCCTCCTTCTCCCTGCTCCATATCCAGACAGCCCAGGCTCTCTCCTTGCTCACAGCAATGTGCTGGAAACACCAGTGTCCTGCAGCACACATATCCCCATACATCTATGAAAATATTTATTGTATTCTGCATGTCCCATTTTTGTCATGCTGGTTCATTAATCCTGGGAAATTTGCCTGTGCCTCCATCTCCCACCCCTCTGTTTTCCAGGGTTCCTGTGTGGGTGGTTGCCTAGCACAGCCATGCCTGTCTATACAACCTCCAAAGGTACCAGCAGTGCCAGCCCCACGGACAGCTGCAGTGCCTGGGCTCTCCATAGGGATTTCCAGTGCACTGGACTCTCGACCTCCTTTTTCTCCACCTGTATCTTTGATCTAGACTGGGATTTTTAGATGCTGAGAGAGCAGGGAGCACAGTCAGTTCTGCCAAGGTGGGGCTGGGAGAGGAAATCTCCCTTTGATAAACACAGACTAACACACAGGATATCCCTGCACACTCCAGCAGAGACTCCTTTCTCCAGCAAGTCATTTTAAGCAGTTACTGTAACTCCTTTTCCCCCTAGCATTACGCAGCAAATCCTGGTCCGGAGTGCTGATTCAGCTGCCTGGTTTGCACTCAGCCTTCCGAGGCAGCTGCGTTTTGCTGTGTCACGGTGTGAGAGAGCCCGTGAGCCCCTCGGAGCTGGCCAGGGCCGGTTTGTCCCCAGGGAAGCCGAGCTGAGCCGCTGGGAGCCGCTGCCAGAGCCCAGCACGGAACAGCGCTGCCCACAAGGGACCCGAGAGCTGACTCGGCATCCCGTGACTGCCTGTGTAACTAGACATCTCTGGCCATAAATCTACTGGCAAAACAGGCTGTTAATGTGCAAAGAGGAGAAAATTCCTCACTTCCCTGTTCCGCATGGAAACACTGACCCCTCAATAACTTTCTGTTGTTTTTAACCATTCATCTCCCATCTCGTGACTAAGCATTTTCTCAGGGGCTGGGATGTGCAGCTTTTAAGCTGCAGGCTTTTAAGCCCAGCAAGAATTTTTACAAACACCTTGCCTGAGGCTGCTTTATTCATCTTTGCTAGAAATCCCCTGGGCAGTTTTGCTGGTGTCCTCACAGTGAGCAGCTCTGGCAGCAGCCAGGCACAGCTCCTGGAGGGGCAGGAGACAGCAGGGCTTCTGGCAGGCACAGCGGAGACCACAGCTCTGAGACTTTAGTGATAACCAAGCTGAATTTCCTAGTGACCTGCATGTGGGCTGGCCTCTGATTTCCCATGGCCCACTGCTCTGGGAGCAGTTTGCTCTTTCCACTAAAAGCACTCCCCTCCCTCCCCGCTCATTGCTCTCTAGTGCCAACTCCCAGAGTTTTCTTGAGGGAGAGATGGTCCCTCACAAATCCCTGCTGGCACATTGGCTCCCTGGGTGGCACTGACCTCCCGCCCGTCACAAAGCAGCAGCACAGCAGAAGCAATCCCAGCCCCTGCTGCACAACACTGGGGGGGCAGAAATGCTCCAGGCCAGCAACTGCAAAGATGATGACACCCCACTTTCAGTTCTCCTTCCATCTTGCTGCAGGGCATGTGGGCCTTTCCAGAGAGCCAGGCTGAGTCTCACAACTGCTCCATCCCAAGGAACCCAAATCAGAGAGAAATCAGACAGCCAAAATCACTTATGGGGCATGGCTTGCTTGTCTCACCTTTGCAAATCTCCTAGCAGAGGTGAGCTGCATCTCTTGTGACCTGCCCAGGGGAAGGTAAAGCCCCAAGAGCCAGAGGAGGTACTGCTCCACGTCCTGGGACCGAATGGTTACAAGCCAGAAAACCTCCCTGGAATGGTAGCAACATGACTAGAGACCCTCTCTTTCTTCCCCCAGTCTGACTCAGACCTACCACAAAGGGAAAGGACTTTGGGATATATCTGCTACAGGGCCTCCAAGCATGCAACTTCTGGGGACAAAATCATTGGCTTGAAAGCACCCATAAAGTCCTTGGGAAGACCTGGGTGCATTGCCAGGGGCTGCAGGTGAAAGGAGGGGCAGGGCTTGAGGATTGGATTTTTGTCATAGTATTTCACAAAATGAATAATACACTCTCATTATATAATTCTTATTCTCATGTAATTTCCATATATTCCCTACTTCACTAGAACTAAAGGTCAGTTTGTGCTCCAGCTTCCCCTGTCAGAATAGGACTCACTGAAAATTACAGAAAACAAGAGTTTTAAGGAGTTATGCCTGAGGGAAGCATTCATTTTAGGGCTGTTCCTGTGGTTTCAGTGTTTTCAGGAGGGACTGGCCCTGGGGCTGTCTGCTCTACACATGGACTCTGCACTCTCAGGAGATGATTGGGGCTTTATCACATTTGCTTTGAAGATCCAAGACATCCTGATAAATTTATTTTACCCTCCAGAAAAGCAAGCAAGTTGTCTGCAGTGGCATGGGGGTAAGAATGGAACATCAGCTTTTGCCAGCGTGCACTGTTGCTTTAAAAGACAAAAGCAAGACGGAAAAAGTCTGGCTGAGTCAGGATGGAAATGCTGAGTAATCCTTCCTGAGCACTGCACGCCAGATGTCTGCTGGAGCCAGAAAAAGAAGCGTGGAAGGATACTTTTTCTAGAATAGCTTTTTAACCTACAGCCCCCAGCCCTGCTGGGGCTGGTGTGGGCGCAGGGACAGGGAGGCAGGCGAGGTGCTGGCTTGGGTGGCAGCCCCCACAGAGAGGGCGGCTGCACAGGGACAGCAGATGCCACAGCCCTTCTCCTCCCACCCAGGCTCTGCTCCCCACCAGCCCCTGCACCACCGTACCAGGGAGGCTCTCACACCCACAGCAGCAGGGGAATGGTGGCTCTGGGTGCCCTGCTCTTCTGGGCTGAGCACAAATGTGTGCTTTTCCAAAGTACAGCCAGCCAGTGCATCACCTGCCCCTGCTAGCCCAGCTTCCAGCATAGCTACAGGTGGGAAAGAAGGGCCCAGCTTCATCTGCTGGCTGCTTCACTGACCACTTTATCAAAAAAAAAAAAAAAAAAAAGGCCCAGCAGAGCAACAGCTACTGGCAGAAGCAGCATGTCCAACTCTTTTCCCAAATCAGAGGAATTATTTGCCTTTGAAAGTCTCTGCAGATTTCCTCAGTGTCCCTCAAGTGCTGTACGATATCTTTTCAGCTACCCCAGCCTCCTGGGAATCTGGGACATGGGTGTGCCATTTTCCTGAATTGCCCTGCACGCTGCTGTGGTGACGACAGGAGCCAGCTGTCAAACAAACCCAATGCCATTGTTTCCATGAGCAGGAGAGCGTGGAAAGGGTTTTGCTGTGCATGAGTGCTGGCACACGTGTGCAAAGTGACAGGGCTCACTGCACAGGGCAAGGGGGAGCTGCACAAGGGCAGGTCTGGCACCTGCAGGCCGGAGCTGGTGGTGCCTGAGCGCAGCCAGAGGAGATGGGATGGTCACAGCTGAGCTGTGCCCGAGCAGGGGAGGGTCAGGGCTGGGTTAGCTCTCCAGGCAGGGTGCAGGAGGCTGCCCTCTGTGCCCCAGGCATCAGCTCTGTACATCCACCCTCCTTGTCCAACCCGCCGTGCCCAGGACAAGGAGCGCCTCTGGCAACACCTGGGCTCTGCCTGCCACGGGCAAGGCACTTGTGAAAAATGCACATATTTTATTATTGGCTTTTCGCAAATATTAAAATGAATATTATATGTGTTGTGTTAGAAAGCAATGCTGCATTAATTTTCTGAAGTACTGTGTTAAATATAGTTTTAGGTTATAAAAGTTGTTAAAATAGAAACTATGCTATGTAAGACGCTTTGTTTAACAGAAAGGACTTGCAGCGAGATAACAGCCACAGGACACCTAGATCTTTCAGAGAAAGGGAATTTATGGCCTTCTTATTGGAAGAAACGAACTTCTTCCCGCCTCGAAGGCGCTATTAGGATTAGAGGGGAGAAGTTGATGAAGACCGAATCCTGTGTTTGAATGGAATTTATGCATCATGTATGAGGTGTATGAATACGCAACCGGCTGTTGTTTTTAAGGGTTAATCCTTTGTTAACGGGTGTCCTTTTTCGGGCTTATGTTGCCCAGAAAAGGTACCTGGACATCCTTAACTCTTTATTCTTATTGTCTCATATTGTCTTAATTCAATGTGTCCAAATGGTTATTACTCTAATTGTGTTACTATTTTTATAACCATTTTATTACTATTAAACTTTTTAAAATTTTAAAAACAAGTGATTGGCGTTTTTCACAGCACTGAAAGGGTTACAGAGCCAGGCACCCTCAAAAGAGAAGTTTCTGGACGTCCTCTTGTTTTTGCTTAGTTATCAGGATGCATCTGGTGACTTCCTCCTGCTTCGGGGGGCTGGGGCCGGCAGGGGTGTCAGCGAGGGAAGCGCTGCTGTGTTGCAAGAGAAGTTTGTGCAGCCTGAGGTCAGCGCTGTGCTCACGTGGCCCGGCACTATAAATCCGGGCTGGGACAGAGCCCAGCTCAGAGCCTCGCTGTCCTGGAGCCGACGGGAAGGAGCAGAGCACCAGCACCAGCAGGGAAGCACAGGAGTGGAGAAACATGGAAACTTCCCAGTCCCACAGCTCCGAGAGGTGAGAGCGGCACGGGAGCGAGAGGGACGTTTTGTCAGAGGAGCGTAGTGCTTCTCGCCTTGCTTTTAGGAATGCTGTTCCTGTTCCTGCTCTGCAGGGAAAGGCACGCTGCTGCCTCCACCTCTGGATGGAGCCTGGCAGCCTTCCTTGCTCGGGACACTGTTTGGAAAGCTGGTGCTCTCTGGGTCCCATCCACGTCTCTCGGGAACGCTCTGCTCCTTTCTCTGCCATCCCAGGCTCCCCCTTTTGTCCTAGAGAGCAAAGATCTGTGTTGTCAGAGGAGCCAGCGCTAATATCTTTCACTGTTCTTCCCCAGGATGTCCAGAGACCTGTCAGAACTGCTGAAGGAAGCCACCAAGGAGGTGCACGAGCAGGCAGAGAACACGCCGTTCATGAGGAACTTCCAGAAGGGACAGGTGTCGCTCCAGGAGTTCAAGGTACTCCCGCAGCATTGCTTGGGGATGGGAACTGCTCACCAGACAGATCAGATGGGGACTAAAGAGGGCAGGATGGGGCCAGTACAGGTGAGGAGTGCGGGGACATGATGTATCAGCATCTCCTATGGCAAACATGGAACTTCTGCACCCTGAGGTGTTACTGGCTCCCCTTGCAGAAGGTGGGGAAGGACTCTGCGATATCACAATGGGCAGCCAAGCTCAAACAGGAGAAAAAGGACAAAGAGGTTGATGGGACTAATGCTATTGCTTTTCTCTTGCTTCATAAATGCCTGCATGTTATTATTGCCACTCATAGTTAACGGAGATAGAACTATGTTCAGATATTTGAGCAGCTGAAATGCCCAAAAGAGGGAGAATTCTGTATTTACAACACTCCAGGCAGCTGCAGCTAGAAATAATGATGGGATGGTGAGAAAGTGAGGATGTGGGATCATTGCTGGCACTGAACTTTGCATTGTCACTTGAGTTATACCACAGCTGAGATCATGAACAATAACTCAAAACCAGACTGAGTTTGAGCAATCTGTGTCTGCTGCTAACAAGCAGGAGCCTGTTGCTTTTTTCAAGAGAAAAGAGAAACATTTCCACATATTAACCTAACCTGGCTAGATACAATTCCTGGGATCTGAGCCACATAACAAAGAGCAAAACCAAAACAAACACCTGGGCCAGAAATTCCTGAGAGGCCATAGGAAGTGACACATGGACTTGCAAACAACAGCTACCAATTCAACCTGTGGCTTAATTACTTTGTTGTTGGATTGTTCCTTGGCAAATAAATCCACAGAAGTAGGAAAGAGACTGCTTATTTCTGATAGGTGACATTCAGAATACTTAGCCAAGCATAAATTCAATCTCAGGTGCTGACTTCCTGCTGTACGAAATATGGCATTGGTTAGGCAGTGATCTTTGAGACAGGCAAGCTGTAAAAAGACCTTCAGGAATAGAACTTTGTTTCTTAGATGATTTTTACATGCTGTCAGGCGAATGAGATGGGACATGGATTTTAAAAATTAACAAGTGTTTAAAAGCCATGTTTCTCATTAAACCACTACCTGCCTCTGAAAACAATCAGCTGAGCTACATTTTTGCTTAATTTGGAAGGCAGTGTTGCCATGTTTTGTTTCTTTTCCGGTAAGCTGGGTAACAGGTTACTGTTTAAAAAACTGTTTTTGTTTACTCTCTTGGCAGACCTATATATCTGGTCTGCTACGTGACCCCCCAGATGGTGGATATTTGTTTCCACAACCAGTCACTGCCCATGTGCTTATCAAAGTCCTATTTTCTGGCACACTGGGGCAAGGTTGAAACAGGAACTCTCTCATTGCAGAACTGACTGCTTTGTGAGAAAGTAAACAGCTTTCTCTCCTGTGAGCAACATAATCCCCCCTACCCAAACCTGACTCAGCTCTACTGCAACACCTTCAGCTTTCACCATTTGCTGCTCACAAGGGGTCCCAGGGTAAGGAAGGGGTGGTGAAGGTGTGAGAGCCTCTGAAAACAGAATGCCTGGGGAAGGAAAGAACACAGCTATATTGTCTCAGATCACGTGGAAAAGTTGGCAGATAGAAGAAAGTATCACATAAGCTGGGAAAAACAACAATAACAATGGTTTCAAAATAGAGGGGAGAACACAGCCTCTCAGCACTCCTTTACAAAGGCATCTTTCAGAGGCAGGCTGTGCTTCCAGATCCCTTTTATCTTGTCTCCCTGGGGCAACCGAGGAGGCAACCCCATTGCATGCCTGAGTGAGCAGAGTGGCGGTGCCTCAGTTCCCAGGACGGTGGGATGCTGACAGGATGAATATGTTGAAAAATAACCAGGGTGTGTCATCATCTCACAAGGCCCCACAAAGGAAAGCCACATTTTGGAGCATTCAAATTTGAACAATGTACCAGAAAGGATACCTTTGGGAATACCCTCCTATTGACTGAGGGAACGGGAAGGGACCAGGAATGCTTAAACAGGGCTCCAGTTTACATCACATCAAGCTGCCAGACTTTAACTGGAAGGCAAGGCAGTGACTTCAGAGCAAGTAAGACCAATACCTGCTGGAAAGGGCTCACCTGATTGCTATCTCAAGCAGAAGGGAAGGGCTAAACAGTGTCTCCCTGTACCTTGCACTGTTTTCCAGGTGGGAAATCTGCAACATCACAGATGTTTGTGACTCACAGTGGGTGTGCCCACAAGTACCTTTATTGTTAGTACAGTTTGTCCCACAGACTTGAAAGCAACAAACAGATGCACCTATAGCTCACCCTCTTTCTTCTCTTTCAGCTGGTTACAGCATCCCTGTACTTCATCTACTCTGCTCTGGAGGAAGAGATTGAACGCAACAAGAACAATCCCGTTTATGCCCCGCTGTATTTCCCGGCCGAGCTGCACCGCAAAGCTGCCCTGGAGGAAGACTTGAAGTACTTCTATGGCAGAAACTGGAGGGAAGAGCTCCCCTGTCCTGAGGCTACTCAGGAATACGTCGAGAGGCTCCACTACATAGGCAAGAACGAGCCAGAGCTCCTGGTGGCCCATGCCTACACTCGCTATTTGGGAGACCTGTCTGGGGGGCAGGTGCTGAAGAAAATTGCCCAGAAGGCTCTCCAGCTGCCCAGCACTGGGGAAGGGCTGGCTTTCTTCACCTTTGATGGGGTCTCCAACGCCACCAAGTTCAAGCAGCTCTATCGCTCCCGCATGAACGCTCTCGAGATGGACCTTGCCACTAAGAAAAGAGTCACGGAGGAGGCCAAGAAAGCATTCCTGTTAAATATACGGGTGAGTAAGAACCAGCCAGCCCTGCCAGCCCACATCCTCTCTCAAACAAGAAAATAGCTACAGGGGAAATACAAGGCCAGTATTTGCACTGGGCAGCTTAGGAGAAGTTGTGGATCAGGGCGAGCTGGTCAGAGTTGGATGGCCATGCTTCTCCGACCTGGCAGCCAAATAAAACAGTGGTCTCTGAAAAGCTCTTCTCCCTCCCTTAGTGCTTGAATTCAGTCATTCCATGTGCCACTATTCAGATATGAATGAGGGTTAATACTACAGAGTATCTGTCCTGCCTCTGTGGTGACTTTACACAGATCCCTTGTGCACTCTGAACAGGTGACAGGCACCTTGCTTTCCTTCCCATCAGAAGGTGGGCAACAGCCTTCTCCTTAGCTGAAAGCTTCAGGGAGAACCTGCAAAGAGAACAAGGAGTTTGAAAGACATCCTCTTGAGCTCACAGGCAACTTTTGTTCCATGCAAAATGTGCCAGGAGATTTAGACTGAAGCCTCGTATCTTCCTCTAGTTTCTAAAGTGCCTGGGGAAGGGGCAGGGGGTCCAGGGAAAGAGCAAGAGGAGGCCACACAATGAGACAGGGTTCCTTGTCCTCAGGTGTTCGAGGCACTGCAGGAGCTGGTGTCCAAGGGCCAGGAGAATGGTCACCCTGTGCAGCCACAGGCAGAGCAGCTTCGCACGAGGAGCGTCAACAAATCACACCAGCACGGTAAGGCACTTCCAGGGGCAGGTGCTTCACAGCGCTCCTTCCTCCCCTCCTCTGTCCTTGTTTGTAAAAGCCATTGGGAAACTAGCATGAGGTGCTTGCCCCATCTCCTCTCCAGCCATCAGCAGGCAGTGCAAGGAGAGGCACTGCTGTGTGCAAAACTTCTAGACATGGCAGAGCAAGGATAACACATGTGGGCTCTTCAGAAAGTGTGTCAGGGAGGAAGCTTTACAAAAAGAGACTCCTCTCTCCACCTCTAGGGCTTTAACAAATGTAAGGTTCATTCACCACAGAGAAAACAGACCTGGAGTTCACAGAGGCAAAGGCATCAATTTTGGGTGCTGCAGATCAGCCGTGCTGCTGTGATGCTGACAGAAGGTTCTCTGGACCCAGTCCTATCCAGCAGCCTGTCCTTTTGGACTGGATCTCCCTCTGATCATTTTCCTGCCTCCCAGAAGTATTGCTGAAAACACTGCAGAGAGTGTGCTGGGTTCACAGTGAGCACTGCTGTGGATGGTGGAATGTAATCAGGCCTGTGCCTGAGTGAGGAGTGAGCTCAGATGTTTGCAGAGCAGAGTGGTTCCCATGAGGACACGCAATTCAAATAAAAACCCCTCATGGCCTGCCCATTCTGAAGCTAAAATGGAGATTTGTTTTCAGTGCATCCTGGATTGAACCACAGTTTTTCCATGGCAAAGATGAAAAGCAAACCTTGCCTTAAGCATGTCTGGATAGTGAAGCTTAAAGCAGCTTCTGTGGGAAAGGCATTAAAAGTTGTCTGTGAAACGTTGCCATTCCTTTCCCAATACATGCATGCGAGTAAGATTTTCAGAAAAATTTGGTGTTGGATGAGGAATCCCATCCTGAAGTTGTACTGCAGAAATTGCTTGGAGTGCTGAAGACTGTTCAAGGTCTTTAGAAGCCTAACTAATTAAATCAGTGAGAAGTAGGACACAAAATGCCTTTTAAAATCCTAGCTTCAGTATTTGTCTGTCCTCTGCACGTATCAGGGGTTTGATGGAGCTGGGCAGTGCACGTGTAAGCCCCTGAGGAGACAAGGGAAGAGGCTGGTGGTCACCTCCAGGCAGAGGGGCTGTGGCCTTTGTGATTCCCAGGTCAAGTCTGCTGCTCCCCCTCCGCACTGGGAGAGCAGAACCTGCTGCCACTGTTTCTCCCAGCTGCGCTCTGGCCTTTCTCCCTCTTCCCTGGACAAACCCAGCAGGGTGTGCTCTGGCACTGGGGAGAGCACACACTGCTCCTTAGCAGCTCCTTGCCCCAGCCTCTTCTCACTTGTCTTTATCTGGTTTTCTCCCAATGCGGTGCAGGGGCAGCAGCGGGGAAGGAGAGCGAGAGGACGCAGCCGAGGAGCACGGACGCCGGCGCGCCCTCCCTGCTGCGGTGGGTCGTGGCGCTCAGCTGCCTCGCCATGACCGTCGCCGTGGGCCTGTTTGCCATGTGAAAGCAGGACCTGCACCTCTCTTTGTGACTTCCCTCACCCTGAACTAATCCACCCTCCCCAGTCCTCGTGAGAGAAATTACCCCTGACTGGGTACTGTGATCTTGGTTCTGCCGCTAATACTCGGAGACTTTTCTTCCTGGAAATCAGAGAGTGCTGTAAGGGGGGTCAGGCAAAGTTTCTCCTGTGCTTGGTGTGAGCTCTTCTCAGAGACTAACTTTATCACCAAAAACCAAGGGTGCAAAAGGCTAAAAACAATGGCCAGGAATTGTCATTGCTTTACAGAGTGCCTACAAAAACCCTACAGGATCAGAAACACAGCTTTGGCATCTGTCTTTCCTCAGAAAGATGGAGCTCCTCGGAGCTCTGTTTGCTCAGTTTTTTTATACTGCTAGATAATACTGTGATCACTCTCCCTGTGGAGCCACATGCTCCCATGGGTTCGTTTTACATGACATTACTAGGTCTTTGTTATTTCTTTTTCCCATTATTTTTGTCTTTGAAAAACAAAAGACAGTTGTTGGGCATACAGTGTCATTCTTGTCTGGTTGCATAATTTATACACATAATAAATTTCAATGTAAAGTCTTTGAGCCTGGTGTTTTCTATTATTAAAGCCTTACCTGGGGAAAAAGGAGGTGTCTTTCTTCCTCCTGGCTTTATGTCTTTTGGAGCTGCTGCCTGCACAGACACAACAATAGACAGAAGTGGGAGCCAGACTCTGCTCCCACTCAGTGCTAACAATAACCTGTTCTAAGCTGGGGCAGGTTCCTTCAGCTGCTACACACTGCTCTCTCTAGTTCTAGAAACAGCATGAAATTCAGTGAGCGTGCAGAGTACTTTTAAGGGGTGGAAGTGGCCCATAAGAGCTGGTTGCTATTCTGTCACAAGCAAAAGGTGATGGGACCCTCAGCTGGTTGAAATCAGGAAGCTCTCCCTGAGCTGCCAGCAAAGGGCTGCATTACAGGCTGCCTCTGCAACAGCTTCATGGGGAATCAGAACTGCCAGGCGTGATTTCACCTCCCAGAAGTTAAAGGGACCCCAGGTTTCGGTCAAGGTGGCTGAAAGGGAGGCACCAAGCACACAACCACTGCCCTCACCCTCAGTCCCAGGCCTTGGCACACAGGTGGCCTTGCTAAAGGCACCCCAAACTCACAGCACTGCTGCGGCAGCCCATGCACACAGCTGGCTCTCCTTGCCTTTTGCTGAGGCACATCTGCAGGGCTGGGTTTGTGCCCAGCCACAGGCCCTGCCTGCTCCAGGAGCTCCCCCAGCACAGGAGAGGCTGCAGGTGGGTATGGCACGCAGGTACTGACAAAAGTGCCGTGTTATCACCCAGAAAGCCTCTGTGATCAACCTGTCTCCATGATGTGCCTGTTCTGGCTGTGACCTTAATCACAAAGAAACATGTTCCTACTGATCTGTTTTAATGATCAGCACCGAACCTGCTCAAAGAACAAGAATCAGCAGGCAGGTCCTGCTGAGAATGAGCAGTGGGAACATAGGACTGTTATCATTCTCAGGCTCTTTTCCACTCTGCATCCCTTCCCCAACCCCCTTTAATAGTTCTCCCTTTGGATCCACCTGCCAGAAAAAATAGTTAATTCTCGAAAAAGATAGTCGGGTGTTTGAAGAGCAGGAATATTGCTTGATAGCTATTTAAATACAAGAACTTGTTTATTCAGATTTGAATTAAGTTCTACCTGTTGAGACACTCTAAACCAGCCCAACTAAACCATTTTGTTCCTTCAAACATGCTCAGGAAGCTCAGATCCCAAAGAGACCAACAAATGCCCATGAGCTCAGAAACACACCGCACCACACTCAGCCCTCTCCTCTCCTCAGAGAGCCTGACTGCAGCCTCAAAGCTGGAAAATATGGGTTCTGTGAAAAACAACAATCACTTGTTTTTAAATTTTTTAAAAGTTTAATAGAAATAAAATGGTTAAAAAATAGTAACACAATTAGAGTAATAACAATTTGGACAAATTGAATTAAGACAATATGAGACAATAAAAACAAAGAGTTACGGACGTCCGGGTACCTTTTTCTGGGCATCACAAGCCCAAAAAAGGACACCCGTTAACAAAGGATTAACCCTTAAAAACAACAGCCCGTTGCATATTCATACACCTCATACATTATGCATAAATTCCATTCAAACACAGGATTCCGTCTGGTCTTCATCAAATTCTTCCCTCTAATCCTAATAGCGCCCTCGAGGTGGGAAAAAGTTCGTTTCTTCTGATAAGAAGGCCATAAATTCCCTTTCTCTGAAAAATCTAGGTGTCCTGTGGCTGCTATCTCGCTGCAAGCCCTTTCTGTTAAACAAAGCATCTTACATAGCATAGTTTCTATTTTAACAATTTTTATAACCTAAAACTATATTTAACACAGTACTTCAGAAAACTAATACAGCATTGCTTTCTAACACAACACATATAATATTCATTTTAATATTTGCGAGAAGCCAATCATAAAATACATGCATTTTTCACAGGTTCTGACAGGCATCATACCCTCCCTGCTCACGCCAGGAGAGAGATGCTGCTTTGGGTATCTCACAGCCATTGCTGTCACACACAGGAGATTCCAGACTGAGCCTCAAGCCCGCAGAAATGGAGACCAAGGCTTTGTTTGTGCCTGTCTGTGATCGGTATGAGTACACCTGCTTTCTGTGCAGCAATGCCGTCTCTTCATTTCCCGCGGGCTGCGGCTGAGCCTCCCCTGCCGCGCACTCCCGCCTCACTCTGCACTAGTGCGCGCTGTAGCAGGCTTTGGAAGGGCCGAACTGCGCACGCAGCGACCGGCCGGCCTTCCCGCAGGTTCACACACCGCCATGAGGAAGGCGGCCCGGAGGACGCGTGTGCTGCGGCCCTGGAGCCCTGAGGGGCGCCGGCTGTCCCCGGAGCCTGAGCAGTGATTAATGCGATGGTATCGCCCGCTCCCCCTCCGCGCCCCGCCGCAATGGTGCGGCCCGCCCGCCATTACGCCTCCCCCCGCCCTTCGCTCCCAGATTTCGCGCCACACCGCTGGGGGCGGGCAGGGGGCGGAGCGCTCCGGCCAATCAGCGGCTGCAGCGGCCCCGCGCGCTCCCTCTCGGGGCGCGGCGAGGGGGAGGCCGCGGCCCAATCAGCGGCGGGGCGCGGCGGGCAGGCCAATCGCAGCGCGCGGCGGAGGAGGCAGCGCGCGCTCCCTGCCCGGTTTGGTTTCCGCCGCGCGTCGCTTTTGCCGCGAAAATTTTTGGGAGCGGATTCCGGTAGGGAGCGAGGTACGGAGTGGCGGGGGTCGGGATCGGGCTCGGGGTGGGATGGGGTGGGATCGGGATCGGGATCGAGGTGGGATCGAGATCGAGATCGAGGTGGGATCGGGCTCGGGTTGTCTCTGGGGCACTGCGGGGGAGGAGCGCGGCCCGTGCGTGGGTTGCGGCGCGGGCCCTCGGCTGGGGCGATCCCGCGGCACTGAGTGCGCCCGGGGGGAGGCGGCCGGGGCTGAGGCAGCGCTCCCGCCCCGCAGCGGAGCAGCGATCGCGATGTCCGGCTTCGACGACCCCGGGATTTACTACAGCGACAGTTTCGGGGGAGACGCGTCCGTGGACGAGGGGCAGGTTCGGAAGTCGCAGCTGCAGAAGCGGTTCAAGGAGTTCCTGCGGCAGTACCGGGTGGGCACGGACCGGACCGGCTTCACTTTCAAATACAGGTGCTGCTGTGGCCCCTTTTCTCCTTCTGAGCCTTGCCCATCCCCACCTGCACATCCAGTCCGCTCTTAACCTCCCTCCTGCAGTGCACACCCCACAAACACAGTAGCCGCTCTGTCTCTTCTCCTCAGCCATAAAAAGCTCAGTATTAAGAGATGCTTGTGTTTAACCTGACAGAAAAGCAGAGGTCTGGTGTTGTCACAAATTTTTAGGCAGCCAGCCAGTGGAAAACGTAGCAATAGAGGGATCCAGACTGCCAGGCACTGCTCTTAGTTCTGAGATTCAAGGTCTGTGTTTGAAGTTATAGTGCTCTCTGGTTTGGAGAATTGTCTGTGTCCATTAAATCAGTGCACCACTCTGCACGTATGCCTTCCAACTCTATGAAGTTCCTTTGGCCACCTTTTGCTTATGCAGTTTAGAGACATAGCTCAACATGTTGAGAAAACATGGAGATACATCATAATCAAGGGTTAGAACAGGCTTTCACCTCTGAATTTCATTAATTCTGGCATTTTTAAGGAAAATGTTACCTGTTCTGTTATTACTTCTGTTGCTTTAAACCACATCTTATGTATCATAATTATTATCCTACGTGCAAGTTTTTTCTCCCTGTTTATCTGGTCATGTAACTGCAGTAAATGCTTCACATTGCCAATGCAGCACTGGTGTCCCTGGTCTTGTGTCACCTTTCAAAGTGGGCTTGGGTGAAAGGCTGCCCAGCTTCCCCCGTGCTTCTCCTGGAGCTCACCTGATTTTCCCTGCTTGCTTTCCAAACCAAGGACTCCCTGCAGAGCCTGCCTTTTCTGATCCCTGCTTGACTGCTGCTTTCTGCCCTGCAATGCTTTGCTGTTTCCTGCCTTGCAGGGATGAGCTCAAGCGGCATTACAACCTGGGGCAGTACTGGGTGGAGGTGGAGATGGAAGACTTGGCCAGCTTTGATGAAGATCTCGCAGACTATTTGTACAAGCAGCCAACAGAGCACCTGCAGCTGGTAAGGATGGGGGTTGGCAACCCAGACTATTGTCACGAGAGCAACTCTGATGTTCTGCTGTAACAGACCCACTGATGGCCCATTGCTCCCTCTCTAGTTGGAAGAAGCAGCAAAAGAAGTTGCAGATGAGGTCACTCGTCCTCGTCCCTCAGGGGAGGAGACTCTCCAGGACATCCAGGTGATGCTGAGGTCGGATGCCAACGCAGCCAACATCCGCAGCCTGAAGGTGAGTGAAGTGAAGCCTGCGGTGTGATTGCAGAGCAGCTTTGGGAATCTGGTCTCATGGCTCAGGACAGGTTGTTGCTGTTCCTTTGAGGGTTCCCAGGGAGTACCTGGGGGCCCCCTAAGCTGTAAGTTCCCTGGTAGCAGCAGGCAGGCAAGGAGACTCCACACAGATTCTGAGGGTGCTCATTAGGTGAGGCTCTATTGGGGGTCCCACCCCCAGGAGCAGCATGGTTTCTGAAGGAGAATGGGAAAGGGGAAGAGAGGGAGAGCCTAGGGAGAAAAGGGCCAAAAGAGAGCAAAGGGCCAAGAGAGAGCCTCGTCTCCCTCGCACAGTTTTACAGGGAGATTCAAAGTGAGCACAGAATAAGCCTTGGGCCAATGGGATTGCAGATACTTACATGATACTTCAGGGGAGGATCACAGGCTTGGAATAAACTGTACAAGGGGTGAGACTGAGCATACCATTTAAATAAAATGTAACACCACAGCAGGTCACTCACTAATTTACAAGCAGTGTTACTCTGCAGCTCAGATCTGACTGCAGAGGGCTGTTATTGCTGGTTCCTGCTGCAGGGACATTATTGCTGTTGGTGGTGCTCTGTACAGAGTGTTCTGTCCTTTGCTCTCGTGCTTTGTAGATTTCTATCCATCTTCCATTGATGGTTTTCTTACCTTCCCTTCACCTTTGCCTTTTCAGTCTGACCAGATGTCTCACCTTGTGAAGATCCCTGGGATTGTAATTGCAGCAACCCCCGTGAGAGCCAAGGCCACCAGAATCACCATCCAGTGCCGCAGCTGCCGCAACACCATCAGCAACATCGCCGTGCGCCCGGGCCTGGAGGGCTACGCCCTGCCCAGGAAGTGCAACACGTAAGCACTGACAGGCTACAGGGCCAGGAAAGACTGCATTCCCTCCTCCTGCTCCTGCTGCATCCCATGCATTGCAGAATCCCTGCTCCACAAGGCAGCAGCACCTGCACGGCTCTGCCTCCGCCCTTCGTGCTGCCCCTGAGCCAGTGTGCACTTCTGGCTGGCAGGTTCCAGCTGTCCCTCGTGGGCGTGCTGGCTGTGACCCTGCACGGTCAGTGCTGCGTGCAGCGTTGAGTGACCGTGTCCAGGGAGTTCTTCTTACTCATAGGGAGTTTCACCTGTTGTGCCTAAAGGCTCATTCCTGCCTCCAGCTGTCCCATAATGCTGTGTTAGTTGCTCTCCTCTTTTCCAAACAAACTCCTTGCTTCCACATTCCCACTCCTGAGTGGGCTGTTTTGTGTTACCTTCCTTAGGGATGCTTTTCTGCTGGCCTTTTTACCCTGCTTTACAGCTCCTGGTGCCTCTGAGAGCTGTGAGCATTAAACTGCCATTGTGCTGCAGCTCTCGAGGCAACCAGTCCTGGTGGGTTGTGTCTTTGGGTTCATACCTGCCAGTATTTATTTTCTGCACCTGAACTCTAATGCAGCTTGAGAGGGGTTTGGGCTAGGGATCATTCCCAATGTGTGTGGTCTGTAAAGCACCTTGTTCCCGATCCCTGACTGCATGAGTGCATCTGCTCTCTGGTGTTGCCCTACATGGAGTCAGGCATCAGTCGTGCCACTCTGAGACAGCAGCAGGATGTGGAGCTGCTCTTTGTCTCAGAGAACTTGTAATCTAGCTAGGCAGATATGGCTGGAGAGACTGGGAGGTGGATGTCAGCCTTGTCACATTGCTAATTGCTTTCTCACCAGAAACCACTTAACATTTGCTTCGTGCATGAGGTTGTAAAGAAAAACGCCCTGCCGTGTCACTGAGTCTGTGCTGCTGCCCTCTGTGTAATTAATGAATTAGAGCTAGCAGGGGAGGGGTGGGAGGCAGGGAGAGTGCTCAGACAAGTGTCACCCTGCCTCTGCTTGCTCTCATGTGCCCATTTGGCACTTGTAGAAGACAGGACAGAGAGCTTGCTGGCCTTTGGTGTGGCCCCATGTGTCTGCCCTTAGCTGCTGATGTGGCACTGCTTGGAGGGGCAGCTGTCCCTTGCTGTCCCCTCCTCGGGTGCGCTCCAAGGGGTGGCTCCTCAGTGCTAACAGCCTCCCCTGACTGATCTCTCTGCACAGAGAACAAGCTGGCCGCCCAAGGTGCCCTCTGGACCCTTACTTTATCATGCCAGATAAGTGCAAGTGCGTGGATTTCCAGGTCCTGAAGCTGCAGGAGTCTCCAGACGCCGTGCCGCACGGGGAGATGCCCCGGCACTTGCAGCTCTACTGTGACAGGTACTGGCACAGCCCTGCCACCCTGCCCCTGCTGGCTGGTGCTGCTGCCATCCTTTCCCACCACCATCCTCTGCCTGTCTGCTCTTAGGTACCTGTGTGACAAAGTTGTCCCAGGGAACAGAGTCACTATCATGGGGATCTACTCCATCAAGAAATCTGCACAGAGCAAGAACAAAGGCCATTACAATGTGGGCGTGGGCATCCGGAGCGCTTACATCCGTGTGGTGGGCATCCAGGTGGACATGGAGGGCTCAGGTGAGGGCTGCTTTTGGTGTTCATTTGGTCTGTGTTGGTAGCCTGGTGTTGGGAGACACTTCCCACCCTGTTCCTGAACAAGGAAGCGATCCCTCAGCAAGAACTGTTTGAAATCACAGCCTTCAACTTTCTCTGCTTTTATGTAGCAGAAAGTTCAAGCCATTCCAGGCTCTGACTTGTCCTGGGCTCTCTATAGTCATGTCCTGTAAGGCTTTTTCCCAGTCATATTAAATGGGAGGTCTCAGGCTGGGTCCTCCAGGGCTAAGCCATCCCTGAGGATCCCAGCTGAAGTCCATGGTTAAGACTGCATTTAAAACGTAGTCCTGACTGTAATTCTCCCTCTGGTTCCTGCAGAGCTGCTTTCCCCAAGATCCTTGCTTTTTCTTACCAGCCTCTAAGGACACAGCCTGCCTTGCTGGGTTAGCAGATGCCTGCCCTCTCCACCCTTCCTACCTGGTGGCACTTGGCATCATTTTCAAGAGGGGATTTTGGTTGCAGTGTGCATGGGGGGAGTGATACAGTTTCCTTTAAGACCTCTTATTTGTTCACTGTTGCATCGTTCCCCTCATCCCTGTACAGGACACAGCTTCAGTGGCTCGGTGACCCCTCAAGAAGAGGAGGAACTTCGTCGCCTTGCTGCCATGCCCAACATCTACGAGACCATTGCCAAGAGCATCGCGCCCTCCATCTACGGCAGCACTGACATCAAGAAGGCCATCGCCTGCCTCTTGTTTGGGGGCTCCCGCAAGAGGTGGGGAAGGGTCAGCCCTGGTTCCCAAATGCACTGTTTTGTTACCAAAATAAATGCTCACTGTCTCTTCTCCCTCTCTCCTCCCAACCCCATCACTCCAGGCTCCCGGATGGCCTGACCCGCAGAGGGGACATCAACTTGCTGATGCTGGGGGACCCTGGCACGGCCAAATCCCAACTGCTGAAGTTTGTTGAGAAGTGTTCACCCATTGGGGTATGTGGCTTGAGGTGCCCATGTGTAGGGCACCCCTTTTCTCCCTTCTGCTCCGTGTTGAGCCCCAGAGACAGGACCGTGGTCATGGCAGACACCTGCCTGTGCATTCACAGGCAGACGAGCTGCCATTTCCAGTACCAGCCTGGAAGGGATGGGCAGTGAGGGAGGGAAGGTGAAGAAGGTCATGCCTTTTATTATGCTGTGAGCCAGGCTGTTAGCAAATGTCCAAAGACGTGCCTGGTGCTGCTGTTTATTGTTGAGACTTGATCAGCAGAGGGGCTGGCTGGTCAGGACAAATTAAGTTGACTGCATCTCAGGCACGGACCTCCAGCTTGAGCCCAGGCATAGAATTATGTTTTCAGCTGTGTTTTTTTGTAGTCTCTATTAAACTCAGCCTCTGGCTGTATTGTTCCCTCCAGGGGCAAACAAAGCTAATGCAGCAGCCCACCAAACAATGAATCACTCCCTCTTCTGTACTTAATATCTGTGTTTGTGTCTGCATGCCCTCCGGTGTGTCACAGCTGCTTAGTCTGAGGCTTGGGATGAGGCAATAGCCCTGCTCTTCACCCAACACATCTGCTTTTTACATGTGCTGAGGGCTTTTCTTGGAGGTTCTTCCCTCGGGAGCTCTGGATTTTGTGGTGCCAGGGATGTTTTGTCTCTCAGCTGGAGCAGTGGCCTCCTGGGTGCTGCTGCATCTGATGTCCTGTCCCTTTCCTTGTTCCACATCCTAGGTGTACACCTCAGGAAAAGGCAGCAGCGCTGCTGGCTTGACAGCCTCAGTGATCCGTGACCCTGTCTCCAGGAATTTCTTCATGGAGGGAGGAGCCATGGTGCTGGCAGATGGAGGAGTGGTGTGCATCGATGAGTTTGACAAGGTACCTGTGGGGCTGCCTGTGGGAGTGGGAAGGAGAGCCCTTGGGGTGCCAGCCTGTCCCAGCAGAGCCCAGAGCTGCAGGAGGAAGGGCAGCTCCTCTGAGACTCCCTCACTTCCTTCCAGGGAAGGTCGGGGATGGGGTTGCAAGGAAATTCAGTTACATCCTGCCTACTTGGGCAGAGGTCCTCACAGACCTTTATGTTGGGGCTCACTTCAGTGAGTGTGTAGCAGAGGTGACTGATGGTGACTTTTTCTCCTTGCCTGGTTTCTCTCACTGGGATGTGAAGATGCGGGAGGATGACCGTGTGGCCATCCATGAGGCGATGGAGCAGCAGACCATCTCCATTGCCAAGGTGAGCTGTGGGTTGAGCATGCTGCCCTGAGGTGGCAATCTGAGAGCCCTGCAACCAGTGGCCACACATCTTTTGCCAGAACTGCCCATTTTAGAGCCCAGGCAGTGGTACTGATGGTTGCTGGTGTCACTGAGAGCAGTCAGCCCTGCCTGGAGGCTTTGGGCAGCCTGAACTTCATGGCTTTTCCTTGCTGGTGGCTGTCAAGCTGCACCTGCAAACCCTTGCTTTGTGCCAGAGCTGCCCAGGAGGACTCAGCCCTGTCTGCCCAGTGTATGTCTCAGATCACAAACCTGGGGTGAGGTCTCCTCTGTCTCTGCCTCGACAAAAGGTTTTAAATGAAATTACTCAGTGCTCAAGTCTCAGCTGAAGCCAGTCCCCTTCCAGAAGGACATGTGGGTCCTGTCCCACCATTACAGAGCAACTGGGTGCTACTTTGGGGCTTTATATAAATGAAAGTGATTGACAGTGAGTCCTTGAAAATGGCTTTCAACCTTTCACTGAATAATGACCTGCTGTGACATGGAGGGGGTCTTGACACCATCCTTTTTTTTTTTTTGCCTTCACCCACAGGCAGGAATCACAACCACACTCAACTCCCGCTGCTCGGTTCTGGCAGCTGCCAACTCCGTCTTTGGGCGCTGGGATGACACCAAGGGCGAGGAGAACATTGATTTTATGCCCACCATCCTGTCCCGATTTGACATGATCTTCATCGTTAAGGATGAGCACAATGAGGAGCGAGACATGGTGCGTGGAGCCGCGGGTGCAGCTGGACTCAGGGTGCCCCTTTCTTTGGGAGGAGGAGGAGGCAGGGGCCTTCCTGCTCTCTGACTGCCTCTGCTTTCCCAGACGCTGGCCAAGCACGTGATGGCCTTACATGTGAGTGCCCTGACGCAGACCCAGGCCGTGGAGGGTGAGATCGAGCTGAACAAGCTGAAGAAGCTCATCTCCTTCTGTCGGACGTGAGTGTCTTTGGCACCTGGGAGGCAGTGGTGAGAGGCAAAGCACCCGGCACTCTGGGTGCCCTTTCTCTTAACTCCTGCCTTGGGAAAAGGCTGCAGGAGGAGCTCTCTGTGGTGCTGCAACACCCAGGGAAGGGAGGGGTGCCCAGGGGTCCCTCCCCTTGGGCGCTGGCTCCAGCTGGTGTCCCCCTTGCAGGAAGTGTGGCCCTCGGCTGTCGGCAGGGGCGGCGGAGAAGCTGAAGAACCGCTACGTCCTGATGCGCAGCGGCACCCGCCAGCACGAGCAGGAGAGCGACCGCCGCTCCAGCATCCCCATCACTGTCCGGTGGGCAGCACCCCCTCTGGGGCTAGGCCGTGTTACTGGGCTCCTCCAGGAAGGGGCTGGGCTGTGAGGCTGTGGCCCCGAGCCCTGAAAGTGCTGTGGGGGGAGGCAGGAGGTGCATGGAGTGGGGTAGGTGGGGATGGCAGGAGCTGGGGGGAAGAAAACACCCTTGAAGCGGCAGTAGAAAGCAGGGAATGTCTCTGGTGGCTGCAGGCAGCTGGAGGCCATCGTGCGCATTGCCGAGTCCTTGGCGAAGATGAGGCTCCAGCCCTTTGCCACCGAGGCAGACGTGGAGGAGGCCCTGCGGCTCTTCCACGTGTCCACGCTGGATGCAGCCATGTCGGGCAGCCTGTCAGGTGAGGAGGAGATGCTCTGTTCTGGGGGTAGCAGAGACATGCTGGGCCTGGCTGCAGAGGGCAGGGAGAGACGAGCTCCTCCCTCAGGACCTGGCTGTCAGGGGCAGGTGCTGGACCTCCTTCCTGAGCAAAGACAAAGCAATGCTTTGGGCAGCAAGGGGCCAGCATGGCTGTGGGGCTGTGCCTCACACAGAGAGCAAAGGCAGACACTGTGCTGCTCAGGGGAGGGCTGGTTTGGACCCTTGTGGCCCCAAGGGCAGAATCTGGTGCTAGGTGTGGTTCCCCAAACCTATTAATCCTCTAAGATCTTTTTCTATGGGCGTGAAGACAATGTTTCCTTGGGCAGCAGCATGGAACAAAGGGTTTGAAGAAAGCTCCAGCAGCCAGGTCCACATTGAGTTCTGTGGTTGGAGCTCCACAGCCTCTTACAGTGGAGTTGTTCATGGGTTCCCTAAAGTCTGTAAGCTGTGCAGGTGTGGTGGGAGACACAGGAGCTGAGCTCTGTGTCCTGGACAGTGACAGCTGGGCAGCACAAAAGCTCACTCAGTGTCTCCCTGCAGGGGCAGAAGGCTTCACGACACAGGAGGACCAGGAGATGCTGTCCCGCATTGAGAAGCAGCTCAAGCGCCGCTTCGCCATCGGCTCCCAGGTGTCCGAGCACAGCATTGTCCAGGACTTCATGCGCCAGGTGGGTCAGGGACCCAGGGAGGCCTGGGCTGTGAAACCAGGGACCCCAGGCTGCTGCTGGGGGCATGAAACCCCTTCCTCAAGGGCAGACTGGTGAACCTTTTGGTCATGCGTTTGAAGTTGTGTGTAGGGAATGGTGTGCAATGTGATTGCAGAGTTTAAGGAGACTGAGGTAAGTTTCTGCAAAAGCTCTGAGGGCTGGGGCTGTTTGGGGTCCTACCCTTGAAACCAGAACTGTTTGATTTGTGACACTGGCTGCAGTCAGATCTAAAGTAGGGAAAGGAGGCATCAGTGTCTTGGGCTTGCTCCTTTTAGAGTCCTAGCCAGGCTTTGGCAGAGGTTGCAGGTTCCTGCCGAGCTCCTGTTGGCTATTCCACACTGGCTCACCTTCCTCCGCTCTCCCCCTTTGCAGAAGTACCCAGAACACGCCATCTACAAGGTGCTGCAGCTGATGATGCGGCGGGGGGAGATCCAGCACCGCATGCAGCGCAAGGTCCTGTACCGCATCAAGTGACCTCCCTGTCCCAGGCTGCAGGAGGGAACTGCTGCTGCTGACACTGCCCAGGAGCAGGCAGAGTGCCCCTGGGAGCTGGGGCCTGCTCCTGAAAGAAGCTTTTCCTCGGGGAGCCCAAAAGCCCCAGGCCTCCATCTTGAACGAGGATTTGTGGTGCTTAGGGCATCCCTTTTGTGCTCTGTTGCTGTGTCATGTCTGTGTTTCTTTGAACTTCAAAAGCTTTTAGTTTGTATTAAAATAAAACCTGATATTGGTGGCTTGGAATCTTTGCCCCTGAGGGGCAGAGGGGATGGATCTCCTTCCTCCTTTGAAGGGGGTGCAGGATTTTGGATAGAAAGGTGTCCCTCCTGCCTGCCCTCTCTTAATGCACTTACTCTCACCCAGGCTCCAGCCTCATGGGCAGCACCAGCAGCCCTGAAGGCAGAAACTCAGTTCTCTCTCAGGGTTTGTCTATTAAGGCATGAAGCCTGTTGGCACAAGCTGTCCAGTTGGGCTCAGCAGTGCAGGAGGCACTTTGCCACTCCCTGTGTGCAGTCTGCTGCTTCCTTCCCCCTCAGCCAGTGGCAGTGAAGGAAATTATTTGCTGTTTGTTCCCTGCTCTTTGCTAATCCTTCTTTGCTCTCTTGCTGGGCTGCAGCAGGGACACTCTTTACCCTGCAGTGTTAAAGGGCTGTGTGAAAGTCTTGCTTGAGGCATGGGCAGAGTTCCCTTCATTATCCTTCATCTCCATCCTCACTCCTTGCTCCAGTGAGGATGGAGATGAAGGATAATCCCTATGAGCTGTGTGCTGTCCTCCACGTAGTCCCTGCCACCTCCTCCTTTGTGCCAGTGGCCTTGGGGAAGATTGTCCCACACACCAGGAGCCTCTCCTGGACACTGCCCTGTGCAGCTACTCACCCTCGAACTGCATTTGCAGCACAACCTTGCACTTGAAAACTTGGCAGATTTTTGTTATTTCTAGCAAATCAGTACTGGCTCTCTCAGGTGTTCTCACAAAGATGTGTGGTGCTGGTAGGGCCCTGCTCTCAGCAGCCTGTGAGGACAGTGGTGGGGGCCTTGGAAGGCAGCGGTGTTGGGTGAGCAGAGCTGCTGCCCGTGGTGGGCAGGCTGGTGCCCGTGGCTGCTTTCAGGCTGAGAAACCCCAGGAGAGGTTTCAACAGCAACAGAAACCTTCAGGGCCAGCAGAGGGTACCAGAGCCTCGAGGATGCCAGACTGTGGCCCTGCTCGTGGCGCTGCCTCCTTCTCCTGGAGGGAAAACCAAGGGATCCCAATGGGCTGTGCTGTGCACTCAGTCTGGCAGCGCCACACGAGGGCTGGGCCCCACTGCAGCACTTGGGGGTCCAACAACATCCCCCTGCTGCTGGGTTTGAGGCACATGGTGCACTCTGTGTGTGGTTGTGGAGTTGGAAGTCTGGAGGGGTTGGTGGTGGTGGTGGCATGGGAGAGACTGGCTGCAAATTAGAGGAACAGCCTTCTGCTCTTCATTCTCCCATTTTTTGGTTAGGGACAGCCTTTGTGGGGGGCTAGAAGGAGGAGAAGGCTAACCTAGACTCCCAAAGAATAGGCCAGGATAGGTCTCTCATTCAGGTGATTTTATTGCCCCATGTTTTTGCATGTGCCAAGCACCTTGCAGTGTTTCTTGGATGCCCCAAGCAATGCTGGGGCAAAAGAGGGCCCCTTTGTTTCCCCTCAGGAAAAAAAAAAGGCATCTTCTGTCCTCACAGTGCTCCCTGGATGGAAAAATAAGAGAGGGATGTTGCTGCTCCATGGAGGGGATCATCTCCAGGAATAAGTGTAAGTGGATGTGGGAATAACAGCCACATCCTGCCCTAGAAACTGAAGTTCTCAAAACTCCTGTGTCTGTGAGAGCATCCTGCCCTCCTCACGAGCTGGCAGCATCAGGAGGGGCTCTCAGGGCAGGGTCAGCACAGGCCTGAGGGAGCAGCCTGGTGTGGTGGCTGTGTTTCTGCAGAGCTGCAGTAATGGGTCCTGCAGGTCTCTCAGCCCTGCCAGTGTCCCACAATTACCCCTGTGCCTGCTCTGAAGGTGCAGGCAGTATCTGTGGTCCTTTCAGAGGTGCACAAGAGCTCAGCAAAGAGGGGAGTGTGTGTGGGAGTGCAGGATCAGTACCCACAGCCTGCTGCTAGTGCTGCCTCTGGAGGAGACTGAGCCTCTGCTCCCAGGCTGGAAAAGAACACCCAGCAGCGGGGCTGCATGGGGAGAGAGATGGGCAGAGGGTAAGGGAACACAGTGCAAAGGGCTCTATTTCCCTCATGTACCTTCCTTCCCCCTTCCCTCCTGGCTTCTTTTCTTCCCTCAGGCACCCCCTCATCATCACAATTATTTTTTTCTGTGCTGGAGCAAAAGGACATGGCTGGATTTTGGCTGCCAGAGGTGGTCATGTGTCATTCAGAGGTTTTAAATGAGCCATCATCTCCAGGAACATTAAGCTGTGCTGGGCGTTGGCAGGTGTGGAGGTTGGAAATTGTCATTTTTTAATGTTGTGTTCGTGACATGATAAGAGCTGAGGTGGATTTCTGTGCTGGGGATCAGAATGATTGATGTCTTTGTGCCAAGAGCTGTGTTGATGATATGGTGTGAGGTTATGTAAGTGTGCATACGACGTGAAACATCTTTTAGCAATTAATGCATGCAGTGTTATCCCAAGGAGCGGAGCTGGGATGTGCACAACTGGCATTGTTTGGAACTTGAGCTCACTGCTTGGTGCTGACTTGTGTTGAGCACAGCACTGCAGGTGGAAACTGTGTGAGGAACAGCAGTTCTCAATTGGATAGGTGCACGGTGATATCTATTTGATAAAGGACCATCATCCTCCTGGTGAAGGCGTGTCAGTCTCATCTGAAGTTCTGACATGCTGAGATTTGGGATAAAGTCCCTGTCCAAGTGTGGTTAGATGACCAAAAATACTAACAGAGAGAGCAAAACCAGTCAGGCTTAGCCAGTTGGATCTGAGCAGCAGAGCATTGCCTTACCTGGCCTGCTGACCTGGCCCTGTCCCTTCCTCCCCTCAGTGCTGCCTCTGGCACAGGAAGCCCCTTCCCTACCCCTGGCTTGGCTCTCTGGGAAGCACAGCTGGATGGATGTAATCACCCCAAACCAGGCAGGCACCAACAAGGATCAGGTGCCTTTCATTCAAAGCTTGGGCTGTGGTGGAAGCCCTCTTGCCCCAGTGAATTAGTACCTGAAGAACTGGTAAACTACATCTGATTCTGCATGAGATGGGTTGATCTGTGTGAGTGCATCACTCCAAAGAGAACCAGTCCACTGGGCTCTTGCCAGCATTTTTGGCTGTCCGAGGACGTCGCCTTAAGCTGCACCAGGGAAGGTTTAGGTGGGACATTAGGAGGAATTTCTTCACAGAAAAGATGCTTGGAAGGGGCTGCCCAGGGAGGTGTGTAAGGAAAGACTGGACGTGGTGTTTAATGCCACGGTCTAGTTGACTTGGTGGTATTAGGTCATAGGTCAGACTTGATGATCTCAAAGGTCTTTTCCAATCTAGTGGATTTGTGATTCTGTGAAGCTCATCAGAATATTTCTGTGAAATGTCAGTGGAGCTCCACTACTGTAAAATCCAGCAAAGCTGAGTCATCACATCTGCACCACTCAGATTTCTTCCATCTCTGTGTGGGATGAGAGCTGTTGCATTGCAGCAACATAACCTCTGAGCATGTTGTGAGTGTCACTTCCTCCATAAAATAAAACAGAACCCAACTGCAGAGTCCTGAGGGCTATTGCTCAAGGATGTGAGATAAACACTGGCGGGTGGGATTGGCTGATATGGGCAATGTGAGAAACAATCTCATCTGGTCCAGCAAGCACCAACCTCAGACAAATGAAGCTGGGACTCCTTCCCCCTTTCTGCTGCTGACTTAGTTGAGCAAGTGACTTTATCTCCTTGCCTGTTCTGGATAATGACCTTTTTGGAGCACAGATCACTTCTTACCATGATTTTGTGCAGTGCCCGAGAGAACCAGTAGCCCAATATCAGTGGCAGAGTTTACTTGCTGCCCTAAGTAACACTAATACATTCTAGGCTTCTCCAGCCCTGGTTAGGATGAGAAATTTATCTCCTGCAGGCAAAGAAATTCCTTTGATTTGCTCTGGACAATGCCAGAAAAGATCAAGAAATGGAGGAAGACCGTGGTGCAGCAGTGCTGTGCTGCCATGTGGAGCAGCCCCCGTGGCATGGGCTGGGGTGCCTGTGCAGTGCTCTGCTGGGTGGGGCTCTTGTGCTGAGTCTCAAGTCCTCTAGGTTTGGTTGGCAGCCTGTACCCCCTAATTCTGGGCTAGGTTCCTTCAAAAGCCCAAACCACTCATTCTCCCACAGCAGTGATGTACCAATGTCTGCCACTGCTCTTTGCCATGTTTTGCCATCCTTTTGCAACATCCTGTGCTCTTTCCTGGACACCTCTGCTCCAGGTGTCTCCCAGCAATCCCAGGCAGTCCATTTACTCCTCCTCCCCTCCATTTCATGCCTCATGCCCGCTCTCTCCTCTCATCTGCATGGTCATCCCCTCCTATTTCCCTTCCTGGCCATTGTGGTCCGTCCCATGCCACCCTGTCACCTTACAGTGCTCAGCAGAAGCCTCCCTGCTCCACAGGCAGGCAGGACAGCAGGGTATGACCTGCTTGATCAGCTCTCAGGACTGCCTGTTAGGAACAGTACACCAAGGGACATGCCTCAGAGAAGACTCCCTGGACTGTCTGCTGTGGCCATTCCTCTTCTCCTTGCCCTTCAGCTTTTACCCAGCCAAGGTGCTCCACTTCCTCTCCCCATTATTTATCTTCACCTTTTCTTGCCTCCCTTTTCTATTTTTTCATCAAACTTTTTTTATTTTTTTCTCAGACTAGGGTGTGGGTAATTTGGCCAGAAATGCCCCAGATCTCTGG
Source organism: Melospiza melodia melodia (assembly GCF_035770615.1). Classification (NCBI taxonomy): domain Eukaryota; kingdom Metazoa; phylum Chordata; class Aves; order Passeriformes; family Passerellidae; genus Melospiza; species Melospiza melodia. Next base: position 52,739,568 of record NC_086197.1, read on the forward strand.
CCAGGAAAGCCAGGCAGCACTGGTTTATCAGCCTTCCGGGCCCTCAGAACAGCAGCAGGAGCACTATCCTGCTTGCCTTGGTCCCAGTCCCCATGGACTGCTTGCTGAGTGGGAGGCAGCTCTGTCCATAGCTGGCCAGTGCTGTGTGCCCATCAGCACCCAGCACCTCTGCAGTTTAAATAGGCATCTATAAATAGATGCTCAGGCATCCTTCCTTTCTGGAAATCCTTCACTTGATAGAATCTGTCAGGTTTCAAACTGCACCTGGTATTTCTACACTCTGAAAGAAATTATCAAAAAGGTGAACTTCAGTATTTCACTAGGACTGTGGAGCTAAGTGCATAACGTTAAAGATATTTATAAGATTTTTAGAGAAACAGTTGACAGCTCATCTAGCATACAGGTAATATCACTGTCCTAGACCCTTGCACCAGAATAAGGTGCACAGTGTACATTATCAGTTATCTTCCATTTGTGTTTTGTAATGAGGAGGTGTTGGGTGGTCTGCCCAGGAGTGCAGACTGTCACCAGTCTGGGAGGTTTGTCATTCATGTGGGTCCAGCAGGTGAAGGGTGAGGGCATGAGCTGGGCAGAACCAAAGATCCAGAGGAAAACAGCTCTGCCAGCAGCACATGGCTCTAACCAACTGCTCAGTGCCAGAGTCCTGCATACCTGATGCTCAGTCCAGATCTTTTGTCAGCATGGCTGCTGCAGTGGGGGAACTACAATGTCTGATTTACCTGACTTCTCCTGAGTCAGGTACTTAAAATACCAAGGTTTCCACAGTAATATCACTACTGCCATGCTGCACCAACATGGCTTTACTGTGCCCTACTCAGGGACAAATGCAACTTAGAGTAATAGATAAATCCCATGCAAAGAGGGTGAAGCTTCTGCTGTTGCATCTCCTGCACTGGAGAAAAGGGTAATGCAAGGTCAGAGGACCAGCTCAGAAGGAGAAGCCCAGCATATGAGTCCCTTCTCTATGAGAAAAACCAGAAGACCTATTTGTTTGTGGCTCATGCTGCATGCCCCAAATCCAGAGACACAATTTACAGTCGTGACCCCTTCACCTTTCTTGCTCCTCCGAGGATAAAATGGTTTCCTGTTTATTTCAAGGGGCAGCTGTTGTATGCACAGGGGAGAGCAGCACTCATGGTTAATGTGGCTGATGTCCAGACACGTTCTGCAGAAGTTGCTTGTTTGTTTGCTGGGTTGTCCAGCAGCTGCTGAATGTCCAGACTTTGGGAATAGGAGACTCCCAGGCAATTCTCAGATGCTAGAGCATGGGAGAGGACTTGTTCCCCCCACACTGGGATCAGCGGGCAGGGAAGAGGTCCTGAGGTCTTTTTTCAACATCTGCCATGTGCTGAAGTATTTTAGGAGCTATTAGGTCCTCCTTTGACTTCTTCACCTGGCTCATGTGTGGCCCAGAGATGTTCTGTGTCACCTGTGGGAGAGCAGAGGCAATGCTCTTCCCCGGGATCCCATAACCTCAGTAAATGCTGCTACACATGAGCTGGGGTTCATAGCCAAGGCTGTGAGACATCCAGGACCAGTGAGGGAAAATTCCTGCAGTCAGTGCCCAGACAGGCAAGAGAAGTCTTGGGATGTAGACAATCCTAAAAATACTATCACCATGGGAGTCACTCCTCAGGCTGCTTTTGTGGTCACTTGGACAGAAGAAAATGTCCCAGATGTGGAGGATGCAGCTCCAGGGAGGTTCTCTGCCAGACATGCCATCACCATAGGCCATTTTTGATCTCCTCCATCAGCTTGGAAGAGGCAATTCAAATTGAATACCCATAGGAAGGAAACATCAAGGACAATTAAATGCAAGAGAAAGACAAAGCTTGATGGCCCCTTCTCTGTATGTTTCTTTGTTGACACCAAGAGCACTTCTCATGTTTACTTTTCTTCTTGCATCTGCCTGCCAGAGCTGTGTTGGCTGTTTATGTTTTTTAATGCTACATTGACCCAGATTTGGAACAGGCAGGTGGTGATCCAGGCAGTCAGCTATACTTATGCAGTCAGCTATGAAATGCTGAAATTGAAAGAACTCAAAGCCTAATCTCCAGTGACCCATACACAGGCATCAGAGTCACCATCAGAGTCTGGAACTGGGGCACTGAGATACAGGCTGCAAAGTGGAGACCTGGCAAGAGCTGGCCTAATGAATCAGTTGTGCCCTCTGGTCAAGCCTTTGCCGGTACCAACCCAATATATTTACTCATTGGCTTTGATTTTCAGCAGCACATCCTGTGTGCACCTCCAGGCTGGAAAAAGTGCTGGCTCACAGGCATTGCAATAGCCAAGGGCTTTGGAGAGCTCCTGTTGAAGTGGCAATTTGTTTAAAACATGTCATCCACCTGCGTATGACACAAAGAGAATGTGAATGGTTCTGTTCTGGGTCACAGCAAGCAGCAGGAGGTAGGTGAAACCTGTACAGTTCAAATGACTGTAACTTCTCTGCTAGTTAATTTCTCAGCTTTCCCTGGTCCCTTTTGTGGCCTCCCTCATTGAAGGCGGCAGCGGCACAAAAGGAACAGTGAGAGGCTGCCCAGGGCACCACTGGGTGGAGGCAAGGGAAGCACAGGGCCAGTGGGAGCTGCTGGGAGGGGAGGTCTTGTGTAAAGCATGCCAGGGCAATCCCACTTCCCAGTGCTAACCTGCTCCCAAAGTGCTGCACAGGTCTGTTATGTTCATTGGTGTAATCACATTTATTGCAGCAGGGTGTCAGGGAGAGTCCGGATCCTTGCCTCACTATCTGGAAAGAAAGTAATCCCTGCTCAGTGCATTTCAGCCAAATACATTGACAAATAGCAGAGGTGAGCACTGTAATATGCTAGTGAGAGAAAAAGGGATTGCAGCACTTCTCTGCAGAAGGAAAATTGGTTTCTGTTTAAGCATAAGTTAAATATCAGAGAAATGATGATCTTACAAATGAAACATAACACCCCCAGGGGCTTATTCCTGTACCAGCCACTAATTTACTGCATGACCTTCAGTAGTTCATTCATTGCCTCCATCAATTTTTTTGTCAAACAAGCCCAGTGACAAATTCCTTTCTTGCAGAGGTCTTGTGAGTACTATGCATCTCCACCAGATCCTCACGGGATATATCAAAGGCAAAGTGTTTTCTCAACGAGATCTCATTTAATCTCCTCACTGATGTAATGTGGCACATTAGCTCGTTGTGCTAAGCCTGGAGCCTCCCACTCAGAGCCCATCCCACCCGCCTCACATGAAGGTGTGTGTTGCCCTTCTGAGCACACTTCCTTCCTCTCCCCCTGCTTCCCTGGATATCTTTGTAGCCTCCCTAACACCTCCGCCCTTGCCGTAGCACGCCGGTCTCCACAGAAGAGCCCTTGCCTTGGCACAGACAGGCAGAGCCAATCACTCCCCTTTAAAGAGAGGTGTTGCCTCAGCAACCAGAGTTTTGAAGTTGAGCAAAGTTCTGAAGAAAAATCCCAACCAATTGTGATGGGAAACGACACTCAGGAACCATGTTGCCATGGCAGCCTGAATACAGAACTTGGTGTTTTGAAAATATAAAAAGACTGTGCTTCAAATGAGTCCAACTAACTTAATGCCTTTGTCAGGTAGCTGCACAATGCCAAGGGTCTGGCATTTGTGTTTTATAGCTGGCATGTGAATGACTTCATCATTTCTGAAATGAAAGTAATTTTTGCTCTCAGTCTGATAGACGAGTATTTGAGACCACACGTTCTTCCAGGCTGCCTAGTCTGGTATTGATCTGTTAGGGTTATTTCTGTCATTTGAACTCCATCAGTTCTTGGTTGTCTTGGTTTCCACATCTGTGTTTCATCTGTTATTTCATTTGGTGTACTTCTCTGTCTCAGCGTCTGGGCTAAAAACAGCAGGTGATTTGTTCAGAGGGATGGGTCCTCTTGCTAGAACCACAATCTTTCTTCTGAGCCATGAGGTGCATGAGTGGCTTACAGGGAACGCAGACTTTTTCATACAGCTCTGTGAGCTGAACCAAACATGATTTTTCTGCATCAGCTAGATGCCTTCTCCTAATTACAGTGAGGAAGAGGAATAATCAGCCTGAAGGTATTCCTGTGCCTGTTGGACAGACTCACTTTGCAAACCCAAATGTGAACTGAATTCTTCTGAGAGTCTGTAAGAGCATCCAGATCTGGAGTTTATCACCATTTGCCCTAGAAGGGCCTGATTCTTGTTTGGCAGCTTCTTGGTAGAGCTTCCTGTGACCTGGGAAGTAAGAGCAGAAGGAGGATGAGAAACTGAATTTTGGTGATCTGCTGCTGTTATTCTTCACTGCCACAGACAGCCAGCCCTCTGGTAAAAGCAGTGTGGGTAGGAAAAGGGCTGTGAGATGCAGCAGGGGAACAGGCACTGGTCCAGTGCTGGGAAGACTGAATCCCAGACATTCATAGAAGGAGGCAGATTCTCAGTATTTAGCTGAGAAATAACCTGGGGCTCTGACACCACATTTCATTCCTTGCTGGTGGAAAGCTAAGCATGGGAACAGCTCTCTCAGCTGGCTAGAGCAAATATGACTTTGGCAAAGTCAACTCTCCTCTGCTGGCAGAGAAACAGTTCAGCTGAGGAGCACCACACTCGGGTGCAGCGAGGCCACGGACGGGTGCCCGTGTGCCAGCTTGGGCTGAGTGCATGCACAGAGCACGGTGACACGAGCACTTCCCACCTAGGCTGGGCCACAGCTCAGAGATCACATCCCACCGTCATCTGGGACTTCTCTTTGCCCCTTGTGCACTGGAGTGTGGACGCGGCTTCATCATCCTCAGCATCCTCCCCATTGCCCTGGGTGGGCCAGTGCTGGCTGCTCTGCCTTGTAAGCTGTGTGGGAGTGACCTAATTTGGAGAAATTGTGGGAGAAGCATCAGGAAGCCCACAAGGAAGTGGGAATTTCTGAGCTCCTTGGCAGGAGCTCAAGCCATGTATCCATCCCCTGCAGCTCCTGGGCACTCTTCCCTGGGTCATCTGCTCCCCTGGTCCATGTGTGCACCTCACCCCAAATGCTCCTCTCCAAGGAGACAGTTTATCTCTAGTGCTTTGGAGAGAGGAGTCACTGTTCCTAATTACTCAGCAGTACAAAGGTTTCTAGTCTCTCATTTTCCCCTGACAGTTTTATTATGGAAATATTTTTTACTCTGGGCTCTCTCCTTTGTGTTTTTGTGTGGCTTTTACAATAGGGGCTCTTCAGTGCTTGCTCTCAAGCAGCTCCAGTGAGAGACTGGCTTCAGCCAAAACACACAGCTGCCTCTGAGGAGGCAGGCAGAGAAATGCTGGCTGTTCTGTAAGGGCACGCTCAGCTCAGTCCCAGCTCCCCAGCCTCCACTCCTACACCTGCCTTTGCTTCTCTTGGCCTCCACAACTGCAGCAGACCGACAGGCAGTCAGTCCCATGCCTGGTGACAGTTTCTCTTTGCAGCTGTGCTCTGCCCATGATGTTTGGGACTGCAGGGCTATGAGCTTCACCCCTCATGGAGCTCCTCTTGCCCCTCCACCTAATTACTCTATCTTATCTGCTGTTTGTACAGAGCCATGCCAACAGATGGAGAGATATGAGGTGTGGGACATACCCAGCAGATGAAGATGGGATCTGGAAAATAAATGGAAAGAATGTGACGTCACTCTATTCACTTCAAATGGATCCTTATCTGAGCCTGTTGAAGTCTGAGGCAGTTTTGCTGGAGATTATTGTCACAATTATTTAATAAAGAAATTGTATAAAATCCATAGTCATTAGTACATTTGAGATTGTTCTAGTTTACTAGACAAGTAAGTGCTCAATCGTACAGCAACCTCATTGAGGAGGTTTATTTTGTGCCATGAGGGCTAAATATATTTCTGAGCCACACACTTTATATACTTAGACAGAAACCTCAGTCTATGTAAGAAAAAGCATAGAGAGGCATCATTAACCAAAATTAAAGTATTGTCCTGCCCTTGATCCTGTCCACCACATTTTGCAATTTTGCACAGAATGGGTCTGTCTCCTCTCAGTGCACAGGCTATAAGGGTATCACAGTCACCATGTGAGAGCAGGGCATTGAAAGTTGATTGTGTGTACCCCAGCCCAAGGCAGTCAGTCTGCCCCAGCAGTGGAGCTTTCAGGGAGTGGGATCTGTGTAGGGTGCTCAGATAAGGAGGGAAGGTCTGTTTCATGTTAGGTTAGTATTTTTTGCTTGTGTTGTAGTTTCTATGAGAAGGGATGAGTAAAGTTGAATTGGTGGGAATGAAGCAGAACTGGTGTTCTAGAGAAGTCCCAGTGGATCCATGGTGGTTGCTTTGCTAATACTTTATTGCTCAGAGTTGACTCACTCTGTCCAGGGGGGACCTGATCAGCAGCAGCAGAAGCTGCCTCGCAGGACAGAGCGTGGTGATGTGGCTTTTTCCCAGGATGGTGGAGAGGACCACGTGCCATAACCTCTGACAGTCTTCACAGGGCCTGTCAGGAAGGTTTCTGCAGTGTGGCTCCGTGGCTGCCTGCAGTTTTGGTGCTTGGGCTTTGATATGTGCACATGTTTTTGTGTGTGTGCACTCATCTGTAAGTTGTAAATTGCTGTGCTTCTCAACCAAAAGACACTCTAGCTCCTTCTCAACACCCTTGAGAACTGCTGGCTGGAAACACTACCAGCATAAATAACCAGGGAGACCTGCAATTTCCCACATCCCAAAATAGGAAAATGGCTCCAACTTCTCCCCATTCTTTTTTTTTTTTTTTTTTTTTAATGGGGGGCTTGTGACTGAATGAATCCCTGCTTTCTGGTCTCAGCAATTGGCAGAAAGCACTGTTTATAGTGTGTGTACAGATGTGCAGAACCAGCCCCAGTGCCAGGGCTGGAACAAGGCCCTGCCACCCCTGGTCTGCTGAACAAGGCATGCTATGACACCCCGCTATGAGGCAGTGGGACTGGATCCATCCCAGCTCCTTGCAACCAGGGCAAAGCTGTTCTTGTGCCCTGGGCTGCACTCTTCCTTCTTGTGAGCACCCTGGGGCTGCCAGCTTGGCTGTGCACGGCTCTGGGCTTCACCTGCGACCACTTGCTAGCACCCCGTGTGAGATGCAATGGTAAAATGGGTTTTCCAGTAACTTTCCTCAACAGATCTCCCATCTCTCACACCAGGAGGGCCAGCATGTCCTCTCAGGACTGGTTTGCACCCAGGCCCAAGCCTGAAGATGCTGCTGCTTTGAGGAGACAGTGGCAGCATATCTCCCACATCCAGAGGAATGAGCAGAAGACAGCAGAAAGAGATGAAAGCATGATTAACACCCAGGAGCACCTGAAATCAGAAGGGAAGTGAGAAGCATCACCTCTGAGTATTGAGGCCATCAGGCTGGAGCTGGAGCAGGCAATGAGAGGCACACAGAAATAAATGACTCACTCAGAAAAAGGTCAGCCACACTTGATTTGCCAGAGCCAATTTGTGGTGAGTGTGCAAGCTGGGACACGCAGCAGTGACCACTTTCAGAAGATTTGTTTTGAGGCCACTGTGAATGTCCCTTCTTGGAAACACTTGCCCTGAGAGCTTTCAGCCAGCAACATCTCACCCTGAGGAGGACTGGAGGGGGGCACAGGCAGGGGTCTTTATTGGCAGGCAAGGCTGGTCAACAAATGGAAAATTTTAGTGAAATCAAAAACATTAGGAGTTATTTTTGCAAAACTTCATGTTAGTATTGTTTGCTTTCCCTAAGAGAAAAGAAAAATGCTAGAATTTCAGAAAAAAACCCCACTTTTTAATTTTCAATACTTCATTTTCTACCAAATCCAGGTGTGGAAATTGGTGAAGATGGCTTCATGAAGATGGACTGAATGAAGATTCATCTAGGAAGGAATAAAATAGGTAATTTCTAAACACATTAAGGGACAAGAGAGATGATTTTCCACAAGAGTATTTTGTCATGCCGTGTTCCATGTCTCAGTTTGCACAGAGGGTCATTCCATGAGTACCCACTTAGGACACCCTTTGGTAACAACATCCTCTCAGCAGAATTGTCCTGGGACAGCTCAGATAACAGAACAAAACATTTCTTCTTCTAAAAACGGCTCCCAGGCAGTCTCTGGGCACTCTCAATCTGATTATTTAAGTGGAGTTTGAGTACAAGATGTGATTTGGTCATTACAAACTCCCACCCTTAAATAAATTTACATTGGTGTTTCACAGGAATGTTTACTCCTGCTTCCCCGAGTTCCAGACATTAAACAAATGGGTTTTGCTTAATTAAAAGCACTCTGCAGGGATGCTCCCTTAGCTGGGAGATGAGAGATGAGGAAAGGAAACAAATGGGGGAAAATGAGATGTATTTCTTCTTCTCTTGAAACTGCAGATTTGTGTCAGGATCTCCCATTCCACAATTTTTTTAATACATGGGGTTGTTTGGCTTCAGAGTTAAAAATCCATAAAGCAAACCAATTCATTTTAAGTTTCCCATATGGATCTCAAAAAGAACAAGATATTCCTTTGCACTGCAGCATAGTTGGGAGTCTTCCGTTTGGTTGGTTTTTCTTTTTTTTTCTTTTCCCTTCCATTTTTTCTTTCCCTGCTCTGGCAGGGTGGGAAGTGTTTCTGAAGGGTGTCATACCTCTCTGTCCCAAGCAGGACTTTGTGTTCCATGGCAGAGAACAAGCCCAGCTGAGAGGGGTCAGGACATGCAGGGACAAGGGTAGTGTGCGTGCTGTACTGATGGAGAGGTGCTCTCCAGAATCCTGGGTCCTGAAGGCCTGGGAGCCCTCACAACTCCATAATTTCCAAGGCAGGTTCATGTGAGTCATGCCAGGGGAGCTAAGGTGAATGTAAGGTAAAGAAAGACGTGGTGCTACCAGCCTGAGATCCAACTTTCCTCTGCCTCCTCCAGCAGGCAGTTTTGCAGAAGGAAGAGTGCAGCATGCAGGGTAAGTCCTGAGTGGTGTTGCCTCAGAAGAACCCTTCTGAAAATCAGGAGTTACAGGAATTCCTGAGCCAGGAGATGCTTCTGGGTGCTGTGTTTAATAACCACCAAAGAAGCCAGCTACAGCTACCACAACACCTCATCAAGAAATTCCACTGGAGCAATAATGAGCATTTTTTGCCAAGATCCAGAGAGCTCTTTGTGCTGCCATTCTAACTACATTTTTATACTTGACAGTTTTCAAAACACTATAAAGTTATACAAGAATGAACTGAATGCTGTTCTGCCTATGTTGGATTGTGAGCTGGAGCTGAATTTGGTGTTTCAGCCTAGCCTCTGTATTGCTAGAGAGAGAAATACTCCCAGCACCCTGTTGGTGAGCAAAAAAGACTCCCAATCATAAAGGAAATTGAGAAAACAAATAACTCTCAGCTCTGTTATTATTTATAAAATGAGAATATTTCCTATTCTTATGAAATAATGTGTGAAGATATTTTCATAGAAAACTTTTGCAGAGCATCTCAGTGCTAAATTCTATGACCAAAAAAGGGTTTCTTGGTGCTTCTGAACTGCTTTTTCTAAATCTAGGTGGTATATAGGATTTTTCACTAGTCTTGGACACTTACTTGGCTCCAGAACACATGGCAAGTCACAGTGTTCTGGAGCCAAATGGTACTGAGCAAATATGCAAGCAAAGGTTACTGTGGAGCATTCACCTTATGAAAATGTTCCTAGAGTGATGGAAGAGGAAAAAGTTTAAACAGCTGTTGAGAAAAGAGGGTTTTGCAGGAGTGAAATATTTCATATAATAAGCAAAACTTAAGAAGTAAGCCAAACACCAGGAATAACAAAACAACAGAAAGAAAAGCAGAAATATTTTGAAATACATCAGTGCATCCTCATAGAGATGCCCTTTAATCAACCTAGTGCCATTGGATTTGTTCTCTCCTCACCATTTAAGGAGCTCCTTGCATTTTCTGTGCATCATTGTGACATTGATCCTAGCGTGCAATGAGTAATTGTGTTTTCTTTTAGTGAAAATTTCCAGCCCCTAGCTTGGTTTCTATAGCCATGTTCTTGCAACCATTCTTGAGAGGGTGCCTGATATTGTTCCACTTATTCATTAATAACATGTGTTGTGGCTTTTTCTGATGTAAACATTAGCCAGTCTTTCATTAGGTTTTTAATAAACTTGTCCACCACCACATACATTAAAATGAAAAATTACCAATGACCCCTTTTGCAAATCATTAATGATGACACGCAATTTGGCTGATGAATCACGGGTTTGCTGTAGATTTAGGCTATGTTTGTGTCCATCTCAGCGGAGTCTGTCCCCTTCTCCATGGTAACTGCTCTGCCTCTGACATCACTAGCCAAAATAGAGCATGGAGGTTATAAAATCCTGAGGGGGTGTGGGGTGGGGAAGAGTAGACAGACAGAATGAAAATATAATTCAATAAAGGAAAGTTCCTTAACGCTTCAGTCACTGGACAGTGCCCCATGCAGGCAAAAGATGTCTCAAATCTGAGAAATGGGGATATCAGGATTCCAGAGCTCAAGATTTGTGTGAGGTTATTGGAACAATTTGGAAAGCAAAACAATCTGTGACTTCTTTTTGGACAGAGTCAGGAAGCACTTTATCTATATAATTTTCTTTTTTGGCATCAAAAATCCTCTTCATCACAAGGAGGGTAAAGAGCCTGATGTTGGGAGTCAAAAAAGCAAAAGCTCTTTGACAGCTAGGGAGAGCCCCAAGAGCAGGAACTGCAGAATAAGTGTACTAAAACAGATGCCAGCCAGTACCACTCAATCTTTATCACAACCTTTACCTGTGGCCTGGGATGCTGCTTTTCCAAAACCCAGACCCCAGAAGCCATGAACTAGGTGACAAAAATTTAAAAAAAAGGGGGAAGGGAAGGGAAGGGAAGGGAAGGGAAGGGAAGGGAAGGGAAGGGAAGGGAAGGGAAGGGAAGGGAAGGGAAGGGAAGGGAAGGGAAGGGAAGGGAAGGGAAGGGAAGGGAAGGGAAGGGAAGGGAAGGGAAGGGAAGGGAAGGGAAGGGAAGGGAAGGGAAGGGAAGGGAAGGGAAGGGAAAAGAGATCTCTTAAAGACTTTTTAGTTAAAAGAGACAAATATAACAAAAAAGACCAACACGGAAATTCAAAACCAGAAGGGAGAAACAACGAACCCAAGGTTTCTGTATTAATATTTCAGAGTTCAAAGTACAACTGGGAATTTCCTAGGCCCAGTGTAGTGTTCTGGAGCCACCAGCACTGCAATTCGGGTGCCACTGGAGGACAGGATTGCTTAGAAGTTGTGCTGTGGGTGTGGGGAAAGGTCAAGAGAAGGGGAGGAGGTGGAGGCTGATCTTTGTTCATTGGGACAGGGCTGTTGGGCTGGGGAGGGTTAAGTGTTTCCTGGGGAATGGAAACTCAGCTCGGCCTCTTCAGAGCTCTGACGTGACAACACATATAAAATAAACACCAGTGAGTGTTAAGATAAAGCACACACACCAGGCCTGTACAATGTCGGGACCATTTTAGATCAACTTCACAAAGCTATTATGCCTTTATGACTTGTATTTTTAGCCAGTTTTATATGTCTTGAGGACTGCTTCATTTAGGGGGAAAAAAGCTAATAATGGAGCCATGTATTTTCTTATTGCAGCCCTGCTTTATTTACACTGAAGGTATATGAAACCCTCTTTCTTTGAACAAAACAGGAATGAAACAGCAGGAAACAGTTTCTTTGTTCACAACTCTGAGGCAGCATTTAGTCCCACAACCTTTTTCTCTATGTTCTGTCATTCCTATGTTTTCCCTTTCTTGGTGCCAGCATTTTTACCCCCTCATAAACCAGATGTAGCAGAGGTTTTGTTTATTTTTACTGTAATAAAATGTCTTCTAGGAAATTCAGAAAGCAAGTTGTGCAGTGAACAACAGCAAGAATGTAATGTGAGTTCCTGTAAAATTGTACCCACTGTCCCTGTCTCTATATCCACTCAAGAGCCCAAACAACACAGTGATCATGTGTCTCATCTCCATTTGCAGTTTGGCTTGACTGCATACTGAACAGGAAAAATAACTGTTAAATTTATGCTGTGGCCTCCCCCTCAGCACATTCCTAGCTTGAATATCTTCACTTGGTCATTGGTTTTCATGCAACTTGTAAGAATTTGTTATGTTTGAGACTTTCACTGTAGAAACTAGGGAGGCTGATGGCCAGACTGTGTTGTCTCTTATTTCCTTGGGACAGCGAGATGAAAAACACTAAACAAATCCACTGTCTTTTTAAAAATTATTATTGTTTCAATAAAACAAAGTAAGAAAGAAACAAAACGTGTGAAAAAGAGAGGAAGGCAGACAGGGAGGGAGGGAGAAATATGGTGAACAAAGGAAAAATTACATTTTAAGGAAATGTGAGGGGGAAAAGAAGTAAAGAGAAGAAACAGAGATAAAGAATCAAAAGTAATCTACAGATAGTTTAGGTAAAGGAATTTTACACTGGTTATTTTATAAAATGAATTTAATCTGCCTTGCAAATAAAGTGCAATTAAATAATGTTTCTCTATTAAAGACAAACATTAAAGGATAAGAAAATTTAGTTATGCCATCTGCAGAAACAGCTGTCAAATATCAGCTGTTTATTTTGATGGATCTGAGTTTGGACCACTGGATGTATGCACACCATATATATTAAATTCTATTAAGAGGATGGGTGACATGATTTGGTCCTTTGCCATGATGATTTTAGCCAGGTGCCTAAACAACCATGTTCCAAAGTGCTTTTGGCTGCAAGGATGGATGATCAAAGACCCAGTGTGGTCCAAGGGCCAGAGCTGAGGTTTGGCCTGGTGTCCAGCAGGACCCAGGGCAGTGGCAGGGGGCTGTGGAAGAGAGGCAGGAGGTCCCAGCCTGGGTTCATGGGCTGCAGGGCCAAGGCACCTCCAATCACCACTCTGGCCCCTCTTGCCCCTCCAAGATAAGGGCCATGATCATGCAGAGTATCTGCTGCCACGTGGCTGCAGACCCAGGACAGGCAGGTACAGAGTGGCCAACCACCCTCCCAGCCCCCTGCCCTAATCCATGCAGGGAGGAGCATCCCTCCCTGCCTCTGTCCCTCACTGTGCTCCCTCTGACATGGTGGCTGGCCCTGGTCAGCAGAGGGACTGTGTCTGATGGGAACCTTCTGGTCATGCATCTGCTCACACACACATGGTCACCAAGGCCTCCCTGCACTGGCAGGGTGCCACAGGAGAGGTGTCACCAGCAGTCACCACTCTGTGCCCACACGGGACAATGTCTTCACTTGCTCCTAAGCTCAGGTGAGAACCTGGCAGAGAGCAGGACGGGGACTGCAAGAAATCCTCATGGAATGATTCAGATGTGAGCAAGGCAAGCCCAGAGGCACAGACATTATCTCAGGGGTGATGAAGAAATGTCACCATCCCTTTACAGATCACTGTGTTTCACAGGTGGGCAAATGTTGCAAATGCCAAGTGTAGAACTCCTGCCTCATCTTCTCCTCCATCTTGCACTGTGAAGCATAGCCTGAGCTGGAACTACTCTCTGGGCTCACAGAAAGCTGCACCTAGCAGAGAGGAATGCAGTATATCAGTATTTTTAAATTAGTGATGAGGAATGGCACAGGTGACAAGAATCAACCCAAGAGCCTAGCCCCTGTTAACACTGCAGCTGGATCCAGCTAAAGGATCAGGAAGGGTTTATGGGTGCACCTCCAGGAGTGAGCAGGCAGGCTGGCTACCCTTTTAGGTAGAGATGAACTCTTTTTTCTAGGCTGATCAGAGAGTGTTGCTGCCCGTTTCAGATGAGGGCAGAGAATGTTCTGCTCTTTGGGTTCAGCTTTCCTGTTACTCTTCTGTGTTTCAGATAAAGCATTTTTCAGAATGCTCAGTTTTGTGCTGACATGGCTGGGGCACTCATTGGTACAGAGCTTCCTGGAGGCCTGAGCAGCTTCATCAGATCTCCATGTCCCACCAGAGCTTCCAGAGAGGGAGCTTCCAACTGCTGCCTAAATCGTGGGTCTCTCTGTTGTCCTGGGTTGAGTTGCAGATATGTCAAGTGATGAGTGTGGGTTTCCCCAGCCACGTGACAATGAATAAGCCCTGCCTGTGTGATTCAGATCGTGCAGATGCTGTGTGATCTGAGCAAGGATGCCGGGGCTGATGCGTAGGTTGGAAGAACATGGAAGAACCTACAAACTGGTGTCCTCCTTTAACCATTGTGTGGTTAAAACACGATGTTTGTTTTCTCCAGAAGTGGTTTTCTGTGCCATACTGCCTGTGCCCTGGAGTTTCATTAAGGAGACATACAGTGATTCAGGTTTCACAGTGTTCACATTTGATTTCAGCACTGTGGGCCAGGTGAGAAAGATGGGGTGGGTCCTGACTGATTCAGATCTAACAAGGAAATGACAAGGAAGGCAGTGAAATTATCTTAACTGTGGAGTTTAAAGATTCCCTGGTGATTTTTGGCAGCTGTACTCAATCATCCCCTGTAGCAACAGACACATTCTGAGCGTGGTGTGGAAATGGTGCTGCTGCCTGGCAGTGATGAGCACTGCTTGCTGAGGAGAGCCAAGTGCAGTTTAGTTGTGGGGAAGGTGCTTTGGGGGGCAGGGGACATCTGCCTGCTCATAGGCAGAGGATGCCATACCGTGGAATAGCGTGGCTCCCTGCCATTGGACCCAAGTTGTAGCTATTATTGCAGATAATTACAGGTGTTTCAAGTTTGTCAGTGGGCTTTTTCCAGAACTGTGTGTCTTAGCACATTTCAAAAGAAGCAAGCAACCCACAATAAGCATGCTAATTAGCAAGTGGCAGTGATGAGAGACACCAAAGAGATGCTGGAGGAGAAGAAATGCCACAAATGGTTCAGAGGATTGTGCATTTCAGCTCTGAGCCAGATTCAGACCCTGCAGCCAGACTCCTGGCTTCGTGGCGGGGCATTTCCAGCCTTTGAAGTCACATTTCCTGCTGACACCTCTGTGTGGTGAAGATGGGCCCACACTGCAATCCCTGATGTGCAGAATGGGATGCAGATGGGAGAGCACAAGGCAAGCAGTGACAGCCTGCAAGCCCTGGGGTGGGCAGGCACCGGCTGGGGACCTGGCACCCGGGGTATGGCTGTGGCTCTGGGTGCTTTGCTGCCCTTTGTCACCCTTGCTTTGAGCAACAATGCCCTTGGCCAAGCCAGATCAGGCACATGCTCTGCACAGCAGGGCCTGACCTGATTCCTTGGAATGCCAGGACGCTGCTATGGCTCTTCCTGGCTGGAGGAAGTGGCACAGCACTTCAGAAATTATCTCAGAGTCTTCTCTTTAAAGTTCCTATAAACCACTTAAAATCCGTCCTCCTTTGCCTTCTTTTCCTGGGCTCTCTCCCAAGTGATTTCTCAGGATTTCCATGAAAATTAACTGAGAGCATAATGGAAACAGAATTAAAGAATACATCCCATCTTTTCTCTTGATGACCAAAGCTTTTTTAAGGTGAGGGTGTCATGATGGATGAGTGAGGAAGATAATTTCCATTTCAATTCCAAACTTCAATGGACTGGCTTCATTTTCTGAGTGAGGCATTGTGCTGAAAGCTGTTACCTCTAGGCTTGGATGCATTTAAAGTCCATTACATTAACTTCAAATCTCTTCACATTATATTTACACTCTAGATGTGCCTACTGGGTGGATTTTCAAAGGCTAGTGTTAGCCCAGCAAAGCCAATCTGTCTTGGGGAGCTGCCCCTGTTGCCAAAGATGAAAGAAGCTGTACAAAATTATGTTTAAAATAGAAATAAAGGCCATGGCTTGGACTGAGTGAAAGAGGATCCTTCTTAGTGTGTCTTTTAACTGGGATGAATACTGGAGAGGTAGAGGGGATTGTTTGGGTCAAACTGAAGTAGAAAATTTTACATATATTTTTCTCAAAATAAAAAAGTGAAAACCAGAAAGTAAAGGTGTTTCAGGTCATCCTTAGGTCTTTTTGCTCAGGCCAAGGGAAAATGTTGTCTTCTGAATCTCCTGCAACTTCTTTTACTTTTTTAATTTTTTAATACAAAGCTGCTAGTCAACTATCAAAACCCACTGTTTTGGAATCCTGTGATTGGAATTCTCTTTGAAAGTCTGGAGTCAGACAGAAAATCTTTGATGTGATTTAAGTTTTTCCAAAATGGAACATCTCATTTTGCACATGTCTAAGTGACATTGCATGGCATTTTCAAAATTCCTCCTCTTTTCACAACTTTTTTTTTCCCCCAGCCAAAATTATTTGTTGGTTTTGACCCAGTTTTGCAAGTAGTTCCATTTAGTGCTTGTCAAAACATCTTCCAGATGATCTAGTTGTGCTGGGGTGAGAGGCCAGGAGGAGCCATGGGATGCAGCAAGAGCTATGTAAGGAAAGAACAGAAGGCAGAGGTGGGAATGGCTAAGCAGGGGCACAGCTGGTTCTGGCCACCTCCTCGTTGTAGGTGCTTAAATTCAGCAAATGGGGTGACACAACCACTCAGGGAAGAGCTCAGAGGAAAACCTGGAGTGCAGAAGGCTTCAGGAGAAGAGCTGAGGGGAAAGAGTGAAAGAGTTAATTGGAACAACCAAAATAAACCATGAATCTATTCTCTGGCGACAGTAAAGCCACACTAATTCATCATAGCCCAGTCAGGAACTGAATGAACAGAAGAGATTTGAAGCAGAGCCAGAGCCTATGCAGATGGGCATGCAGAGGGTTAAGCTCAGCCAGCTGAGCAACATGGCTTTGTCTGAAGCTGGCTGAACAGGAATGGGGAGAGGGTGAAGTCCATAGCACTGGCTCAAGTTTTTTGCCCAATAGACTGCCAGCAGACTGTGAGCTCTTAATCTCGCTTGCAATGAAGCAGGCTGTGCTTGCATTGCTGCGCCTATGGTGGCCAGAGAAGCCAAGCCCCTCAGAGCCCAGGCACACCCTGGAGTGGGAGATGTGAAGGGCTGTGTACTCCCTGTGGTTCCCTGTGAACAACACACTGAAAACACAAACCATACCCCTCAAATTCGCTTCTGCCCTTAGATAACATCATGCTTCTTGAAGGTAAAGCTTCTGTGTTCAGACACTGGCTGGGTTTCTTCACAGCCCAGGGTTTGAGCCAGCTCCCTGTGGCCAGGTCGCAGTGCCAGGCCCATGGCACCCAACAGAGCTGAAATGTGAAAGACAACAGGGGCTGTCTCTGCAGGCAGCAAAGGAAAACTGAGACAGATGTGCACTAAAACATAAATATCAGGAAATCTAGGAAAGGGGTTCAGGAAATCTAGGAAAGGGGTTCAGGAAACAACATCTTAAAAACTTGCAGTCAGTTTTCCCCTCTTCCCTTTTGCATGGTGTCCTGCTTACAGAAGGAGAGTGCCAGTGTAGTGCTACAGGACTGTAACAGAACTGTGTATTCTGCTCCTCTTTAGGGAATTTCTGATGAACTATTAATGGCGGATGGTTTGCAGGAGCTGCCCAGGGCACACCTGACACTTCAGGCTACAAGCTGGGTGTTAAATGATATAAGGAAAAAGAGGCAAACTCTGCAAGGCAGGGTGGTGTTCATTTTCTTCACAAATGACTCAGCTGTGATAACTCCCTCCGGGGGAAGCACCAGCACAGTTACACCCATCCTGAAGGGATCATCTCTTCTAATGGGCCATAATGAACTCAAGGACACCACCAGAACAGACAGCTGCAAGCACTTGGACCATCAAGGACTCCCAAAGTACCCCAGGACTTAGAGGATTACATCATTCCACTGTGAAAGTCCCTGCCCTGGGTGAGGTACTGAGCATTCCCACCTGAACCTGAGGCTATAAAATCTCTGGAGGCCTGGGACATTGCCACCACCATTCAAGGGATCCAGAGGAGGATTAGAAATTTCACAGGGCCATTGCTTTCAACAGCACTACAACCACCCTGACCAGCAGGTTGTACTCTGACTTGGTGAATTTAAGTCAGTTTTCACTCTGTATTGTTGCATTTATTGCAATCTCTTGTGGAGAGTTTTGTCAAAGAGAGGCTTGAGGAGAGAGGACACAGCCGAATTGATTTGATAGAGATGTCCTAACTAGGGCAGAGGCCTTTTTGCAGGCAGGGTGTCTGTTGAGAAAGCAGAAGGCTAAAGAATGGAAAAGTACAAGACAGTAGTTAATTTCCAAATTTTGCACCTGCAAAGATAACGTGTCCTTGGGCCTAGCGGAGGATGATAGAGAAATGGACAGCGAGGTGTGAGAAGTAGAGAACGTAGGCCCAAAGGAATGTGGATGAGTTAATGGTATAGTTTAACCAATAGATTGCTTGGCTTACAGAATATTCATGAGCTTATTATTTGCTGTATAAGTGTTTGATACTTTCTTTAACAAACTGGACCTGTGATGAACCACCTGGTGTCCGGTCTCCTTCCACGACAATCTCTCTCGTAAATTGTAACTCTGACCTGAAGTCTCTCTTAAGGTGATAGAGGGGGGTTCATCTCTCCTACCAGTTTACTTTCAAACAAGAATAAATGGCTATCCATCACTCTAATGCTGCTCGGAGACAGAAGCATCTGGTGGAGGTACACAGCACTGAGATGTCACAGCAGTTTGAGCCAAGCAGATTTTCTGAGCCCATGGGGACCTGTGCTCCCTCCTATTATTTACCTCTTGGGCTGGCTTCCAGTAAACTACTATAGACTTGTTTTTGTTCATGTCTGTGTTCTTCTGTGATATTTAAGGAGAAGAGACATCCATGGCAAAGAGTACTCACACAGAGGGCTGGAGGAAGCCCACATATTTTAGATATTCCTCGAGGATACAGAAAATATCTGGGGATAAAGGAAGCTTGGCAGATTTGGACTTTTGCAAGCAGTGGTGGTGGGAGGCATGACAATAGATGCTGGTGATTAAAATGTGAAACTCAAATTGCCTCACTCTTCCTTCCAGCAGCCCAGGTGTCCCGTACCTTGTGTGTAGGGCACAATACTCTGGCTATTTCCTTTCCTGGGCCAGACAGAGCTAAATGTCCTGAGTGTCTTCTGATCCATGGTGCCTGGGTAGGAGAGGCACTGCAGTACCACACTGCCACAGTACACCAGGCTCCACAGCTGCTGTGTCCCACTGCAGCCCCTTCTCCCTCCTCCCTGATATGCTGGATGTGTCTGTCATCACACAACAGGATTGCTCTAGCATTGCACAGGAGGATGCTTGAGAGATCTGGGCAAGGAAGATAGGGGAATTTTCAGAAAGGAGGGGGAACAAATAGTACTCATCTCTCCAGAGCTAATTGGAGAGAGTTATTGCAAGCTTTTGTTTCTCCTCTGCATAGAGGAATAATTGTGTAGATCCTCAGCTAGAGTAAATCAGCATTGCTACTCAGCACACACATTGAACTGTTCTCATGCTCTCTCCTCTGTCAGTAAACTGAGAGCATCCTTCTCAGCTCAACATGACATCAAAATCCTTAAATCCCCAATGTTGCCATTGATCCAGTCACTTTCTCTGGCTTTGGCTGTGTCCTATGTACTCTGCCTTTAGTTCCCTGTTTTTCATGGGTGTCCTTTCATTTTATGAATGCTTTTCCAGTGAAGACAACAAAACAGGTAGAGAGGTCTTGGGCATGCTCAGAAAGGAAGAATGATTCCACAGTGAGGGCCACACCATGTTCAGGTCTTTGCTCCAGGCTCCGCAGGCTTCTAAGCCATGAAAATGGGGTTAAGAGAATAAGCATCTAAGCTCCTCTAGCTTTTAACCCGTGAAAATAATTTCCATGTAAACATATCAACTAGGAACACAGGAAGTCCAGTTCTAGGGAATGTCGGAGAGTCTCAACACCTTCATGCAGTTTCCACTTCATTCTACAAGTATTTACACGTGGTTCTGGCCTGCCTGAGTGGTGCAGGCAGAGGAATAAGGAGTCAGGCTGTGCAGAGGTTGCTGTTGTACAAGGCTGATCTCTTAAGCAGAAGAAAGCAGCTCTTGGCTGCCTCTTGGCTTAGGGTGACCACAGAACAATGTTGCCTCAGTAGGATAAGGGGACAGTATAGGCCCCAGCCTGACCAACAAATGCTTGGAAATGTAGAACCAAAGAAGGATTAGATAGCACTGTGTCCTGTATTTATAGGCAGGAAAAAAAAGGCTGCCAGAAACATGTCAAAGTGAAAATTAAATATCTAAGCAATGTATTTTTAAACAAAGTATAAAGATCTAGTGAAAAATGTAGAAAGGTTTTAATTCTAACAAAACAGCGCTGCACTTTAGGTTAGCTGATTCTTTGTCTAATCCTTTTGTTTAAATTCACACAAGTACTCTGTGTCATGGCAGCAGCTGCAGGCACATACAACCAGCACTGCCATGGATCCAGGGTATCACCTTCAGTAAAGGAGAAAAGTCACAACCCCCAGCAGCATCTCACGGGTACTCTGACACACAGTGGACTCCTTGGTTTGCAGATTTGACTCACTAAGTTGAAGGAAAATCAGTTCAACCACAAAATAAAAATGGTTATTCTGTACAAAGGTACTGAGCTGATCTGAGCTCTAGCATAGGAAGGACAAGGACTTGTGAACGGCCTGGTTTGGTTCAGAAGAGGACAAGGTGAGGGCACTAAAGATCACAGGGACCTCTGGAACACAAATTTTAGGGGGAAGATGAGTGATCAGAGGCCCAATGTACCAGAGAACACATTGTACAAGAGTGCAATTGTACAAGATTCCACTCAACTCCTCTATCCAGGACTTTCATGTATATAAAGGACACCTGTTTAAGGCCCCTTCCCATCTCCACACATGGCTTCTGCTCTGTTTCACATTGCACGCGGCTTTGAGTTATTCTGCCTAGTTTGGCTGCGTTCCTTCCAGGTGTATCCTCTGCCATCCTGGGATATTTTTGCTGCCATCAGTGAATATTAAACCCTATTTTCAATATCAGACTGAAGGGATTTTTCCATCAGACTCAGACCTATTACCTTTTGTTGGCATGGTCCTTTCCATTCCTCTTACCTGGGCGTCTCCTTGACGCTCTCACTTCACTCAGACTAACAAAGAAACGGCTCCACTGACTTATTGTGTAGAGCCATCAGACCTAAACTTCTCAAACAGAAATGTCCTTAGGATGGTTTCACAAGCTTTTAGAATCCAAGGACCAACTTTGCTTTCTGAAAGGACTCCAAGGGCAGCTTATGTTCTGTCTCCATGGAGGTTTTAATTCACAAGCCAGTAACAATTAATCCCTTAGAAAGAAATCTATTCATTCAGTCAATTCCATCTGTGTATTTATTTCCCAACACCTATATCAGAAGAATGCTGAGTGGGAGTAAGTTAGGAAACAAGGGGTTTTGCAGGCATTTTCCTGGTCACAGTCTGAGGCAGCTCACCCAACTTCTGATGATACCATTCTTTAAGGGAGATTTCTCTCCTTTGCTCTGCCACCACGGGTAGTTAAAGTGCAAAAGGCAGTGATGTTGGGGCAGTGCCACGCTCCCCTTGCCATGACTTTTGCACTTCCAGTATTCCTGGAGCTCCAGGCTTGGTGGCTTTTTTAATCCTAACCTTCTCCCAAACCCTAACTGCAGCCTTTGGCTGAGACTCATGTGGCCATCACCACAGAGTGTCCAGATGTCCAGGTGTGTGGCAGATACTATTTTCCCTCCCCTCCTCCCTGATGGAACTGGGGCTCATTTGACCCCTTCAGTACACTGGTTTATAGAAAAAAAACCTCTTGAGAATATTTTCTTTTTTAACCTAACCCTGTTTTCTGATTCACTGCAGGTACAGAAACTAATCAGTATCAGGGCAAGGGAAGGCATTAGGGGACCTGGCTGTGGACAGAGTGCAGGACAAACCTGCCAGAGACAAGTGGCTATTGGATTTGAAAACACACATTTCAGACCATACTGGTCCAGCAGGTGGGGAATGCTTGCCAGGGTGTTGATGCTGTCTAGATGCTGAACTGCTGGTATCTTCACCTAAAACTGCTGGGCTTTGCTGGCATATTTCTTCCCTCACTATAGATATTTGCTAAAAATAGTAATATTAAAACTGAAGGTGTTTTTTGTTTTTTTTTTAAGAGTAGTAATCAAACCCTCAACAATGCAGAGATTACAGGTTTAAGAGGATCCTTACAAGACAGACTGAATTTAGAGAGTGCAAATACTTTCCCCTGGCAGCCACTCATTCAAACACAGCCTTGGTCCTTAGTAACTGGAAGTGGTTCCTGCCTGATGGATTTTTCATTGAGTGACATAAATAGAGGCAAAGTGGAGAGGATTCTTGACACAATGGCCAGATGCCAACATCACAGCCCCCAGTATAATTTTCAATGGAATTGAATGGTTCAAATGTATTATGAACAGCACCTTTTTCACTTGGTCTAAGCATTTTCCTCCACAGTCCTCTCCTGTTGCCTTCCGACTATCACAGCTGTAGCTTCTTTGTGGGTAAGTGGAAGATTTCATTCTTGTGGGCTGCCAATTAGGTGGCTCTCAGTACCAGCTAGAATCAGAGGGATGATTAAAATAAAGTGCAGCCTTTTGTCCTGTCCTTTGCAAAAGGAACTATCATCCATTTCAGAGGAGGATAAAGACTTATCCCACCTCCTACACTCCAAAAGATGAACAGAGTAACTTTCAAAATGTTAGAAATATATTGTTTTACCACAATTCTCATTTCCCATTCAAAGAGAAAAGTTACTTCTTCTTTTTTTTTTTTTTTTAATAAACCCCATCATTTTATTTCAGTGTTTTGGCTGCCTTCTGGACCCCTGTTTACAGTGTTAGTGCGTTAGTGCAAGTTGGTGACCAGTTTTAGCCTAGCTCCTACCAAGTAGATGTTTCTTTTCCTGCTGCTTGGCATAACCCTACCATTTTCTGTCCTCAGAAATGTAATAATATTTTTACTAGGAGACTGACATTCAGGTATCAATTCACCTTCTGAATTCTGATTAGACAGAAAACCAGGCTACTCATAATTTATTGTCATTTGCAAGTACCTTCTCAAAGAGCAGTGGTCAGACTGCTTATGTCCTGGTCATATTCCAGTCTCACAGACTTTAACTGCAGTTTGGGGTGGAATTTTAAATTTATTTTCTTTTTAATTTTTTTTTTACTCTGGAGAACCTTAAAGCTCTCTCTGGACTGTTACACAGATGTCACATGTCTTACCAGATGTGAATTTCCTAAAGTAAATCCTGCTGTGTATAGAGAGGACTAATGTCTGGATCACATATCTATGGGCTGTAAAGATATTTGCAAGTTCTTTGGGATAAGAAGACCACATAGATACAGAACATCCCTGCAGGCCAGTACAAGTGTCTGTGATTCATTTGAGATGCAAATCAGCCTGCAGTCTTCAATAGGAGATATATTTCAGAATAAATATGTATAGTAAATATATTTTTCCATCCTTAGATGTTTTTGAAGGGCAAATACTCTTCTATTCCTGCATTGATATGAATCTACCAGGGGATGGGTCTCCCTCTTCAGTTTCAACAATTGCAAAAAATACACAGCTAAGTGCTGAATGACAACCAACCTCCCCCAAGGACAAGTTTCAATTCAGATAGTTTATCCCTGAAACAGTGGATGGGTATGAAAACATTAAAAAGAAAAACCTTCTTTGGAAAGTTCCTGACCAGGAATTTTGTTACAGAGAATTCTAAGCACAGGCTGATACTGAGAAGGAGACTGTGAGGTATTTGGCTCCTGCCAGGCATTGTTTCTTAGTTTGATTAAGCTCTTAATCTTGTGTTTCCTCTGTGAGTATCAAGCTCCAGAAAACTGCCTTATTCAGATGCCTAAAGGGAAATAAGATTCAGCTTCAAACAAACAACAATCACTGCTCCATTTTTGATCATAATCTGGGGGGAAATGTATCATGAAGCTCGATACCTCAAAAAATCAAGTTTGGGAGTCAAAATTTAAGAATCTGTCAAAGCTAATCACTTCAAATAATGCTGAAATAGAAGATTGGACTCACCACAAGAAGCATTTGCAGCAGGAGATAAAAAGATTACATGCTGCATGGTCTGATGTGAATAGGAAAGATGCTATTCTTAAAGCCCTGAGTTCCCATGATGCAGTATTACAGCTTTGGACTGAAATGGTAAAGCTAAACTAGAAATGTGCACTGATAACGTCAGAGCAATCAGCCTCTGGGATGAGAGCAGAATTCCTACTTCAAAAACAATGTTTTTGTTGAATTGCAATTATTAGTATTTAAAACAGCAGCAATTAGTCACTGAATCCTAGAGCCATTGTGCTGGGCTTTATTCTGTTCTTCATAGTGAAGAGTTGGTGCCCCAAGGACCATAAAAGTGTGAAGAGACAAAACAGAAATATGGATGGAGGGGATACAGAGAAGGAATGACCTGTGGAATGCTTAATATCAAATCAGCAGCACAGCCAAAAATACAACACAGGCTTGTAATCTGCTGCCTGCTTCAGCCAAAACTGCCCAAAGCTTCCTTCCTTCCTTGAGAATTCACTTTACACAAAAAGGATTTCATCTCAATGAGACTTTATCCTGGTGGGAACAGGGAAGCAAATGACAGCAGCTGTGATAAGGTGAATTTCATGGGTTAATCACCCATTCTGCATTCACCTCTGAAATGAAAAGCCTTTGGAATGAAGCCTTTGGAAAGAGATATTCCTAAGGGAACAGGAAGTGAGTCCAGGTTTTCTGAGGATACATGTGACTACCTCTTCAAGGAATTAGAAAAAAATTGTTCAGATGCTCAGACATCTAAAGAATAGTGGGTATCAGCTGCAGTGAAACTCAGGCTAGCAGGCTGCATTCAAACCTAGTCAAGCCATGCTCAGGAAAGATGAATCCACCAGGCAGAGAAAGGAGTTTCCTGGGGAGTTTAAAGAGATGCTGTCATACAAGGAAGGACTACAACATCCTATCTCTCCAGTCTTCAGCAAAACACAGCAGGAGGAAAATACCAGCTTGGGAGAGCAGCTGTTCCAGGCACAGGACAATGTTGAAAAGTGGTAAATGAGCAGAAGTTTTCCACAAATGCATTTGACCTTTGAGCAACCTCTGCTGAGAGGACTAGTGAGGCAAAAACTAGTAATGCTTTTAAAGTGGAGCTTGTGAACTGGGTATTGCAATGCACTTTGCTATGGAAAAGGGAATAGAGTTAATTGGTCCTCCCAGGCCTTTGTTCTAAGAAGATGCTGCTGCCCTTCATAAGATATTTTTCTAGAAAAAAGCAATGAATTTTTTAAAAAGCTCTGCGTTCCACAGAAATCTTGTAAAGTCTCTTTGCTGTTGCAACATCATGGCATATTTTATAAATGTGGGAATAGCTGAACTTCTTGAGGAGACTCTTGTGATCATTGAGTCATTTAGTCTTTATTATATATTTTCAGCTGGCCATTTAACATTTTTAAGAATTATACTTCTAAAACCTGAATCCTTTTGGCCAAAAAACCCCCCAAGTTGCCCTAAAATTCAGGAAACTGGAAGAACAAAGCTCCCCACCTGAAAAGCAAGCCAGTGCACTGCAGTTATCCTAAAGTTTGTAACAGATATATTTACAGCGATCAGCGATCTTTTGACCCCCATGTCTCAAGATGACTCATTTTTGAGAAAGTTTAAAGCCTGCCTTTAAAGGATGTCTTCACTACTACATACACCCATATCTGTTCCCTCTGGGGGAAAAAAATGAATTCTAATACATTGCGTTGGTATTGATATATTAATCACACATATGAGATGATTATTCTTGATAATGCAGCTTAACAATATAATGCAGCATTGAGGAAGAGGTCTGATTACATGTCATTCAGCTAGGGTTGAGCTACTATATTTAGATGCTGACTAATTTGGGAGAGCACTTATCCATCTTCCTGAGGAATTTCAGCAGCTCCTGTTCCTGTGGGATCTGAAGACTCTACACCAGCTGGGCTTTTCACTCCCAGGGTTTCTGCAAGCCTGGAACATGCTGATCTCCCCGTTCAACCCCTGCCTCCTAGGGCTCCCTTCCTCTGCCACAGTGTCTTGCAGGTACCAACACTTCTGGCTCTCCCAGGGGTGGCAAAGACCTGGTGTCACCTGGACAGGGGTGAACTGAAGGCCATGCCCCAGGAAAACTGCATTGGTGATGATCAAGATCTGGGGTCTGTAGTGCAGCATCACCCAGATGTACACTTGCACCTAAAATATGGCTTTGACTTAACTGAACCCGATTCTTAGTCACAATATGAGCACTTTATTTTTTTGTATGCTGTATGTGGGAAGGGAAGTGTAGAGAGTTCTTGAATTAGGTGTAAATGCTCCCCTTCAAGTTCCCCTTAAGGATGCCCCAGTGTATTTCCAGTACAGGGCACTATGTTTATGTGCAAGGTGTCTCTAAGGAAGCATCCTTACCTAGGAGACAGTGGCTGCCCACATCTGCAGTGCTGCTGAGACACGTTTGCTGGGAGCTAGAAGAAAACATTACTCACATCTAGGATGAGGAGCCATGGTTACAAAGTCCACAGGGACAGCAGAAGTCAACTCAGCAGTGACTTTCCCACATTGAAAAAGATCCATATCCTGGACAGACCCAGGGATTTGTAGCAAAAGCCTTTTTAGGAGCTTGTGAACTGAGCATGCAGACAGACCCACCAGTGGCAAAAGCTGGAGGAGGCACTGAAGGGCTGACAGAAGTTGGCAAGGAGAAGCTGTGAGAGTGAAGCTGGACGAAGAGAGCCAAGGATCACCCATCATCCAGCCCAGAGCTACAGCAACGTGGGAAGACAAGGCAATCAATCTTTCTAACTTACTTGGCTACATGATCAAGAAACATTAAGCACTGCATGACAAGGCTGCTGTACTTGGAAAGGTATTTCAGGTCCACAGTGTCCTGAGCCAGAGCGTCCTGAGCAAGGCTGGGTGGGAGGTTATTGGTTGATTCTTACAGAGACAGCAAACTCCTCAGCACAGGAAGAAAGGGCCACCCATAAAGATTGCACACGCGAGCTATACCATTCTTTCACTCCTTTCAGCAGACCCCAGGACCCAGGCAATGAAGCACATTTGAATGTCTCTGGCAAGAACACAGTCCCACAAAGACAGCATGGTGCACACAAGGTTAGAGAGAGCTGAGCCAGAGGACACGGGAACTCAATCTCATTCCAGCACAGGGACCTGTCTATCCCTGCTTTGTAACAGGTGGACAAACAAATAACAGGATCATATTTGATTGCTCCCCTCAGAAATGTCAGGTCATCATTGCAAGGGCAGCTGGCTGAAATGAATGGGTTTTTAAAATCACTGCATTTAGCGGTGACTAAAGCTAAACAAGAAAGTTTAATCTATTATTGTTATTCATGGGTTTGAGGGTTTTGTGGTTCTTTTTCATTCCTTTTATTTTTTTCTTTTAAATTGTTTTCTGGGGGAAAAAAAAGGTAGTTTTTCTTTCCCCTTTGCTGTTTGACAGTCTGATTTGCAACTAGTTACACCCTGAAGAATAAATAAGGCATTTCTATTTGCAAATCAAGATAACAACTTGGCCACATGCTTAAACATCTTAGTATAGTAGAACAATCATTCACTGTTTTTTAAATAGTTACATTTTTAAAATTCTTAATCTTTATAAATATAATTAGGAAACAGCTTAGAATCCAGAAAACTAGCATTTAAATTGGTATTATGAGCTAAGTCAGACAACATTACATGTGCTGGACAGAAGTCACTTATCAAAATATTTTACATGAAACATATGGTTTGTTACCCAAAGAAAATATGCTAATGAAAGTTATTTTCCTTTTGGTGTTCATCAGGTCTGTAGAACTAGTAGATATCAGCCTAAATTTGAAGAGAACAGACTTCCCCTTTTCATTGCCTATTCTGCTTCTTAGCTTTGAGTGGGTTAACTGTTGGACTGATGTAAAACTAGAAACAAAAGCAGGGAAAATGTTATTCAGCTGCAAAAGGGATCTCAGTTGTGAAAGCGATCCACCACTTCAGTAAACTCTCACTCTTAACAAATAGCTGGTTCAGCCAGTTTTTTAAATTTACAGCAATTAATCTCTCCTGACAACTGTTAATTTTAAACCTTGGTTCTTCACCTTTCTTATGCTCCAGAGGAACAAATGCAGATCCTTAAGGCTACGAGAAGCCTCCACATCCTGTCCCATCCATGTCCCCCTGCTCCCCCCAGTCTGTGAAGGCAGCTGGGCAGGGCACAGCCAGGCATAGCAGGCACCTCTTGCATGGGGAGAGGGAAGGGGGAAAAGGCAGAAGATGCTACAGGCAGACGCTATAGGAGAGGAGGAGATGGCTGCCCAGGTGGCCCACTGTGAGGTAGATGGCTGGGAGAATTAGGGTTTGCAATTGGTTTCCTTGTAGACTAAGACAGTACCTAAACTAGACAATACACATCTGAAAAGGGAGTTAGGGCTACATCCCATCTTTCCCAGGTGCTTTGCTGACTGAGTTGCTGGGTAAATACTGCAAAAGATCAAGGTGCTTGAATACCGCTGCAAGAAGCAGACAGGGACTACCTTGACTGTCTTTTTAAGGCATGTACATAGCCATGGCTTATTTTTGTTCTGGAAGCAACTTATGTTCTTCCCATATGGGTGTTTTTGAATGCAGCCCCAAAATAACAACCTCCATTTGGTTGGGAGTGAGAGTACAGAAGAATGAGCAAAGCTGTAAACAGCCAGATTCTCCAGAGAAATAAGTAGCAGTGAGGAGTTCCTAATCAAAGGCTATTTCATGCCTTTATAGGCATTATTAAACTCCTAAAGGGGCAAATTAGACTTGGAAACTCCCCATCTAAGAAATTTGCTCCAGAAGGTCTTGGGTGGAAGTTACATGCCACCTCACCGTCAAAACTCAGGTGCCAGGGGAGCACTGATTCTGAGGACATCCTCTAAAAACCAGTTCCCAGAGATTTGAAGGTGCATGAACCTCCTGTGGTTGCTGGGCAGAGTGCCCAGGGATTACTCCAAGGCTCACACCAGACAGTCAGCACTCTGGGCCAGAGAAAGTCAGAAAAGCACTCCTGGCAGAAGAGGTAAGCAGTCAGTGCCTGGGGGTACAATACTGAAGGACTGTGTAGGGCTGAGGAAGCCAAGTCTGGTGAGGACTCCACTATTCTGCCGGAAGGGTGCAGCTAAATATGCATAGCAGCACACACAGCTTTTGCCTCAGTAGCAGCTGGTTTATCTGTTGCAGCAGAGGCTAGGAGTAATCTAACATACGTGTAGTGTGGATGTTCCCATGACCACACTCTGCAATGAGAGTGACCTAGAGAATCACATCAGCTCTGTCCTACTGCTGGGGTGTGGGACAGAGTTCATGCCAAAGCAGCAGACTATTTCCCTGCCCAAGTATTGGCATCTCTTGAACCATCTCTTAATATTAAAAACTTATTTTTCTCCTACTGCCTCTGCTTCTTCCTAGGGTGCTGTCAGGGAGGGGGCTCAGTCTGTTCCCAGCACAGGATTGTTATTAGCACTTACACCAGTGCAGACTGGCTGGGGGACCATCTGTCCACCACCTCGGTGGTAACTGCAGCACAATGTTTCCCCAGCCCATGATTTCCCTGCTCATCTCCCAGGTATGCTGTGTGCTAAAAGCTGGCACAAAGCTGATGTGCTGCACAGTGTTTGGGAACTGTCGGGGCCCCTCTTCCCCCACACACACGCACAGCTTTCTGAATGACACCAGTGCTGGACAGAGAGGCTCCATCCACCAGCCTCTCGTATTTGTTTTCATCTGTCAAAAACCAAATCCGAGTCTGAAGGCTTGCAGGAAAATCCTGGAGTCCAGATCCAGGTTTCAAATAGAAGGAGTAAAAGTCACAGATATTTATATTAACATGTAGGGGTTTTTTACATGTTGAAAACATGTTAAAGACAGAACTATCACTATATAGCAGATTTTTACTGTATATTTAACTCTACATCCATGTTCATGTTCAGACTGGCTAATATGTTATGGAGATGCCATATTTCGGACCTGGTGTAAAAAACATGGCATCAGTAAAATGCCATATTTCAGTTAAAAAGGAAAGTCTTGGAAGAATAGTCTGATCTACTGGTAATGAATACAGGCAGGAGAAATTGCACCAAGCTGGCTTTATCAGTAAGGAGAGGTGGAAACTGGAGAGAACTGGCTGATCCTCACATCCCATTTAGGACTGGGCTCTTAGCAGCAGTTTTGAATCATCTCTAAATTCTTCCTGAGCAAGTGGAAAAGGCATCCTCCAAAACTGACTCCAACCAGTGGTTCCAGGTATCCATGATATATCTCTCCCCACACATTTTTTTTGCTTAAACCTTCCTTTGGGAGAATAGGGAAGTGTATTTTTTATGGATTGCTGAGTATGCTGATGCAGAAATGCAGACTCTGACAATGGTGCCAGGCTGTCATTCAATGCTTAGACTATGGATATGGTTTATCCCAAAGGAAACCACAGCAGTCTTTCACCACTGAGCAGCTAATTACCCATAATGTGCTGAGATGCTCTGCAGTTCCAGATGGGAGCAGAACTGGCTTTTAGAAGGAAACAGTCTCTAAGTCCTGCGTCCTCACTCTAACAGTAAATAGACAACCTCTCAGTCTCTTGTGGCTAAGGTCTAGTGTAAACTGTGACTTACAAGACTGAATGTATTTTCCAGAGTGGATTTACAGGCTCTGACTTTACCATCTTCTTTTAACTCAGATGGGGATTTGCAGCTGTGTAAACCAAATAAGAATTGCATCTATATCTTTGCCAAGAAAATGTGCTAAATATACAAATAGGCTGCAATGAATATGATTTAATCCTCAAAGCAGACGCATTTTGAAAGATTTGATTTCCTTTCTCTTCTCGAAGTCAAGCTCTTGCTGTGAGCCTGTACCTACAGAAAAGTACTGTTTGTGGGGACCCCTGCTTCTTCCTTTGGCTTAGGGAGTGCCATGACCCAGAACAGCTCTGCAGCCTCTGTCTCAAGACCCTTCTAAAGAATGGGGAAAGCTCGGTGCAATGAGAGGAGGAAATCCCTTCAGTGGGCGACAGAGTGAAGGAATGTTGCCATTTTGGAAGAAGTCTCCTAATCAAATCTTTGCAAGCCAGTATCTCTCAGCTGAATGACACAGAGGGAAGCTTAGGACACCTTAGGACAAGGTGTCTCTTGCCCAGCCTGAGTTAGCTCCATGACAAGGATGCCTGTTTCTCTGTGCCTTGGCATTTCACTTTCAAGAAGCCAGAGAGGCCAAGGCTCATTCATCCATGTGCTGGTGGCCTTTCCAGAGTCACGTTGAAGCTCGGCTTGGGGCCATTCTGGCAGCATTGCTGGCATGTGTTAAATCTGCCTGTTTATTAAGGTAATGTCCCCTAAACTCCCAGTGTGCTGAGCGTGTCCTGTGAGTGTGCAGTCAGGTGTGTGTGTGTGTGTGTGTGTGTGTGTGTGTGTGTGCAGGTGCAGTGCAGCAGGACTGTGAGGAGAGAAGCAGGGAATGTTATAACCACAGGTTATATCCCTATGTGGCAGTCACTCAGTCTGGGGAAGTGGGACGAGCAGGCAGATGGGGGCACTCCTACCAAAGCCAATGGGAGCCCCAGCCCACCCAGGACATGCAGGGGAGTTTGTGCCACGCCTGTGTTTACACTGGGACTGCTCCACACCAGGTGTGTGGTTTAATGAGAGGCATCTACCTTCCCTAGCAGTAGGCTGCGGCACTCACTGGCTGAGCTGGGAGGACTGCGATGCAAAGCTGTGGAGAATCAATCATTTATCATGAGCTGCCCAGACTCTGGCATGCGCAGTGGGTCCAGCTGGAGACAGCAAATCTCTATTACTTAAAGAGAAAAAAGGAAGCAAGAAAAGAGGTTAATGCTGCTTAGCCTTGATAAAGCTTTTAGCTGCAAAATGTCACATTCTTCAAAACCCAATCAGCCAGTCATGCCTTAGGCTTTAGCAGCTGTAACTCTAATTGGACCAAGAAAATTATTTGATCTGCAGCATGAAAACACAAAATACAGAAAAAAAAAAAAAAAACCCAAAAAAAAAAAAAAAAAAAAAAAAAACAACCCACAAAGCACATGCTAATGGAGTTAACATGTTGAGAGGGTCTGTATGACATGAATGTTCACTTCATTGCCAGTGTGGCCTTTACAGCCCCCTCCAGATGACAAAGCCCAATCTGAAATCTGCCTCCAAAGTGCCTGAGCTCCTAAGATGCAGCAACCATGCCAAATTGCCCCATAAAGAAATGCAGTTTTAATTGCTGGTATCAGTCAGCCTTGGAGCACTGGAACAAGCAGCTCACCCAGATGATTAGCATTCCTTTTGCTGGAAGAGGAGTCCAGCCTCAAGAAGGGATGCAAATGCTGACTGACACCCTTCCCACATTCATTGTGCTGTTTTCTCCTTCCTGGGGAGAAGGGCATGCTCTCCTCTGTCCACGGCTGACAGCACCATACATTACCTCTCTGTTTCCTGCAATATTAATCCAGTGGCACTACCAAGAATAGCTCCAGACCTCAAAGGCAGGGAGGGAGCTGCCCAGGGTCTGAGTGTGGAAGCAAAGAAAATTATTCCAGGAGCCAGTCAGATGGACAGGTTCCCATTTTAAGCTGTGCATTCCGTATTTATTTATGTGCACTGTCTCCAAGCAACCCTCATAATGGCAGACTAGACCTGGATTTCTGGTTGTGAGAGTTCCCTGCCCTGCCATGTCCAAAGGCTGAAATATGTTGCAGCCTGCCCTGGAGGACTCCTGGGACTCCTGTTTGTGAAAGCCAGGGCTGTGCTTGGGTTAAGAGTAAGAAAGGCTGGTGTTTATTGCAATGGTAATTCCTTGCCAGAGGAGGACTGCTCACTACAGGGCACCTCCCAGAGTCTGAGTTGTCAAGATTTATACAAGCAACAAAAAGCAAAGTGGCTTTCACCACTTTCCCTGGAGATCAGTCCAAAACCAGATGGATCTCAGCATCCATGGCACTGGACAGAATGTCTGCTCCACAAACTGTGTCAAACAGTTCTCTCTTTTCCTTGATGTCTGGATCCATGGGGCTTTTGTGCACTATGGTTATAGCCTCTATTAACTGCCCCATTTTAGATGTTTCCCATATGCAAAGGCCTCACTACCTATGGAGGGATGGATCTACAGCTGCTATGTCTTTCAAACAAAGGGTAATTTCCACCAAGCAAAGAAATTCTTAGTGCAGGTGGAGATGTTTGACAAGTATGTTTAACAAGGAGGTATGAAATCCTGCTTCCATGCAGCTTCTTTCCTCTTGGGTCCTGAAATCTTTGAAAGAGCATACAGCATGGCAGTCTTTCTCCAGGCTCTCTTCAGGGCTATTCTTCCATGCATTTCCTTTCCCAAATGTTGCTGCCTGCTTTTCACAGTAACAGTAACAGTAACAGTGAAAGCCTTTAGTCTGCCTTTAATTTGGGCAGGAAAATTATCTATATTTGAGGTAGGAGATGCTCTTATTTTAGTTAGTCATTTCACAAAGGAGTCATTTTATAGGAAACGCTTTTATGGGTGTCTTTTTATGGGTACCTCGTGCACAAAGTTTCATCATTCCTTTATTTGCAGAGGTATCATTGTATCAACATGAGCAAACTCAAGAGAGCAAAGGGAACTGTTCCTTCACAATCAAAGAGGAGTACGCCCAGTGAGATTTGGGGTCCTAAATTCTTGAGTCATCAGGGATGTGATGGTCAGGTCACACTTCCAGCAGTTTGGATTTGTCTCTGCTCTAAATAGGATAAAATAGGTATGTAAAAATGCAGGTTTCTTCTTTTACAGATTCCTGTGGTAGATTCTGGCGGGGTGTGACTGAGAGGAGAGGGAGATGTGACTCTCTGGGAGATTAAAGTGATCTGAGTTGAACTCTAAGTTTCCCCAGCACCCTTCTGGTAAGTGCCTGCACTCAAGATCACTATTCCATAAAATTGCTGATCACAGCCACCTAAGTAGTAAGTGTTGCCTTCCAAGGCTGTGACAGAAAGCAATGCCAACCACACTGCTTGTGTTTAGTGTTCTGGCTGACATACCTGACCTGTGGAGCCAAGACCAATTTGCTGCCCACTATTCCTCTCTCTTGTCTCTTTAGACACTGTTGCTTCGTGTTGCTCCCTCCCAGGGAGCATCTGTGCTTTTTTGCTGTTTCCAGCAGTTAGCATTTGACACAACTTGCTCTTACTGACTTGTCCACATATCCTTTCTCTCTTTAGACTGCTAATGCAACTGTGGTTGGTGGTTTTGAGCCTGGACTGGTCTGCAAATCTCAGGGTTAGTTGTGACTGCAGGCCAGGCTTCAAAAATTAAGTGCTTTGTTGGAGTCCTATCTGAGAACTGGAGAAGGATCAAATGTGTCCACTATGCAACTATCCATCTCCCTGGTGTTTCATAATATTATCCATCTGTTCTTTTGCTTTCTTACAAGAAAGGCTCATGGGGTTACCAAGGTACAAATTAACACATCTTGGTGAGATTGTGTTTAAAAATATTTGGTGTCCATCTGTGTGGAGAGAAAAATCCATTTCTGTTAACATGGTTGTTTTCCTTCTGACACTTACTGTCTGCAGTACCCAACGTGGAACAACAAGGAAAGGAAAGAGCTTTACAGCAAGTGGAGCAGTGCCTAACTTTGCATCAGGCTGGTAAGAGTCAATACTAGAGGGTGAGAGGGAAGTTTTGTGTGCAGGAAGGGGGCAGAGAAAAGTATTTGTAATGTTCCCCCTTCCCACCCCCAAATGCCACTGGAGACAAAGCCTACAGTGGTAAGGTGCCACAACTGGGGTGCAGTATCTAACAGGGCTCTGTTAAGTGCGTGCTCACTTCTCTCTTACTGGGCTAAGAGGGACTGCAAAGGGAGGTTTTGCAGAGAACAAGCACTGCACTGAGCACAGAATGGCATCTGCTTGTCTTACAGGGCTCCTTAAAGGTCTGATGGCAAGAGTGTCAGCCTTTCCCCACAGCCACAGACTTCAACTCCATCATGCTTGGACACTGTATTCGTGATTCTCTTTTATTCTCCCTGATGATGGCAGGCTATAGAAAGCAGCAGAGATGTGAAGGAATCTGTCTGTCCTCTCATCTGAGGGTGGCTTTGGTCATCAGGCCAAATCCAAGAAAACAGCCGGCATGGAGTGCTGGTGAATCCCTTTGTGAGCAGGAGGACTGAGGGGGTAGCAGCTAGAGAGGAGAACAATGAGCAGCTCTACGCTGTCCCTCTGCCACCCCTGCAAGGCATCCCCTCCGAGAGCCACTCAGCCCATTTTAAATGTACTTCCTTCACAGCAAGGAAGCATTGTGAGAGGCACTCACCATGTCTCCCACAGCTGCCTCCAGCACCTGGCATTTGATTTCCTAACTGTGTCTGTGTGCTGGGTTACTCTTGCTGCTAGGGCAAGGGAGAAATGCAAAGCGGCAGAGACACTGGAGAGAAACAGCAGGCAGCAAATCATGCTTGGCTGTATAGTCCATGTGTGCTTGGCCTTCATTTTGCCCTGGGCTCTGTCACAGCCTCAAAAGGCAGTGGTGTCCCTGCATCACTCTGGCCTGTTCTGTCAGACTCTCCTGGGACAGACGGTGGTCAGTGAGGAAGGGAGACGCTGTCTGTATGAGGTCAGCAGCAAGATCTGACAGTCTGAGTGAAGCTGAGAGACATGTCCCTTACCACACACAGATAGCGGTGATATTCCAGGACCTCTCTGCACTGCAACTGTGGGACAGCTAGGAAATGCAAAACCTTTAGCTGAAAGAAGAGTTTAAAATTGTTCTGTAACATTTTTCTTGGCTATTTATGACTTTGTGTGATCTCATTGTAGTTGGGACTGGCATCTGCAGCCTTAGGTCTGTGTATCTTCCTTCAGCAATAACCAGAGGGGAGGTGACACACCCTGTCATTTTTAGGGCTACCTGCAATTTTCATATTAATTTTACAGACTAGAGTTGATCAAAAAGGAAGCCTGGAGGAAGCTTACAGACCCTAGCCACCAAATGTGAGGACCTTGCAGTGCATGCTGCCTTGCATGTAAGTGTTAGTTTGCCCAGGTGCTCATGAACAGACCATAATCTTCTTCCTCACTGTGAACCCAACAAATCTGTGCTTGCTCTGGGCAGGCTCTATCAGGAGCAGTGTTCTCCTCTAGACATGCTGGCACAAGGTGTAAATGTCCCTTTCTCTCTCCCCTTTGCATTTTCATGATGCTCATGTGCCACAAACAAGGCAGTTGTGACACAGGAGTAGGGGCAGAGGGCTGGAAAGGCTGTCAAAGGCAGCTCGAGTAGCTGTTCCCTTTCCAAAAGTACATCCTTCTTCAGAATAGCTCAGCTCCCGTCACCTTCCTCTGCTTTCTCCTGTCCAGAGGATGAGAAAAATTGGAAGCATCCCAAAAGAATGTGTATGGGCTGGCTTTGGTTCATCAGGTCATATAATAAATTCCCTGAAGCTCAGCATTAGGAATGCTGGAAAACTGCATCCTGCCTAGAGAAGATTTCCACATAGAAAAAAGCCATCCAGCCACAGAGCAGTTGAGAAGTGTCTGAGCTCCTCACCACCTTTGATGATCATTGAGAGGCTTGGCCAAGTTCGCTGAGAAACACATCAGGGCATGTTTGGCAGGCCAAGGAACCGAGGGATACTAACCTGGGCAGCCAAGGCTTTTTGCTTCTGTGCTGCCCCTGTGGGAAGCCCTAGCACCTCTGACTAGGTGCTAATGGGACACTGAAGGTGTTTGTAGCAATGTCAATGCTGGCCTACCAAGCATCTTGAAGCATGAGTCACCTCTTCCTGAATCATGGGACTGGCCTACAAGTTATTAATATTTATTTTCTGACTGAAAATAGGAACGACCTGCCTTTACTTCCAAACCTTTGATTCTGTAGGATTAATTCCAATGATGCTTACAGAATTTTCTCTGCATTGATGAAAACTTTGTTTTGTTGTCTTTGTGTTGTTTTCCCTGCTTGAAATCAAAATAAAACTGAGGAGTTCATTCTTCTCATCACACAGATCCAAATCCTGAAAGACTCATCAGCTGTTTGGAGATTTACTGTAAAACCACAAGGATTTGCAGTGGTTATTGACCAGCCATATGCTCAGCTCAGTGCAGTGCCCTTTTGCACTTCTGACCAAGCCGCCTATCTGTCCACTTTAAAGCTCTCCCTGCTGGCAAGAGTTTACATTAGCTCAGCTGCAGCGAGGACATCAGATTTATTCCCTATTTGCCCTTTTCAGTATTCACAAATAAAATTTGTCCAGCATGATAGATACAGTTGCTAGTGGTGTCTAAAAAAACTCATAACTGAGGGTGTAATAAGATAAGATGGAAGAAAATCTCCAATCAACCCCATTAACTACTACATGCTGGAAAAGTATCTTGGAGATTCATTCTGCTAACAGAACCCCTGGCTTTTCTTCACCTTTTCCTTCACTTCAATGAGGAGGACAGAAGACCTGCTTAGCTGTTCGCCTGAAAACACTTAGGACCTGAAATCTCCATGCTTTGTATTGGCAGCAAGAGCAAAAAGCTGTCATACATCCTCTTCATTTTCTCCTTGGAGGTGCAGCATTGCATCTCTGTGGTGCAGACCTGGAGCACATGGTTAGGTAAGGCTGGGTGTGTCAGGGCTGAAGCACAGCAGTCAGTGGGTCATCCATCCTATTTTTAGTCGTGCACTCTGTACCTGAAGCACCCTTGGCTGGCTGCTGGTGGTGAGTAAAACCCAGAAAGCCAGTAACCTTTCTCAGGTCATGCTCTCATGGGTGATGGATGAGGTGAAGGGCACTTTGCAGGCTGCTGCTGTTGCCCAAAAGCTTGTAATTCTTCCAGAAAGAAAACCAAGGCAAGGGGGAGGCTTTGCAGGAAGTTCAAAGCTCTGGCAGATCATTTATTTCTGCTTAATTGCCAAGGATGTGAAGCAATTGTTGACGAGGCTGTGAGAGAAGGGAAGTGCCCTTTCCCACCTTCTCAACCTGCCGGTGGTTGCATAAGCCCCAGTGCGCAGAGCCTGAGGTTGCTATGCCAACTTGCGTCGTTCCTCCCATCCACCTCCCGTGCGAACAATGCGGGAGCGGGAGTCCATCCTGAAACAAAACAAACCATCGGATCGGCCGGCAGCAGAGGGAAGGACTCTGCGAGCCCTTGTGCCACCAATGAGAGACTGCACCAGAGCAACTGGTTTGTGCTTTACCTTTGCTGCTGAGTTTGGTTTCAAGTCCTCATTGACAGCACAGAGACTGTGGTGTTACCCATCAAAGGAATCACAAGTTCAGCATGAGTCTGTGTGCCTGCTTTCCCTTCTGTAGCATTAAAATAAAGTGCCTTTCAAAGGCACTGGGAAGGAGGAATCGCTATTTCCAGGCGCTTACATAAATGGTCTTCAACTGCAAAAGTGGAAAATCTTGAACTCCTTAGGCTCTTCACCAACCCCCTCCCTTAAGAAGCACTATATGGAGCTAGGTTGTATGGTAAAAGGGTCAAATCCTTGAAAGAGAGCATAAAAGCAGTGTGACTTAGGTGTATGCCACATAGAAGAGGCTGGCAGATGAAGCAGTTCCCTGTTCTTGAATTTTATCTTAATTAGCAGTGATTTCCAGCACCAATTCTTATGGTTAGCCCCTTTCCCATCTTTGTTTGACCTCCCACATAAACCACAAACTCTTTTCTCTACACTCCAGCAATAGGCAGGAATGGAAATCCTGACGAGTTAGTTTGCCAGTAATTAAATTTGTCCCTTCTGTTCGTTTCACAGATGCAGTTGCCCTCTGATTTGAAGCAAAGTGCAGGTCAGTGCCAATGGGAGCTTTTAATAATCTGGTAGTCTGATTGGGCGCTGAAGATGGGAAGTTTTCTTGTTAATTGGACTGTTGTGTAATTATCTAAGAGGAACAAGCTCCTCTGGACAGAGGAAGACTGGGAGAGTGCAGTGTGATGGAAAAGGTAATGGGTAAATTTATACTCCTGCACAAATTCTCTAAGCCTTCAGCCAGAACAAACATATAGACGATGCCTTAGATCTTATTTCCTTTGACTCAGCAGCTCGCTTTGTCATTTACACCAGAGAAAAAGGCACTTTGATAGAATTTCTTGTCAAAATGGTCACTCTTTACATTGCTAAAAGTGGGGTGCCAGCTAGCACAGCCTGCACCCTGGCCAGAGGACACAGACTCATAGCAAGGAAAGGCTGGTGCTGCCCTCCTGCTTCTGCTGGGCAGGGCTCAAGGGGGATTGCCCCAGCCTTAAAATCTAGCCCCTGAGGAGGCAGGCAACAACGCTGCTGTCCTCATACAAACAAGACCTGATTGTAGCTGTTGCTAAAAAACCTGTATTTTCCTGATTACAGATCATTAGATTTGCAGGCAGAGGAACCAGGTAGGTTCAGGAAAATTCTCCAATTTCATATTAAAAAAGGGGGCCCATTCAAATTTGACCCCTGTCAGTAAATATGTGCAAATACAGAAGCTTTGATCAGAGTTTTGATCTTTTAGTTAAAAAACAAGATGCTAGACATTTCCACTGCAGAGAAAAACCTGACCTTGCAGCACCCTGAGGGTCTCTTTCCTCTTATCTAGTTGGTTTTAATTTTGCAGTTTTTAAGCCTGCTTTATGATGTTGAGGACCTGACATATATTTGTGGAGAGATTGTAGCAGGCAACACTGCCTTTTAAAAACTGGGCCAAAGCAGTTTTGTGCTCTGGTTCCTTTCAAGCACGCAGATGAGGTTGTTAACATGTCCATTAGTGTACTTCTCAGGAAGGTTTTGGTGGTCTGCAATGAGGTTATTATACACACATCTCTGTGTGCTGTGTCACCTCCTGGCTGTACAGATGATGCTGGGGACTGGGGACTGTTTCCAGTCGTGCAGCCTGAAGGCTATTATTTGTGTGGCCCTTTGCAGACAGATAAAATTCACTCTGCTCATGCTCTGAACTAGCCAAAAGCTATATAATCTCTCACCAGGACCAATTAATTCATGCTCAGCAGCTGGCTCATTAGTAATGGCTGCTCAGTTTTCAGTTAGTTTGCAGTGTGGGCAGGGGGAGCTGAAGTCTGGAGATGCTTACTCTGAGTAACCTGGGAGTAACTGTTTAAAACCTGTAGGCACATTCAGTTTTTCCATCTGCAAACTGCTAAAATATTTATGTTCCTGAGACACTGAGACTCACTTCCTAGATATTTGCAGAATGTATGGAGATATTAGCAAAAAAGTTACACTAAGAGTATATAGTATTACCTTATTATTATTATAATGGATTTTACTTTGATTCTTGAGTACATGATTGCAGTCCTTTGAGAGAGGGAAACAGAACAAGAACAAAAAGGAAATATAAAAGAACAACCTGTCATTATCACCTGTTCTTCCCTCAGAGTGATATTCCCATTCACTGGCTTCCTTTCATGAAAAATAAAGGCATATAATATCTCTCAAATCAAAGGGATAAGGCATTTTTCAATGCCTGGCACATTCTTATTTTCTTAATAAAGGAACTGTAAATGCCCAGGTTCTAACATGGAACTGATCCTTTAGATAGAGGAAGGCACAGAAACAATTAGCCCTGTGTGAAGACACAGAGCTCTAATTCACATGTTCTTGTTAATAACTGCAGTGAAACCAAGTCTCAAACAAAACCTGTGTAGAATCATGCAGATGTAGAGCCAGAGCCACCATGGAGTGGTGGTAACCCAAGAAGATAACTTAGTATTAGACAGCTTTAGTGCTCAGGCTCTGGCTCCAGGAAGACAACCAAGGGAATTGTCTGAGATCAGCTTGTCATCATGCAGTCCACACTTATGGCTTCAGGGAGAAGCACTGGATTTAGAGAAGCTTGGCAGCCAGGCATAAAAAGACCTTGGAGTGAGCAGAGCTGTGCTAGAAGGATGTACATAAAAAGACCTTGGAGTGTGCAGAGCTGTGCTAGAAGGATGTACCTGTAAAGACCTGTAAAGGTTTCACAAGTGAGTTAACCCTGTTTTCTGGAGGCACGGGTGTAGATTGAATGTGTTGGTGGAGTATGAAGGAATGTGAGAAAGCAGATCCTTAGAGAAACCATTTTCTCCCCTTGACAGATCACTAGGCAAGAAGAGTTTCTGACTGGGAATCTTTATATGGAACCAGCTGATACCAAATATAGTGGCCAGACCCAGATTTGCAATTGCCACTTCTTAATGGAGACCCCAATAGAATAGCTGGTCAAAGGCAGCACCACGTGGGATGCAGAGGGCTCTGCCTTGTCAGTCTCTCTTTCATGCATTTTTCATGCACCTTGTCTTGTTCCATTTGTTTTGTCTTTGTTTTTAGCTGTATCTAATGAGACTTGATTGTGCTTTTGGTTAGCTATTTTTCCGTGAAGTCTTACAGGGCTCTCATCCCAGTCCTCTTCATCTTCTCCCAAGTCTTCCTTCCCCTCTGCTCTCCTTAGTTGTCCATATTCCCATTGCAGATAAAAATGTTTAACAGATTATCATCAGCCCTGGTAGGAAGTCAGAATGGAAGGTGAAAGAGGACAAGTGAGTACATATCTTGGGGATCCAAGCAACATCACTAGGAACACAGCTGCAGAAATGGCCCAAAAAGAATTGTTTTCCTCTCTGTCTTTTGAACGATGTCAGTGAGGGGAGACATTTTGGGGCCTTTTTGAATGAACCCCTTCCTACCAGCATCATTCAGCAGGAAAGATATGTGTCGGCTCAGGTCTGCAGTTATCTTTGTGGACACAGGGCCTGGGAGCAGCTAGGGAAATGGGATGCTAAACAGAAACTGGAAATGGTGAAGTTTGCCTACAGCCACTCCTTCCTGAAGCACTCTGTAGTCACTGTCAGGTGGCTGACTTGCCCTTCTGCTCCAGCAGGATCATAAGCTACACAGAAGGATGTGTTGGGGAATGCTTTTGCTTCATCAGAGCCTGAGAGACCATAAACAACCCTACCTTGATATTCACCGAGGGCAAGGAAATTAATTGTACACTTTGAATGGTTTTTTCCCCCCATGTTCTATCCTGAGTCTTTTCCAAATACGGGGAGGGGAGTTAAGCTTTAATTTTGCTTTTGAGTAATTTTTCCAAGATTGGAAGAGTTTTAAAAAGTTCAGCAGTGAAATGCAAATGTAAAGATGCATGCATATCTGATAAGGAAATCTGGACATACTGTGCCAGTGGCAAATAGAAAGGAGGGGGACTAGAAATGCAGTCTTTTCTCAAAAATATTTAATTAAAATGTAATAAAGCACTGATTCACAAGAAATGCAGCAAAAAAAAAAAAAAAAAAAGAGGTGACTTGAATTCATTTTTCACAGCAATATTTTCCATTTTGCAGGGATCTCAGTAATTACTATTAATACATTTTACACCCTAGGACACTGAGAAATTACAGCCATGCACAAATTCTGTGACAGGACCAAGAATAAAAGTCAAACCACCACTTTCTAAATTGCTTGCCTTCTCCAACTACATTCTCTCAAGTATTACTGTTCTCACTCATAACTAATGATTATTAGTTATTTTCCCAGTCAGTGTAACACCCCTGGAGAGCCCTTCACTGACTTTAAACACTGGGGGGGAGCTATGGATAATTCAGAGGCAGTAACAGATCAGCAGCTCATCTATTTGCTGTTCAGAATATGAGTTGGTACCTGCAGTTTACTGGCTCCTGAACACTAACTTTTCAGCACTGCTGGAAGGGAGAAGCACCAAGCAGGAGGGATGAATGTGGGAGGGAGGGAAGGAAGGTGAGGGGGTGGAAAAATGAGCTTTACTGAATAATGGGGAAAGTGAAAAGGAATGGGAAAAGAGAGAGAAAAACTGGTTTAAATATTTAATCTCCCTTGCATTTGCTTTTGAAGAGGAAACAAAAGGCTTGGAACATCTTTTGTCTTGAACTAATTGTGACCAGAGATGAACGGCATGTGATTGTCACTTCTGTCATTTGCCTTAAGGTGGAGAGAAACAGATTGGTCCTGCTGCATCAGCGCAGCACATCAGACTCTGTCTCCAGCTGCAGCCAGTGCCTGAAGCTGCAGAAGATATTAAATTACTCGTGGCAAAGCAACTGTATGAGCCCACATTGCCCTGCATCCTGGTGCCAGCGTGGGCAGCATGTGCAGTGCCCGAGAGCTGCACTCTTCTTTGGAGAAGGAAACTCCTTGGAGAGGTCTGAGGGGCAGTTGTACTTCCCCATATAGTAACTCACTTCATTTAGGTCTTCACCATTTAAAACCAGCAGCACACAGCAGCTGTAACTTCCTCTTGTCTCTCCTCATTCCTCTGTACATCTTTCTACCCAGCCTCTTTCTGCCACATTCTTTCACTCCCCTTGACTTGCCCTCTGTAGTCTTCCATCTCTGCTCACCCACAGTCTAGGCAGGGCCAAAAGCCACACAGGTGCCCTGTGTACCAGTCACAACTGGTGCACGATTTGTGGCACCCTCCACAGCTGAGCACCCCACGGATGAGCTGGCAGGACCTGCATGCCAGCAGAGACAACAGCTACGTGTGCCAATGGCCAGTGCATCAACAAACCATAAATCACAGAGCAATTTCTTTTGAAAGAGACTTTAAAGATCATTTAGTTCCACCTCCCCTGCCATGGGCAGGTACTTCTTCCACTAGACCATGTTGCTCAAAGCTCCAGCCAAACTGGACTTGAACATTTCCAAGGATGGGGCATCCACAACTTCTTTGGAAGTGCCTCACTACTATCATAGTAAATATTGTTTTCCTTAACTCTAATACAAAATTTCTCTTTTCCCAGTTTGAAATCATTACCAGTTGTCCTATCCCCTCTCCTTTCTTTTAGACTCTACTTAGGTACTAGAAGGTGCTATAAGGAATCCCTTCTCTTCTCCAGTAAAGGAGAGACAGTCTCTCAGGCTGCCTTCATGGGAGAGGTTCTCCATCCCTCCTGTTGTCTTTGTGGCCCTCTAGGCCCACTCCAACAGGTCCATGTCCCTAGTATGCTGGGCACTCCAGAGCTGGATGCAGCACTCCAGGTGGGGTCTCCTGAGGGTCAAGCAGAGGGGCAGAATCTCCTCCCTTGACCTACTGGCCACATTTTTTTTGATGCAGCCCAGCATACAGAGCTGTGAATGCACATTGCTGGGTCATGTCAAGCCTCTCATCCACCAACACCTCCAAGTCCTTCTCCTCAGGGCTGCTCTCAATTAATTCACTGCTCTGCCTGTATTTCTTCTTGGGACTACCCCGTATGAAAGACCATGGACTTGGCCTTATTGAACTTCATGAGGTTCATGTGAGCTCACCTCTCAAGCTTGTCAAAGTCCCTCTGGATGGTATTCCTTCCCTCCAGCCTGATATTCAGCAAGGCAGGCACAGCCCTTCATAGCAGTGGTGGTTCTCTGTAGCCACTGTCTGTCATCCTCCTAAACAGGCTTAGCTGGATAAAAACCTCATTTAGGCTTTCTTTACAGACTGGAGGAGTGGGAGGGAGAAATGCCTCTAGAGACTAATACATTGCTAGCCTGTCTTTTAAATTGAAAAATATCTGCAAGATTTAAGAAAGTCTGATGGTCTCTGACTAATCAGAGGAAACTGCTGAGACTGGGAACTTCTCTTGTTTGGCTGAGACTTTGTCTCTCTGATTCACTTATTCCCTTTATAAGCCTCAAAGCAAAGAGGTGCTGCCATCCCTCCTCCTCAGAGGAGGGCAGATGTAATGTGACTTCTCCACCAGAGCCAATCATGGGACGTCTTTTGAAAAAGTAGGGATTTTTTGACCTCTGGTCTCCTGAGCCCTGAGGGAAAGTATGAAACCCAGCTTTTTGTCAACTCCTTAACTGGTACCACACCAGAAGAAATAAAACAAAAAACACCAGCCCAAAAAGCAACAACAATGTCTTTCAAGCCTCTGAAATCTCACAGTTAGCAATTATCTTTCAAAAGTTATTACCTCAAAAGGAATTTATTATTTTACTAGCTGTTCGGTAAGATATCAAATAAAGCTAAGGTGCCTAGTTAAGAATGTTCTTATTTTATTTTATTACCATTTGAAGAACTTGATTGGTTATTTGAAATGCTGGAGAGAATGGCTGAGTAGGAGTTTGGGCTGGGTGAAGCCAGCAAGCCATGAGTTTTGCATCT
The DNA here is from genome assembly GCF_035770615.1 of Melospiza melodia melodia. Taxonomy (NCBI): domain Eukaryota; kingdom Metazoa; phylum Chordata; class Aves; order Passeriformes; family Passerellidae; genus Melospiza; species Melospiza melodia. The sequence goes on from NC_086197.1 coordinate 52,784,499, forward strand.
GGTTTACAAAAGAGCATGGGTAGGCTGAAATTCCAGGCTGATGAGATGGTCTCCACTATGACTACACTTCTTTCTTGGTAGAGAACTTGATACACTTGACACGTGAGCCATAGGGATGAAAGACGAGTTTATTTTCTGGAGCACCACAGGATCTCACTTTGCTGGGTTTTGTGGCCATTCCTGCTCCTATGGCAATATACCAGGATGCTGGTCACTCTCTTTGGATCTGAGCTACACAAGAGCTGACAGGACATCAGAAATGGTCCAGGTTTTATCTGAACTAATGACTTAGAAATGGGAAGCATCATATCTTAAGTCAAAAATTTGTCTGAGCCATGAAAGTACCCTCCCACCTTTTGCCAAAAGGCTCAGGAGCTGACAAAGGAGACCTGGTACTGTGGTCCAAAACGAGTCCACTTCTGCTCATGACCTAATACCAGTTCAGTACTGCTGCAAAATTTCAATGGTGCTCTGCCATGTCCTGCCCCTTCTTCCCAAATCTGAAGTTTTTTGCAGGATCTGCTGCTTCCCGAATTTGATCAGTGTTGTTTTGCCTTGTGTTAGCCTGTGAGTCCCCAGATGCACATCCTGCCTGGGATGACCATGACCCTGACTTCAGTGGGAGCTGCTTCCTCTTGCAGACAGTTCCAGCTGGACTCATCCCACAGCCTCTGTTGTATCCTTTGAGGTCTGGGAGCACAGAGACACTCACAGGCATGTCAGGCTGTGCCTGCAACAGCTGTGGAACCCTCCTCAGTGGTTGCTGTGGATGGCTGTGGATGGGTTCAGTGCAGCACCAGGAGCACAGGAGGGAAGCTTTATTCCAAGGGTGGCAAGAGATACATCCCTGTACTCTGAGGAAAGTGAAGCTTCTTGGAAATTCCTCAAAAGCTGCAGGAATTGGTGAGGGGAGGAGGCTTTGAGATGATACATACACGGTAGTTGCAAGAATCTTTGCGTTCAGCAAAGAGTAAATTTCTCAGGGGAAACAAAAAAAAAAAAAAAAAAGAGGGAGAACTGTGGGAGAGCTGAAACTGTGTTCGCATTTGGAAGACTGTGCCTCCCTTCCATTTTCTTATTGTCAAAATACCCTGAAAATAACTGTGTTTTTCTTCCTTTCCTGCTCCACCCCCAATTAGGAGTTTAAAGTAGGAAATGCTGAAGTATTTAATTTCAAATCTTTCAAAATCAAGTTTTTGACATATTTTAAAATAAACTCATAGATCGAAACTATTTCAGTTCAAAAAGAAGAACAAAAAATTCAAGTAGATCAGCAATGAAATAAACAGCAACCATGTTTCACTTGGGATTGAACAAATGCCTTGAATTCACCCTATTTTTAGTTTGTTTCTCTCTTTTTCCTGAGCTTCAGTTCCACACACTTTCAGTTTGTTTGACCTTTTTACCATTTCTATTACTCATCTCTAGTTTAGTTTTCATTTATTTAAATATTAATGAAAGAATAACAGTTGCAAATTATTCTTATTTCTTAAACAAACCACGTAAATATCTTGAGGTTGAGCAAACAGGGGAAAGCATTCCATACAGCAAAAGATTTACAGAAATTATGGACAGAAAGCCCTTACTTGGGGACTGAGTCTGTCTGCTGCTGTCTCACAGAAAAAACCAGCAGGGAAGTACAGAGCTTTTAGAAACAGCTTATGAATTTGCAGCTTGCTAAGTAAATGAATTCTCTGTGTCCCTCATACGCATACACTAACTCATTCCTCACAAATGCATACATACAGGTCTCTGGTGGAAAGACAGGGAATGTGCAGTCTGCAATGCACATGAACTTTCTGTTTAGAGGAGAAAAGATTTTTCCAATAAGCACAAAATCCCACCCCCTCAGCACCCCTCCTTCCCCTGTGTCTGACACTGACTTCAAGGGAGGAGTTGAGCCAATTATCTGTGAGTCCTACAGAAGGAAAATCTGCAATTTGCCAGTAGTTGTGAGAGAGAGAGGGAGAAGGGCAGGGAGGGAAGGCAAAAAGACTTAACTGGCAAATGTAAAGAAAAGCCCCTTTTATCCTAGAGAGAGAATATTTTAAAGCAAATCTCAGACCAGAAGAAAAGAAGCCCGTGGGAAGGGATGAGCCAGGCAAGATCTGGAGAAGCATAGGGTCACCAAAGCCAACTTCCATGCCGACCCTGATCTTTCTGCAGAGGATCTGAGGCAGCACAGAGGCAGGGTGGGCCAGCTGGATGCACCCACTACCCTGCACGAGTAGGTGCTGCTCCTGAAATTCTTTCCCCACAGTAGAGCCTACAAAGTACAACTTGCAAGAAAAGGCAGTGAAAGAGAGAGAGACTCTGCCTCTCCTTTTCTTGAACTGAGCCTGTGAGGAAAAGAGCTCATCTGCCCAAAGGGAAAAACTGCCACCATTCTGAGACTCTTCTTTAGCCTAAGTCCGTTGCCTGATCCAGTACTTACATCCATGGGGGAACGCCCTCTGGAGCCCTGCGGTCCTTCCCAATCCTGCTAAGTTCTTGGGAAATACTGGAGAACAACTGAGCCCAGAACAAGCAGCGTGGGATCCACAGAACAACAGCCTTTTACAACAGCAGCCACCTCTGATTAAAATTATCAGCTTCATCAGACTGCACCAAGACCCAGGACTGCTCCTCCTGGGAAAGAGAGGTAAGAAATCAGCACGGAGTTTGGGGTGAAAATAGGAAACACACATGCCACAGGAGTGATTTCTGGTGTGCATGAAAACAACAGGGACACTAGCAGTGAGTAAGAACTGACAGGTCTGTTATGCATGTTACAGTTTGTGTCTGTCTTGTCCTTTTTAGCCGGGTGCAATGATTAACACTGGGGTGGCAGAGACACAACCAGCAGCTGAAGACAGAGGAGTGCAAGGGAGGTAGTTCAGAAGTCTGTTCATGAATGGGGAGTTGTAGGGAGAGCATACACCCTAATGGGAGGGTGGAGAACTAAGGGGCAATAGCTCTGGGTAGGGTGAATAAAGAATATCTTCCTTAGGTATCTCCCTACAGGTGCTCAGGCTCAAATTTGTCAGTAGCTCACCGGCATTCAGACAAGTGCTCTCCAGAGCATACAAAAGCAGGTTCATTGTCATTCATTCTGATGCCTGCCTAAAAAAAGAGAAGTGGTGCTTAGCTGGTAGAGGATAACACAGGGAGTCAAGAGAAATGGAGTTTAATGCTGATTTTGGACTGTGGTTTCAGCTTTCTCTGGGCAAATGAGCTTTTCCCTTCATTTAGTGTTATTTAGAGACAACATTAATTGCCTGTATTTCTATAACATTTTGAAATCCCTGCACTGTACCAATATAAACTTTCTAACATCAAGCCAGTACATAAAGCAGAAGGTACCACCGAGAATTAATCTATGCTTAAGCATTTAATAAACTGGAAGGAAAAGATGTAGATTAAAACCAGCTGGAGGTTGTTTGTCTCCTCATTCTCTTCTGATTGATTTCTCTTTACTTAGTACATGAACATGTGGTGTCTCTCCGTTTCCTTTCCACTGTCTTAAATCTTTTTCACTGTATGAGCCCCTGTGCTCCACCCTGCCACTCTTGGGTGTCAAGGCTGAAGTTTCATTTCTTTTTCTGAGGAGGAAAGGAGACAAACTGTGTTGAACTAGAGAAAAACTGAACGGAGGGGATAAGAAGAGAAGGCTCAAAACAAAAATGTAAGCTCCCAGTTCAATGGCACGCTCTGAGTCAGGTTTGCAGCAGAGGTGATGAGTAGCAACTCCACAAATTGAAATGCTGGAAAGCATATTTTACTTTGAGGGAAATGAAATGCAGTTAAGAAAGCACAGGAGTCCTCTTGACTGAAGGCCTTGACATGTGGAACAAGGACAGTGTAAAGTGATCAGGTTCCTCAGCATGCATGTTCTGTACAGGACATAAAAGGCATTTGCTCAAAATGCATAACTGCTCTCTCCCAGATGCTTTTGCACTGAATTGTACAGAACTGCTCTCTAGCAGGTGTAAACCACACAATCCACTTGCCCTCATGCAGCTACACCGGTCCATCACGGCCTGGAGAGCTGCCTCGCCTCTAGATACTGATCCTGGATGGTAAAGTAGTTTGTAGCTTTTACAACTCATCTGTTTCCCTGCTCTTCTCTGCCAAATAAATAAGCCTCAGAGGGTGAAAATAAGCTTTTTTTTTTGTCTGCCCATGGATGCAAAACTGTATTGGAGTGGCTAGGGATAGTGTACATGGCAGTGTTTCAGAGACTGAATATGGTATTTCTGCACTATTGGAGATAGGTCCTGGGTAAATAGAACACAGAATCCAGTTCAAATACCAGCTGTGCTCCTTGCTGTCATTTCTGCCACAGTAATCCCAACAGTACCATAATTCTGCATGTGTGTGTCCATCCAAAAAAAATGCCATTTGTGTTCTGGCATTTATCTGGCTCTAATATTAGGCTGTCCTGCCCTCTGAATGTAATTCAGAGTATAGGTACTCCAAGGAGACCATTGCATTTCTTTTGTGCATTAGGTAGGGCTGAATATGCCATTGTTGTGCTGCAAATTATGGCAATAATAATAAATAGTCATGTTTTGCTGTTTCCTTGGGCTATAGCACAGAGCTTGTAATGATGCTGGATCAGAATTCCAGAGACTTCTTTATTTAGCAGTGACTGTATTTTCACTGCTGCTTTGGTGCTTAGCACATGTTAAACAAAGTAAAATATTTTAAGCTCTTCCCTGAGATAATTGTCAGGTACATAAAAGCTTTGGAGATAAAAGTCACTCAAGGGAAAGATAGGAATCCAGATCTGGACCCAGAAATTATCTTTCTGTGTACATAAAGTACTTGCATTGTAATATTAAATAAACAACACCTAAGTTAAATAAATGGCACAGTGGGAACTTGAATATTCTTTAATAAGAACATAGTAACCAAAATAAACTCAGTCCAAAGTGTGCCTCCTTTGCTGTAACAGCTTTCCCCACACAGGGGCTGTATTTTTCTTTCATCACACAGTTCATTTGAACTGGTACACTAAAATAGTCTGAGCAGCACTTTTTCTTTCCTACCAAAGTTTCCTGCATGTGAGTGCTATGTCAAAATGCAGTCTCCAGAGTCTCTAGACTCATTTTAGATGTCATGGGTTGGAAATCTTGTCTAATAGCTATTTAAGATGGCTGTCCTTCATCTTTTCTCCTGCTTGTACTTACCACCCGTGCTTGGCAAAGCCAGTGGCACCTGCAACATCTGCATGTATAAAGACTGGAGCTCCTAAAAATAATCAGTGTTTCTGCAGTTCCAACCATTGACAGCCATCCTGCTGCAACAATGATAGTTTGCTTATAGGGAGTTCCCACACTACCAGGCCAAACAGCAGAATTAAAAGCTGTTTTCTAAAAGGTTACTGGAGGCACAGATCTTTGAATTTGTCACTAGCCAGTGCTGTTTTGTGGCTCACACTCCCTGCATCAGCAATTAATATTGCATGGGGCCAGTCATTTAAAGTTACTGAGATGTCTAGCTTGCACTGATGTTAAGCATGATTCTTGTTTCTGTCTGACTTTTGGCTGATCTCAGAAAATTAGTATTAAGCACAGCTCCTATTTAGGCAACCACATGAAGCAATCTAGGTTCTAATGGCAGCTGCAGTGGCTGTAGTATACTGGGGAATCTGACCTCTATGTTTATGTATCTAAATGAGAACCAAGTTCTACTGAAAAATCTGGTAAAATGTGTGACACAGATGGTGGGAAGGAACTTGGTGTCTCAGATGAAGAGCAGCTGATAAATTCAGCCCTTAATGTTTAAATGTGACAGCATATTATAATTCAAAAGCATGTTATTTTCAGTGTAAATGCCTTCATTTTTATACTACTTTAAAAGAAAAGAAAGAGCAACAAAAACAATAAAACAAAACAAAACCAAAACAAAAAACCACTCACTGAAAATGAGACTGGAAAGTTTAAGCATTTCCAGTGAAAAAAATCTCCGTGTGAACCACTGATTGCTCTGCTGTGCAGGACTGTGCTCCAGAGTGCTCTTTGGCAAGCTGGTGGTGAGGAGCTGCCTTATTTTACCCTCTATTTGCTTTGTGATCTTTCCTCCAACTCTGCTATTTCCTCTTTCAGGACCAAGCAATGATGAAGACACTGTCTGGAGGAAACTGCAACCTGAACGTGCCAGCCAAGAACTCGTACCGCATGGTGGTGCTGGGAGCCTCCAGGGTGGGGAAAAGCTCCATCGTCTCTCGCTTCCTCAACGGCCGCTTCGAGGATCAGTACACTCCCACCATCGAGGACTTCCATCGCAAGGTCTACAACATACGGGGAGACATGTATCAGCTGGACATCCTGGACACCTCTGGGAATCACCCTTTCCCTGCCATGAGGAGGCTTTCCATCCTAACAGGTCTGAAAGTCAGGGGGAAGGTCATAAGGACAGACATTAGCTTGAAACATGTAGCCTGGGGATGGCTGATTTTTGGGACATAGATAAAGGGATTGCTTGATTTAGTGCAAGATGCATTTCTATAGAGTCATATTTCCTGGCTGGCATTTCCCAGCACTATAAAGAATGCATTAGCCACAGTAGAGAAGTCCAGTGGGTGAAGGTCTAAAATTGAGGTTTTCCCTAATCCATCTACCTTCCCTTCCTGCTTCGTACTTTTACTGATGTCACAAATAAATGGCTGAATGCAATTCTGTGGGTATAAAGAGCAGCAAAGGGCAAATTAAGCATGTTGTTGTAGGACACATACAGTGAAAAATAAATATAAAATGCACAGGAAGGGAATTCTAACCAAGAAAGTCCCAAGGATTTTTTTATTCTGAAAATTTCCAGCTGGATTTCCTTGATTTAATATTCCAGTAGAAGGATAGCTTTACTTTTACCCTTTCTCCTTAATCTGCATCTAATCAAATGTGTTTGAAGACAAAAAAAGGGGAAATGGTGGGACCATTTTGCCTCTTCTCACTGTCAAGCCATTCCTGTTTGAGCTAAAATATATTTTTTAATTATAAAAGTGACAGTCGACGTATACTCAGCCACAGCTCACAACACACCTCTCTGGATTCACTATCCACCTTTCTAACTGGCCAGTGAAACATGACATTCACATCTGACAAGGCTAAAATCCATATTCAATGAGGTCCTAGAACCAGTTTCTGGGATGCAAATGTACGCTTTAGTCCCTGAAAGCTCTCTTAGCACGTTCCACACAAATGTCATTCAACAGCCAATGATTTGCCTTATTTTCTACTTCCTATTCCTATTTCTATTTTCTATTCCTTCTACAAGGAATTGTAAGTCAGGAAATGTCAAGAGGAAATGCCAGGGGATGTGTGTCATTATGTATTATTTTTTCATGGTCTGCTTCTTTGAGGAAATAGAATGATAGCAGAGCGCGCTGAAAAACCTCTCATTCCTGACTTGGGTGTTCAGGAGTGATTAGCTATAAACCCTCAGTTCAGGTGTACCTTCATGTATTGTGTAATCAAAGGGTTAAGGCTGAGCAGCTACCAGCTCTCCACTCTTTCTGGTGTCAGAAGAGGATGTGTTTTACACAGAGATACAAATGAAAGGAAATAAAAAGAAAAGCAGTGCAGCAGAGCTGAGATAGAAACATGTCTACAAAAGAGATAAAGGCAGGCAATAACTTGCAAGCCCAGTACAAACTAGTAATGCAACTGGATATGACTGGAGTAACATCATAACCAAAAGTCTTTTCCATAGTACTATAGAAAGATGTGGGGAGTTAAATGAGAAGAACTAAAGTACAACCGAGTGAATAGGTGCCAAAGACCAAACAAAAAATATGGGGAGGAGATGGAAATAAAATAATTGCTTCTTAAAAATTTGCTTGTCTGAAACTGGTTGTGACCAACAAGCCTTTACAGTATATATATTTTTTAATTGCAGGGGATGTTTTCATCCTGGTGTTCAGCCTGGACAATAGAGAATCCTTTGATGAGGTCAAGCGACTCCAGAAACAGATCCTTGAGGTCAAATCCTGCCTAAAGAACAAGACAAAGGAATCAGCTGACCTCCCCATGGTCATCTGTGGCAACAAAAATGACCACAGTGAAATCTTCCGCAAGGTACGCACTGACGAAGGTGAGAATCTTGTCTCCAGTGATGAAAACTGTGCTTACTTCGAAGTGTCGGCCAAGAAGAACACCAATGTGGATGAGATGTTTTATGTCCTCTTCAGCATGGCCAAGCTACCTCATGAGATGAGCCCTTCCCTCCACAGGAAAATCTCCATCCAGTATGGTGACACTTTCCAGCAGAAATCCTTCCGGATGCGCCGAATCAAGGACATGGATGCCTATGGCATGATCTCTCCCTTCGCTCGCCGGCCAAGTGTCAACAGTGACCTGAAGTACATCAAATCAAAAGTTCTCAGGGAAGGGCAGTCCAGGGAGAGAGAGAAATGCACAGTCCAGTGAAGGAGGCTTGCGCTTCTGTCTGAAGACAACGTCCACGTGCAGTGCCTTAAAGAAAAATGGTCAGTGGAAGCAAAGAACAGGCTCATGGGGTTTATTGAGAAAACCTAACAGGGAGAAAGGATAACTTCCTGTGGATTCTGCTGAGTCACAAATGTAGATAACATCAACCTTGAAGAGGACTGGGAATAATCATACAGCTGAGATACAAGTGCATTTTTTTGTCTTTGTAATGTAGCTCCTCTTCATTCCCCTTTTTGTTTGAAAAATAGAGTCCTGAGAAGTGAAGACATTTCAACCTTATCATTACAAAGAAAATAGATCAAAAATGCACAGCATTAACAGTGACCCAGCATGCAGCTCTTGCCAAGAGAGAGAAGGTTATATGTGTTCATGTGTGTGTATCTCTGTGTGCCCAAGTGCACGTGTGCATGCATGTGTGGAGCTCTCCTTTTAAAAAGTAGGACTTGCGTTTCAAAGAGCAGCAGTCTTAACTGAGCATTCCCAGATTGGGAGTGGACTCTATATATGGATGCATGACTTTCACTCACTTCTGAGGGCACCTCCATTAAGAATTTGGTTTTATGTTTGTTGGAACAGTTACCATTTGACATTGACATGATTGTTGGTTTGTATTATAGTTTTTTTTTGAGATTTGTTGGGTTTTTTTATTGTCTGGGGGTGAGTTTTTAGCAAAATCAGATGGCAAGCGCATTTGATATTAAACAGTGTCTGCTTTCTACCAGTGAAAGGTGGTTTTCATCTGTAACACTTTCTAATACATACATTGACTGAAAGTGAAATTATTCTGCAAAAAGCCAATGCATTTGGCTGCTTTGCAAGCCTGGTGTGATGTTTTTTCTCAAAGCAGCCACACCAATTCTGAGTTTCATAATACAAATGTCACTCTTTGCCTTTCTGGCCACTGGACTAATGATTCCTTTCTCTGCCTGTATCAGTTGAGAGTGACCAGGCTTATATATAGAATCAGACCATTTCAGAGGCAGGATTGGATTCTTTTTCAAAAATAAGAACTAAATGGTTATAGGGCCAGCTCCTTCATATTTCTTCTGCTGACATGCTTCTAGTAATTTTGTTCATGGTTTCCCTCACTGTCCAGTAAAGGTTGATCATTTGCACTGCAGAAGTCCTTCAGAACAGAAGTTTTGTCCTGGCTGTTCAAACAGGATTGAACTGACTGGTCAGATAAATCTGGGGCTGTCCACTCATTTCTTTCCTTTCTCAGGCTTCCTTATCTTCAGTTCTCTCCCTGTTCTGCTTCTGGCTCCTGTTCCCCCACAAAGTCCGATATATTCTCTTAAATGTGAGCTTGCCACTCTTGCTGACTGGAATGAGATGTGTGCACACATATCTGTGGGCAAAGCATGGCCCCGAGACAGTTAACAACAGTAGAATATATATGTTATAAATACCTCAGAAAGACCTTCAGATATATTGTCCCTCCCTCACCCTCAAGTTCTGTGTTTGGCTGCATCTGCCTTGCTGTGTCCTGGGCAGACCTGTGAGCTAGTTTGTGCTATAATTTGACAGGAAACCAAGAATTATGATTGTCTGTAAAAATTAGCCTCTGGGATTCAAAGTCCCATATTCATTTATCAACTCCACCCTTCATTGGTACTGTATTGGTAAAATACACTGTTCTTTTATTCCTGTTGCCAGGGCAGCACCTTTCTGACCACATCTCCCTTCCTATCTATAAATATGTATATGGCTTATGATTAAACCTGATTTATTTATTAGCTGTGTCCTGGTTTGGTTGTTTGGTTGCTGTTGTTTTTTTTACAATTTCTCCAAGAACTGTGAGGAAGGTCCTGTGTTTATGTTGTGCAGGTGAATCTAGGTAAGTGAGTTCTGGATTGAGAGCCCTGATTAGTTCTCCAGTAAGTTCTGGAAGAGCCTTTTATGTCCTCCAGACGCCAGGGGCTACACATTTTCCTGTTCGGAACAGAACTGTGTCTATACCCATATCTATCCATCAATCACCTTTTTGACCACTAACTTATATATACAGATATCTGCAGAGGCAGACAGTTACTTTTCCCTAAGCTGCCTCCAAAATGAGAGAACAACAACTCTGTCCTCCCTGCACAGAGCTGACGTGTTGATCTCTGGTGCAATTTTATGTGGTCTCTGCAGAGACTTCGCTGTTTATCTCAGCAATCTCTCCAGGTTACCATCTGTACCTCCCACTTCTGTGAGTCCTGGTCCCTCTGAGCACATCCTCACCACCCGACTACTCCCCACCCAAGTGCCTCAAGGACATGGAGTGGGTTTGAAGTTGGAATGAGAAAGGCATAAATAATGGATATTGATTGGGTTAAGGGACCCTGGAATACTAAATGAGAACTGCTTGCCCTATAGACCATGCACTTCCTTACTGACCCTGCACCTGCTCTCCCAGGCCTGCAGGATAAAGCTGAACTTTTAAAGAGTCTTCAACATCAAGTCTCTGTCCTTGTCTTATAACACTGACCTTACCATTATTTTCCTTACTTTTCCACACCTCCACAAACACAGTCTTTCCATCTCCACAAAGACACCAGATTTCCACACCCTTCCATCTTCTCCTATTCCTGCCTCTTCCATCATGGACACAAAGCCACCCAGCATTGAAAAGCAACATTGCAGTGACAACAGAGGCACCAGTGTAGGGGAGGCTGAAGACCAAAGAGCAGGTGCTCACATATGCTGGATGCCACAGGAATGCCAGTGATCTCCAGCTGCATAGTCCAGCTGGGCCAGCTAATGCTCAAGGTGAGAGGCATCTGAGAAACTGGCTGGGAATGAAGGTGAAGCAGCATTACAGTCACCCACAAAAACAAATGGCAATAAGCAGATAATCTTATTAAAGTAATCCTAGTCTTCTCATTGCATTTTGTTACTGATGGTAATTGCTTTTGAAGTTAGATTTTCATGCTCCTGAGGACATTTTTTTTTTCTTTTATTGCATCATTACAGTCATTCTATTAATATCTATATCTTATTTGGGCTCTAAAAGTGCTTACAGCCCCTAAACCAGACAGTATGTGTATCAGTTGTTTATTCACAGTTAGCAGCCATTATGTTCTGTGGAAAGACCAAGGACTGGGAAGCAGAGAGCAAGGCTACCTTCCTGCATAGGCGACATAAGGCAAGGCAGGAAGAGGAAAGAATTGTTTCTTTCCTGCTAACCACTGAATGCATCTGGCTATAGAACAGAAAAGGGAAGAGCTTCATGGGAAACTCTTATTATGTGTGTTCAAAAACTGTGAGACCCTGAAAGAAGCCAAGAAGAGGCCTACAGCCAGGTCCCAGAGGCACCACCAAAAAGAGAAACCACCTCTTTTTCTTTTTTTTTCCTTCCTTTTTTTGTTTTTTTTTTTTTTTTTTTTTTTTTTGGGTTTGTTTGTTTGTTTGTTTTGGTGTTTTTTGTTTTTTGTTTTTTCCTTTAAGATTCAAGAAACCTGCATGGAACTTACTGCAACCCAAGAAGTCATGAAAATGCACAGGACTAAGGGCAGGTCTGGAGGAAGGAATCTGTCTGGAAGAGATGCTAAGAGTACCTTTACTTGGTCTTACCTGGTGTAATTAATTTGCTTTATTCCCACAGCTACCTCATCCTACATTGCAGTATATAAACCCTGTCGCTAGTGATGCAAAGCCTTGCTTAGGGTTTTTGTGTATTTACTTTCAGGACAACAAGCAGAGACCCAGTTGAGGATCAATCACAGCTCTGGAACAGGACTAAGATTTATTTTTTATATTGCTCAACACAGCAAGATAGTCCTTGTCCTGAAGAAATTACCAATCAACACATAGGAGCTACTATAAATATTGGCAAAAATCTAATCAAGTCACAGGGTCAGAACTAATCAGGAAGGAAACAGTGATCCTGGTGAATTAAGTAAAAAACAATCTGAGGGTGGAGAGGACAGAATGAAGGCCTGTTTTGACATCCAAAGGATTAAATTAGGCTTCTGTTCTGAAGGATCCCCAGGAGAGCTGCTGCCACCAGGCCAGCCTGATGTTAGAGAGGCTTTCATGATGCAGCCTCACAAAGAGCATTGTCTCCCTGAGACCCTGGGGTCCAATATGTCTGATTGTTTGAGAGGTCAAAGGTCTTTCACAAAGGCAAGTAGGAAATGGTGGGATAATTTTTTAAAGGGCAGCAGAAGAGAGCTTCAAAAGGGTGCTCACAAAGGGTGAGCCACAGGAGGTTGTCCAGGTAAATAATCGAAAAGATAGGCTAGAATGTAAGCTATAAAATGTACCTTTCATCTTTATTTCACGCTTCTCTACGCACAACTCAAAAAGAAGACATTTTATTTAGCCTTCTTTTCCTTCCTCAAATGTTAGCCGCTGCTTACTGCTGCGTAGAACCCACCTCCCACCTCTCATTACACCTTTTTTTGCCTTAGATTTACTCTCCTGTCATCTACCTTATTATGGACTGCTTTGCTAACCCTGTCTTAGTATCTTGGCTAGGGTAGAAGGTTACAAGAAAAAGTGGTTTTGAAGTAACTGATGATTATTTAATTTGATTTGAAATCACTGTTACATTCAGGGGCTTTATTGGCATTATTGTTTCTGTAAAATTACACTGTGGCAGGCTCAGATTAAAGGATCTCCTTGAAAAAGTATAGAAAACATGATATAATGTACATTTTCCCCACTGGTTTCTATAGCAACAGCCTTTTCTCTGCTCTCAGAAAGAGCAGGGAATTTGCAGGGGGGAGATGAGTAGCAGTAGCTCTGCCCTGCTCAGATCTTTCACTTCTGAGTCCTCATGGGAAATTTTCCTCCCTTCAGTTTCTCTTATGTGGACAAACAAAGACCAACAGCCAGAGCTGCTTTGCAGACTACTCTATATGTCTTGTAAAGCTGTGGGATGGATATTTACCACAGACAAGAAAGTTTTATTGCATGATTTCCATTTCCATGATGTGATTGTCATCTGGGGCATTGCTCCTGGCACAGTGCCTGATATGGGGAATACACATGGCAAAGTGCTATGAAATACAGGTATGGTTCGAGCTAACTGTGAGCCTTCACCATCTCCACTCTTCCCTGTGCCTGTCAGGCTCACTCTGAGCCTGAGATTTCCCAGAGAACCATTTCCTTTTGCATCATGGCAACATCAGCCAAAGACCTTTCCTTGCCTCTACCACCATTTGTCATCCACAGTGAGCAGAACCACGCTAAGTCCCAGGCATCGTGTTCCTAGAAAGTTATTGACAGCTTGGAAGGAGACCAAGAGCTAGCAAGAAAAACATTTTATGAGCCTAAGGGAATTGACTTGAGTAAGCCTTAAGAAAACTCTGAAAGGGATAACTCTGTGCTATGCAGGCAAACAAACTCTGAGAGAGCCTGGCTGAAAACCCCTTGATGTATTTGAGGTGGAGATGACAACTGAGACAGCTCTTTTTTTAGAGTTGGACAGGGGGATAATCCAGTGGGAACAGGAGTATTAAGCAGGAAAATGTAGGCAAGACAGAGCAGATTTTAGAGCAGTGGAATCTACTGGAAAATTTAATTTTCTAAGAGACATCAGTAAAGTCCAATTAGGAAAAACACTGGGAAAAACACTGAAAACTACATGGGCAGCAGGTATAACCTGGTGCTGGCCGTGGGCTAGGCTGACTGAGCCAGTAGGTTTTCTTGATCCCACACACCTGTTTCTGTGATGGACCCTGAACCCAAGTCTGCTTCAAAGAAATTTCCTCAGACTATCTGCCCTCACTGCACACTCCCAGTCCCACAAGTGGAGGGTTGGTAGTTCACTGGTTCTCTCCCAGGAAACCACTAACAATAGAGACAACACTTCTTAAGTCAGACCCTGTTTTTTAGAGCATTTCCACAAAGATCCCTGGACCACTTGGAGTAAACAGCTCCTTCGGTGAATAGTCCATGAGCAGCTTTTTGTGCATTTGTTTATTGTTCAGAAGTATTTGATGACTCATTAATGCAAATGGGTCCTGTGCTTTAACTGGGGTGGTTAACTAAGATTATCAGTTCAGATTAAACAGGAAAACAAGGACAAATGAGGCCACTGTGTTTCAGGACATCATGTAGCAAAGCAAAATAACATAAAGGAAAAAAATCCAACTTGAGTATGTGTCCCCTCATTACTCTGACCTAGAGGCATTTCAGACAGACTGTATTTATTCAAGAGTGTCTTCTCACAAGCATTTGGCTTTCAGCAGTTAGTACAGAACACTAATTCACACATTAAAACATTGAATATTTTACACCTTTTCATAACAATATGTCTTGAGTCTATATTTTGAGGTTAAAAAGAAGCAAAACAAAAACCCCCTACAGCTTCCAGAGTTGTGGCCAATGAATGGGTGGTGATGGACAATTCCAGCTGCAAGAAACAATTCCTTCACACATTGGGACCTTATCTGGAAAACTAGACAATACTATTACACTGGGACTTGTGGTCTTTTTGTTCCACTGGGTACTCAAACCACACCAAACCACAAGAAACACATTTCCAGCAGTGGAGCTGTATCTTGCATTTCAGAACGCACTAGCATCAGGACTGTGACAGATCCCAACCAGTTCTTCAATGTCTCTGCAAAGCTTTCAGGAGCTTCAGAGCTAAAGAAAGCTCAAGCTGGTAAAATAACTGTGTGTTAGGTAACTTGAGTTTCTGTCTTGTTCCTCAGGTTGGAGATCTAACCACCCCTAGGAAGAGTTCTACCAGTTTCCACACCCTTTACATAAATCAGTGTCTTGGTTTCCCATCTCTGAGAGAGGGCAAATTGCACTTGTGGGATAGCTGAGAGAGGATAAACATCATCTGGATTGCGAGGCACTTGGGTACCACAGCGATGGATAAACACGTTAAAAGGTGAAGAGGCAGACCGGAAACAATAATCACCTCAATCAGCAGCTGAGCTGCTGCAGTGCCAGCTACACAGGAGAGCAATTGCACTCTGCACAATCCCTGCTTTCTGCTCTACCTACAGACTGGTTCTCTTCAGCATCTGCTGGGCTGGGAAGTCCTAAAAGCTCCAGGATTAAAATGACACTCTGGCAAGCCCCTGTCCCTCAGCCACTACCTATCTGTGTGCTAAGCAGGAGTGTGCTGTGGAAAGGTTTTAGCCCAGGGACCCTTGGGTGGATGCACAGTATACTATCTTCTCTCATCCTCTCTCTGATGGAAAAACCAGTGTCTCAGGAAAATACAGCCTTGTTAAACACAGCCTGAGGGGTTAGATGATGGCATGGGTAAGATCAGTGGCAGCGCTTTTGGTTGATCCAGGGCAGAATGTGTCATCTTTTCTGTCACAAAACAGTTTGTTCCTTGCTGGGTGGCTCACTGCCAAGGTAACAAATAGAAGTTTCTAAAAAGAAATAAAATAAAAAAGGAAAAATAAACACAGAGCAACGACTTATTCTGCAAATTGACAGGAGACTTGCCTGAGGCAATGGATAAGGGGTGACAGGGATGAACAGCTCTCTTGTGGAGTCTTATTAAAGAGAGGAGCAAAGCTCTTCTCAGATACTCTTTATGAGATGCTGCCATCTGGGAGAAATCTGGATTGCCAATTATCAGAGAGAACAATTCCAGCTGGCCACAACACTGTGAAGGTAGAAATTATCTCCTTACACAATGGCACTGACTCAGACTGCTTGCAACTTTTGTCAACTTTGGGGCAGTTACACAAGGTCTGCCATCAGCCATAGTGCTATTTATTTGTATTATGGAGTCCTGCCCACAGACCAGGACCCCATTATTCCAGAAAATATATAAATGCACAACAAATAGGAAATCCCAATGTATGCAAACACAAGGGCAGAGTCCTACTCATTATCTCCTGCCCTCCACAGCATCTGTCTTATATCCTATGATGGCTTCTACCTGTTTCCTACCAGTATCTTATATGCAACCTAAAGTGACAAGAAGCTTTTGTATGCAGCTATATTAACCCACCAATTTCCTGGTGAACATCTGAGAGCTAATTATTTCAGTGAAGACCTCAGAACTACTACATTGTGGCAGTAGCAGGATCCGGAACCTAATGTGATTTAGTAATTCTCTACCTTCAGGTGGTCTCACTGGAACAGAGAAAGCAGGTGTAAGGATTATACACTGCTTCCAAAAAGCTCATGGGATGGGTAAATTCTTTATTATTCTTGCACTGGTTCCTCACAGTGTTTCCCAGTTGTCCTTGCCAAGGAGACTTCTCTTAGGCAAACAGAGCATCTCTGTGGCTTGTTGTAGTCCAGTTGTTGTGCCAGCCCCAAGCCAGTTGTGGCTCATGGTTGTTCAGACCTAGCTCTGGACTGTGTCTTGAGACAAGCAGAGAAGCCCTGTTACACCAAGCCATCGTGAAATCTGAACCAGGGCAGGAAGTGAGGCAGCCATGCTGGCATTGCCAAGTCATGGCAAAGGCCTGCTGACTGTCCTTTCCTTTGGTGACCAGATGGTATCTCAAGGAATGTGTGCCCCTCTCCTGCCTGCGATCTGGGACCTCCCATAGATCTCATGAGAAAGAAATGCATCATGTACTGCTACGAGCAGGGTATGCACACACTTTTGAAATACAAGTTGATAGAACAGACATTTTTAGATTGATTTAAAATATAACACCTACAGAATTTAAATCTGAAAGCAGTGAAAAAGCACAACGACTCCTCAGTAAGCCCTTTGTAGAGCTGTAGTCCAAGCAAGAGCTGCTATTTCACCTTGACCTCCCAGAGAGAAATACCTCCAGCACAGGCTTTTAGAAAATAGTTCACAGTACCCTAAAACTTTGTTTCCTCCCTCCACAGGATGATCATTGGAGAAAGGACTGCCCTTCCATGGTAAAACCCTGACAGATGAAAAAGAATCCAGCCAATGGAGAGAGCCCTGGTGGCAGCAGAATGATGTGCTCTGCTAGACAGTGAGCAGATGTGTAAGAAATGAACACGCTTGACTCAAAGGAGAGCCTTACGGATGTCTTCTATCCCTGCTTGAGATTTCACATCTTCCCCAATGAATTTTCTCTTTTCAGACAAGAATTCTGCCAAAGAGGAAAATGTCTGAAAGCACCTCATTAATTAAGGAGCCTTGAGTTTTGATGATTTTCCATGAAACTTCAGACTCTGAATTGACTTCTGAAAATGAAATGAGCTTAGGCTCACTTAAGCACTTTTTCAACTTCATCCAAATTGGTTGAGTGAAGAAGGAACATTTAAGAACTGAGATTTATGAGGAGGAAATATTGTTTTGAAACAAAATTCCACTAAAAAGAAAACTGAAAACATAAGTGACTTTGCTTGAGAGGTGCTTTAGTAGTGAAGGTTTTCTCAGCAAAACAAGAACTGAGAGGCCCTTCTGCTTTGCCATTCATTAACATTAGAAAAACAAATTTAAAAAAGAGAAGCTTTCTGTTTCTTAAAAGAACTAAGAAAAGGAGTGTATTCCCAAGTGAAATGTTTAGTTTTAATTTTTTCCCATGGCATCTTTTTGTCAACCAAGAATTAAAAGAAAATGGAGGGTAGAACTCCAGGAATAATCTGTGCTCCCACCTGCATTTGTCTGGCTCTGTATTCCCTACATCTACCTTTTACCTCACTGGCTATAGGAGAATATGAAGGAAGAACATATAAAGCAGCCAATTTTGTTTTGACTAGAGGTATGTGGGTCCTGACCCCAACACAGTAGAACATCATCAGCAAGTGAGTGATAAAACGATCTCTAAATTAGTTCTATGGTTTGTGTCTGCCACTATTCTTAACTAGGAAGGTCCTGTCCTCTTCTATTCACTCCAAGTTTTTATGAAAAGCCCAGAAGGGAAAGAGAGTACCTGTTATTTCTAGCCCTGGTAAACTTCAGGTGAAAGCTTCCTCTTTTTTCTGCTTAGCCAGAATGAAGAGGGAATCAAATGTCTCTGTTGAGCTGGGCTGATACTGCCAGATACTTCCTTATTTTGCATGTCAGACTCATGCCCTGTCCTCATCACCTGCATGTTGTTGTTACTGCAGTGCCATGTTTGTACCTCCTTGATGGCTTTTAGTCCATGACCTTGATGTATGCTGAAGCCTGCAACGAGAGTCTCCACAGATACAGACACAGTCTCCACAGCCTATTCCCTTTTGGCATGTCTAGGGAGGAGACTGAGGAGAAAAAGTCTTTTTGTATCCATGGCACAGTGACTCTTCTCTGCAATATGTTGTGTTCCACCTCAGAAAGCCATCAGATGTCATTTCATGCCATGTCACACAGAGCGACAAATTACTGCTGGAACTGAGGACTTTCCCCTGTCTTGTCTTGCTTCACATAAGTCAACACTGATGCCAGGCAAAGCATTAGAAACTGTATGGTAAACAGCCTAGATCACAGGAATCTTTCTGAAATTCCAGGCTACAGTGCTTATCTTGTCTGTGTCCCATACAAGACAGAACTGTTTTGGTCTGCAGAGAAATGAAACTTTTGATAATACTCTAAAAAGGGACTTGTGATATGCTCCAACAGATGCATGGTGTTTTCCAACAAGTCCATTGTAGGGCACAGTCCCAGACCATCCCAGAAATAAGTGTACAGCCAGCCAAAATGACTTTAACTTCAGAAGTGAGAAGTCAAGTGAGAGCAATTTGGAAGTCTGGCAGTGCTACACCAGGGCAATTATGCAAGACTTGCTTGATAAACAGTGCTATGTTCAAACAGTTTGGTTCTGGGGTACTTAGACAAAAGTACAGCTGAGCCCAGAGTTTAGGGTCAGTAGCCTCAGAGGGACCAGACTATGTTGGCACAACCCTAACAAGGTTCCAGGGCAAGTTTAGGGACAAACTGGACTTTGAGACCATGCCAGCAAGGCAGCAACCTCACAAAGGCCTGACATACGATAACTGGTCCCCTAGTTGTCCGCTGTGACAGGAAACATCAGAAGCTCATCCCTTGACATGACTCCAACTGAATATGGGCATTAAGCCAGAAACTGCTCTGTGGTGGGATGTACAGCCTGCCTCTTTGCCAGGAACTGAGTATGTCAAAAAAGGCCAGGCCAAGGGTGACAAGAGTCGATCTTCAGGTTACCCCACTACAGTGAAAGACAATTTACTTCCTGAAGCCTGGAAGGGACAGACAAGAGAAAAAAACAAAAAAGTGGGCAAAACATGGGAAAAAATAAGCAGATGGGGCTGTCACAGGGTGAAGACTGTCCTGTGGACAGGAAATGTCTCTCTGGAATAGTTTCAAAAGTTTCGTTTTCTGCCTGTGTTCCAGAGGCCAGAGGCAAGAGCCTGACTATTTTTAAAGATAAGTTTGACGCATTATGAAGGACCTTGTGTGACATGATAGGATGTTGCAGTCAGGAAATGGACACCCTGACCCAGGAGAGGCATTCCAGCACCACACTCCTGAGCTTGGGTTCTGGCTGCTACAAGCTTCACTCTCTTTCTCAAGAGGAGATGGGAAAAGAAATTAAAAAATCCAAAAGCCAAACCTTTCATTTTACTCAAACAGAAATAAGTCAGAAGGAAACAGGAAACTTTGAGAAGCAAACTCAGATGAGCAAACAAATATCTAAGGGTGTATGTATGTCAGATGTCCTCTCTAACTGAGTAGTGGTGCTAATCCTGGGTTCTGAGGTTTGACATCAGGCCAGCAGTAGTAGCTGGGCTCCAATGGCCTATGACTTGCTGAGTTGATGTGAAAGCACAAGCCCATGCAAGGTATTCCAAAAGTCTGTGCCTCCAATTAGGCTGTGAGAACATGCTGCCAGGGTGAGCCCATACTAGCATGTAATCTGATGCAGGCCCAAAAAGCTGGAGGTGTTGATCCTGAATGCTAAACAAAAACACTGGAAACTAATACCCCAAAGACTTGGTCTTTTGTATCTTACCATTAAACTTGAGAAGCTGAACAGTGGTTTAAAGAGACAACTTACCTGTTGGAGCTATAGGTCTCATGCTTGGCTAGAAGTCTTGACTGCTTTCCCCAGCCTGGGGACCACAGCTTCAGAGTCCTTTCCTGGTCACAGAAACAGCAAATGCACATTCAGGCAAAAGGACACTACAAAACAGAAGCCACCAAGAAAGCTGGGACAGTTTCCCACCTGGACAATTACAGTCTCCAGTGTTCTGCTAGGAAATGGGGTGACACAAGCCTCTGTCCTGCAGATAGGAACACACTGTATGGGAGATTTCCACTGGGTGTTTCTTTTTGCTCTGGTCCATCCGGATTTATTCTGCCTCCATCTTCCCTTCTTCTCTGGTCCATTGTCACCTCCCATCCTGACACAGAAGAAAGGGCTTTAAGGTGGAAGCTGTGTTATAGAATTCACAAAATCAAATGCTCAGAAGCAAGAGACGTCTTGGTCACATTAAAAATTAAATGGTGCCAGGTTGTGTTCTCAGACTCCAGAACTGAATCACCCACTCTTAAATTATAGTACATTCCCTGTCACTTTTTGACCCAGACCAAGGAGGGGTTCTACCAGGCAATGTCTTTAAACTGTCTGTGATTTAGCCCGGGCCAAGAACAATTCTTCATAAGGAGTTTGCAGCCAGCCAGCCTCTTCTGGAAGGTAACGACATTTAATGTAAGTAAATGCAGACCTTTCCATTCCAGTTGGTTTCAGTGCCAAAGAAAGATCTTACATTTAGTTTTCTAGTACAGCTGTAGCCTACAGTATTGTTCAAGGAGCAGGGCAGAAAAGACTACAGGGTTTGGAAATATCTCTCATGCAACCTGCTTATAGTGTGAAACAACATCGTCCTTCACATCTCTGTGACAAAGAGAGCTGTGGCTGCTTCCTTCATCTCTATCTCTGTTTATTAAATGGCTCATTGGTAAACTCATGGGAATAAACTACAACAGGCATGAAACTCACCTTTATGGAAGGTAAAGCAGAGAAACAGCAGCACATTTCTGTGTCTAGGGCTCTGGAGTAGCAAAAAATATAGGTAGGGGGGAGGAGGAAAGGAAGACTGCTCAAAAAGAAATGAGATATGAGGGCAGGTCACACAGGGCAAGGTTGCTGACTCTAACCATGAGTTAAGGGTCTTGGGCCAATTTACATTGCCCAGCTGATGCTATTCAAAAAGCTTACATGTACAGGCAAGTCAAGCTACAAACTTTCAGCTCCATTCATCTTTTGCATCAGAAGTACTTGGAGCACAACAGCAGTAAATTAGTGCCAGCTCTCCCACTGAGATAATTCAGAGGATCTTTTCCTGCCCAGCAGGGTCTGATTTTTCATGTAGATTCCATATTGTGATTAATATGGAGGCATTTTCTCATGTAACAGGGGGGAAAAAACCCAAAAATACTCTAAAATCTTCAACAAATAGGGCTTTTTTGGAGAAAACTTGCTTTGTTTCTTCTTCTCTTCTCAGTGAACTATTAATTTAAATGAAAAACTGTGCCTGCAATGGGCAATGATGCAAAGAGATGGATTGATCCACCCTATTTCACTCTTGCATACCTTTTGGGGAGCATGTACCTTCTGAGTGAGACTTGTCAATCACCTTGGTACTTGATATTGTCCTTACCTCCCACACCACTGATTAGTGTCACTCACTGAACGAGCAGAGAGGGCGCGGAGGCAGATTCTGCCAACAGCAAGAAGCTTACTTCAAATCAAACTTGCAAAATACAGCCTAAGATTCATGCCATGTAGGTGGAGGGAGGAGGAGAGGAACACATCTTTTCCTTGAAGGACTCATGGCTTCATGGCTGCTTTTTTAACTTGTAAAAAATAAACTGTCTAGTTTAAGGAGGAAAAGAGAGAAGGTAGGTTGGTTTTTAGGACCACTGTGTGGTAGTAAAACAGCACAGGGTGAAGGGGTGAGGGATATACCAGGAAACTGCACCACTTGTGGAGGGTCTCTGTGAAAGCAGGTCACCCAAACCCATTTACCAGAGACAGCTAGATTGTTTTTATGAAATAATTTCCACATGGCAGGAGCCCAAGGGACTCTGCAATGTGATGGAGAGGTAGGGAAGGAAGAAGGAGAGAAGTGGGAGGCTGGTTTTCATGTCTGCATGTTGACAGCCAACATCTTGGAAGCTTGATGGAGAAGTCTTCTGCTAAATGTTGGCCTAAGAAGAGGTGACACACGGTAGCTAGAAATGGTGTGGAGCTGCAAAGAACTGAACTGGTATCTCTCCAAAGCTTGAGCATGCCGGGGAATTGGAGCTGTGTTCACATCCTATGAATGGTTAATTTGGATGTTATGGAGTTGAAAGGAGTGTTGGAAGGTCCTAAATTTTATCTGGCTGCAAACAAAGAACAGGAATTATACCTCAGACTGGGGTGTGACAGAAATCTGTGTTGCATAGTGGTTATTCAGTGCATTTGGAGGCAGGACTTGTCTGGAGTGGGACAGAGATTTACCTGTATGGCATGGGTCCCACCTTCTGCAAAATCAGGCTGTTAATATTGCTGAAATAGGTACTGTGAGGCTTAGGAATGCTTCCAAAAGGGTCCAGGGAATACCTAACACTCCAAAGTCAAACAACAATGAGCCCCCACCACTTCCACTGATGGCAGTGAGATCTGAGTGGAGGAAGAGAGTAGGGGATGTTTGCAATGGGGTTGGACTGGGCTTTTAAAAGAGCCATATCATTGGAGTGTTATGAGCTTTGACATCTGCAGGATGAGGAGTCTGACAGGTAAATTTTGATGTGAGATAGGAAGCCTTAAGGGAAGTGGACGTAAAAGGCAATGGAGAGCTGGGAGAGAGCTCTTAAGAGTAGGGACAGATCCTCCTGCAGTCATTCAGGGGTAAGAGACTACTTAGAGCAGTAGCTGCTCATCCCAGCATTAGCCATCAGCCCCCAGCCAGAGTGTGTCAGGAGCCCCAGCCAGCGTCACCAGCCCTGGCAGAGGCAAGGGCAACTGCAGGAGCAGGGCTGCCCTGTGCCTGTCCTGCCTACACCCAGACCCACCTCCTCTGGCTTCAGATCCTGCACTAACCTGGCACATGGACTTCCAGCCCCCTCTTGGGCCACTAACTACAACCCACAAAGCCACCAGAACCATTAAAAGGCCATTATCTGAATACATACTATTAGGGATTACAACACAGCTTGATTCTGCACCCTCTGACACTGCCAACAAAGCCCTGCTTGGGCAGCAGTCCTTTTCAAGGCATGGATGGGGTTCTCCACATGACGTTCACACTTTCAGGCACTGATCATTTCACTGCCAAACAAAAGCCATACAGCTGGATTCCGTGCACAAATGACTCCATCTAGAAATAGATGTCCAATTAAGGGAAAAGATGCTTCCAAAAAATCATTTTGTTTCCTACAGTTTAGAAGCTTTCTTTCTTTTTTTTTTTTTTTTTTTAAATTGACTTTTCATGTTAATCAGCTTGGGGTTGGTTTATTTTTAACTGAGTCTGTAAATTCCTACACACTAAGCCCCTAATACAGAAAGAACAGAATCTGCTATTTATTTTTGTTTTTTTAATTGCAGAACAGCTATCACATTTTCCACTCCATCTTTTGTCTCAAAGACTTTCATGCCATTGTAATTCAATAGACCTAAGATCTGTTTTTAAGGGAAGCTGCAGAGCTCAGAAGATCCAGCACCAAGCAGGCCCTGTGAGTTTTTGAGTGCTCTTAAGGACAATCAAGAGAAGTAAAAAGTTTTAAGATGAGGTTAGTGCAATGATCTAGTTTACATCCCTGATGAAATGCATCCAACAGTCAAACAAATTACCTGTAATGGGGAAAAAAGAATGAGAGTTTACAGAACAGATCATTCTGCCCAGCAGAGATCCCTACAGCCTCATGGAAAATCATTCCTTGGAGCTGATGAAGACAACAGGACACATGGAGAAAGGAAAGGGAAGCTGCTTAGAGCAGGTTCATGCCAGGCAGGTATAATTTCTTGGTCTGTTTTGGTGCCACATCTTTCTTCTGGGCTCATCCGTGTTCAATGGCTCAGGACCACCACTCTTCAGTAAATGCTGGAGTTTGATGGAGAGGAGGGTCCCCATCCTTCCCAGGCCTCCAGGAACCAAAAAGCCTCCTGGAAAAGCAGTTTTGCCAGTGTTGGGCTGGAATTGCCCAGCTGGTTTGGCACTGGCTTTCATCAGGATTTCCACCCTCTTGCATTTCATTGTCCCTCACCTGCAAACACCTGAGCCTTTGGTACAGGGCAACCAAAACCACAGGAGAGGCCAGTGGGGCAGGTGGAGGTGTGAGTGCCAGAGGATGGAAGGAGGAGAGGGGAGATTGGATTCTCCTACACCACGTTCTGTATGGATTAGAGCCACGCTGTGTGTCAGCGCTGACCCTCTCTTGCGGGTGAGGAGAGGGGCTGGGGATGTGAGTGGGAGCAGCAAAGGGATGGCCCAGCAGGATTTCCCAGCCGGGGGCTCTCCTGGGAGCCACCCTCACGCTCCTCCGCCAGGGCCGGGATCCCACCGGGATCTGCGCTGCACACTCGCCTCCACCCTCACCCACAGCTCTGCACAGCGCCCCGGGCTGTCTGTGGGAGACCATGGGGAACGGGGTGCAAGAAGCCAAACAAAAGCAAACCAGCAGAAAAAAAAAGAAAAAAAAGAAAAAAAAAAATCACCCGCCCCCTCTCGGCGGGGGCGCGAGGCGCGAGGGCGCCATCTCGTGGCGGCTCCCCCTCAGTGACGGCCCCGCGCCATGTCCGCGCCAGGGCCCTCGCTTGTGCCCAGAACTGGCTCCAAGCCCCCCCGAGCTACCACCAAAATGCGAATTCCTGCACAAAATGCAAAATTCTGAGGAAGTGGATTATTTGGAGGGTGGGGGAGTTGAACCGCCGGGAAAGCGCTTCCCACTATTGCAGCGGCAGTCATGCCCCCGAGCAGCGGGTTGGGAGCGTCCCCTGAACGGCGGCTCCCACCCGTCACACGGCCCGAGCCAGGGAGCTGCAGCTGTGCAAACACGGCGGCTCCTGGGGCAGCCCCTCGGCCCCAGGGCTCGGAATGCTTCTGCGGCTCCCGGCGGCCCAGCCTTCCCACTGGGCCGGGGAGGAATTTTCTGACAAAACACGCTTCAAATCAACAAATGTCAGTTTGTTAAACATCGTGCTTTAACCGCTGTGAAGTCAGGTGGCGAGCTGGTAACTAAAAACCTCAGTAACCATTCCTTTGCTGCATATGCCAGGTGGGAAAATTCTCAGCTGGGGAATTGGATATTGCTAAGGTCTTCATCTATGGGCAGCTTGTCTTGGCAGTGTTGCAGGAAGGTTCACATGACCAATCATGGAAATTCTGGTCAAAGGAAGAGGGAAGGCAAAATAAAAGTCCTTGTGAGCAGCTGTCAGGCAGCTACTGTCCTTTGTAGCTCACCTCAGAGTGCTTGGCTCACATGCAAAGAAACAATCATGGCCCCAAAGCTAAGGAAGTGAAGACGATGAAATGAGTTCTCAAGTTTTATTCCGAGCATGGTTCTGAAGTGCAGCAGCAGAACTGAAAGCTTTGGTGCCTTCATCTCTGAATTAATTGTTCTTGACCTTCTTAGTCATTGGACTTGATGCAATGAGTCACAGCTGACAGAGTATGACCATTTGCATTTGAACTTTTCACAAGGAATGGTTTGATGCTGTTTGGCTTGACTGGAAATCTGGCAATCCAAACCATTATATCTACCAAAACAAGGGAAGTCTGTTGTGACAGTATCAACCACTACATCTTATGTATAACTAAGTGCTCCTCAGATGATATTAGAAAAATAGATTTGGGGGTTTTTTCTTTAGAAAGTAGTAGAGATCATCTGTATTATCTGAGGTCATTTTTTCTGTCCTTCAATACAGCATGGCTAAAGAATTTCTCTCCATAAACTTCAAGTTGAGTTCACAATGAAGCTAATGTCAAGTGTGTCATTTGGGGTTATTTTCTGCAACTGAATCCAGTTTTGTTGAAATGCTCATCTCCTTTCTCTGACTGTTTTGTAAGCCAAACCACCTCCTATCTTGTCACCATCTACTTGCTAGAATCACTCTTTGAAGTCCTTTGTGTCATGGTGCCTACTCCTACAGACTGAGCACGCTGTCTTTCACAATTACCCACAGGAGTTATGTGAAGAACAAGTAGATCCATTTCAGTGTATTTTGTGTCTGACAGTTTAAAGCTGTGTTGAGTATATGAGGCCATGTAATGAAATCGTGTCACATTACCTTGTGCAGCAGGATGGAGCATCTGGAAGCAAATGAGCAAAGTCTGTCCTTGGTTGAAGTGACTGTCCTTTTCTGGAGCAGGTGAAGCCTACAAGAGAAACAGCAGGAGCCAACAGCTGCATGTCAGGCAGGCTGTGCTTACACCCAGCTTTTCCAGAGGAACTTTAGAAGCTGCACTACAAAACTGGATGTGGTCTTCAGTTACATCAATACAAAGGTAAACCTCCAGCAGAAGTCAGTCAGGTGACTTAAGGAATGATGGCCATGCTTTTATTTTTTTACATTCATGGGGAGTGACACAGATTAATTTTACCTTACTGGGAAATTATCTCAGTGCAACCATTACTGGCAACAAATGTCAGCTCAGCAAGGTTGTCTACAGAGCACAGACTATTTATCTTTGGTCTCTTGTGCTTTATCCAAACACTCAGCCATTCCCCCGCTTGTTATAATAAAGGTAGTGCCTCAAATGCATCAAAAGTTTTCATTAAGGAAATTGTGGGGTTTTGGTGGGTTGTTTCTTTGGGTTTTCTTTTGGATAAATGATGTACTTTAGAAGGCTGGGGAAGATGCTCTACAATGAAACTCTGAAACCAGTCATCTGAATGTGGAATGACATAGCCCACCACCATGTCTGTAATAAAGAAGCATGTTAAATCTCAAGATATAAATGTCCTTTCCCTTGTTCCATTTCTCATTTCAGTGTCTAATCAGATCTCCAACATCTGGCTAGATGCTGCTGTGTGAGCGACTGTTTCACATCTGGGACATTGGACAGTAACAGTGAATTGAATGGAAGAAAGAGTCTGAGCCAGGAATCCCAGCTTTATAGCAATCTTGGTTTGAAAAGAACTTTAGGATTTACTGAAGAGTTGGGAGGAAGAAATCCCATATCCTTGGGCCAAACAATATCTCTTCCAGTAATGCATGTGACAACATCCCAAGGAAATTATGACAAGAAAGAAGAAATAGTCAGTGCTAGTTAAAGTGGGGTTTTTTTCCCTTTCCCATTTTTCTTTGTTCAGTTTCCCAGAGGATTCCTTCTTGACCCTTGTGCTGCGGTACCAAACATGACTCAAACTTCTACTTGACTAATGTCACCATTTACAGTCTTTCTCTGCAGCCTGGGTGGGCAATATGCTTCTGTTTCTGTCTCTGTCACAGGCCAAATCCCAGTTACTCAGGGAGAAATAAGCAAATGAACAAGTGATCTCAAGACAACTAGTTTAGGCTGTACTGGGGAGTTGCATTAATTCCTCCACAGAACACAGAATAGTCTTCTCAGGACACAACAGTATACAGCTTAAGAGTGGAGCAGAACTTGGTATCATCCCTTGTCACTGCACCACTCAGCTTGGTGTCATCTGCAAAATTGCTGAGGATGTGCTTGATCCCACTACCTGGGCCATTGCTATTAAATTGTACTAATATTGAACAGTTTTGGTCCTTGTATGGACTTATGAGCGATTTCTATGGACTTCTGACCACTCCTCAAGGGTCAGTACACACTGCAAGGACACCACTCTGCCCTCTTAGGCATATCTAGTGCATCTTTTGCTCTTTTCTCAGTTTGCTCCAGTCCCACTCCAATAATAACAACCTAACAGGGAACAACTCCTGTTGTAAATATGAGCCTTGGTTTACACAGTAATTTGTACCAAAATATTTCCTATCCAGAATTCTTAATAGCCATCTATGATATCCTACTAGGCAGAGAAACCTTGCACTTGGCCAGCTCTGACACCAGTCAGCCAAGTGCAGATATGAGATTTAAATAAAACAGTTCGTTAAGGGAAAAAAACCCAAAACCACAAACAAACCAAAGCATTTCAACAGTTTCCCAAATAAAAATATCTGGCTGGTCCCCCCTGGTTTCCTGCAACACTTACCCACCTATGCAGCTTCATAGTTCTTGTTTAAGGATCACTTGATGAGATGAGAATGAGTTTGCTGCTGTTAACAGGGGACCATGGCTGGCAGTCATACCACATGGATTTAGCCATGACATGTTTGAGGATGCAGAGCTAGGCCACAGGAAGAGCAGTGTCTCCTCCTTGAATGCCCCATAAGGGGGAAAAATGAAAGAGAGGGAATATGAAGCAGGGACTGTAAATGGCAGTAAAGCTTCCCCAGGAAACCTAGCACCAAGCCCCAAACCACTGAAGAAGGAGACAAAGCCCATGTGGCAGGAATTGGGTAACTGTTGCTGAGCAGAACAGAGCTCACCCTTTGCACAGCAACACGAGCTCATTTTGACTGATTTCCATGGATATCTGCTTCTACTACATCTGCTGTGGGGAATTGCAGTTTGAAGGCTTTAAATAGATCACACTTATTGCCACAAAAGGCACTAATAAAAGGGGCTCATACTTCAGCTGATGAATAGATGCAGAACTGATTTCCAAGTTTGTACTGCATCATGAGCAGAAAAAAATCACTAATCCTAAGCCTGTGGCAAAGAATTTCCTGCATGAATCCGGGTCTTTGAAAGGTCTCACACCCACTGAAATTGATGAGTATTGAGAGGCCGTGTACATTTGGGACTCTGGAACAAAACATTTAGTTCTGTGTATTAACTATAGCCTTTGTGCTGTACATACACACATGTACACCCACACACACACACTCTCATCACAGACTTAATTGTAGGTAACTGTAGGTAAGCACTTCCAACAGGAGGGAAATTAAATGCCCAAAGAAAGGATATTCTTTACATTTATTTCTAAGATGCTCTGTCCTCAAGATACAAGTGATGTGTCACTCCTCTCTCTCAATAGACACTTTCCAGTATGTATTATCTCTTATCTCACCAACACCAGTACTTGGAAGGATGCTGTACTCTGCAGCACTTACTCTGTTTTGGTCTATTTCTAACGTTGAGAAGCTCTAGCACACTTTTCTCCATAATTAGCCCCTTTACTGAGGGTGGTGCAGTGTTGTCCATCTCCAACCTGACCGTAGATGGAAGGAAAAAGCATTGCCTCCATTTCTACTTCTTCCCTACTGTATGTTGCCAGAAGAATTGGAACTGAAGACTTCCCAGTTATGAGCCACTGTGTATGAACAGGGATGTGATGCAGCTGGGAAAGGAAATGTTTCTCGACCATCCTCCATGAAATTTGTGCATTCCTTCCAGCCAGGCACAGCTGCAAGCTATCCTCAAAACAGAGCAATAAGGAAAGAAAACCCTCTTTCTCTTGTTGTACTCACTGAAGAGAGCTGTGAGTGTGGGTAGATCCAGATGTTACCGTCAATGAGGTGGGAGGAGAGGTTGGAAGCATAGCTTGCAGGAAAAACAACCCCAGACTCTCTGAACACCACACAGCAGGCTGTCACATAGGCTGTTGTTCCCAAGCAGCCTCATGCTTTGCAATATGTCACTTAATGCTAGGCACAGAAATATCTTCTCCCTCCTCTCTCCATTTTTCTTCTCAAAGAGAATGCCCTTGGGGAGGAGTGGTAACCGCCTCAAAGCTGTATGAAGGCTTTTAGACAGCCCTGGTTAGAAAGACTGGTAGAAATACTCCAGGCTGAGCCACTTGCCCAGGACTCCAGTACACCAAGAAAGAGTTTGGTGGTTTAAAAGGATTCAGCCAGCCATGTGTTGAGTGAGGAGGACTAGCTAAATACAGTCAGTATGAAAACCAGCACTGGGTTTTTTGTTATTTTTTAAAGCCTACTCCTTTAGAGCTTAGGCACATGAGCTAGGCAGGGATCCCTCACTGAAACCTGGTCTCCTGAAGTCAAGCCCTTTCCAAAATGGAAAGGCACAGCTCATTTTTAAAAGACCAAAGAATTATGAGCTGAGTTATCTATGTGATAAAAGGCATGCACCTGAATCTTGTTCACTAGTCACACTATTGGATGGAGGTAGCTGGAACAGCATTTTTTGGAGGCTGGATTAGACAAAATATGACAGGATCTGCCAAAGTAGGCAGAAGAAGGTTACTTCCATGGACTATAAATTAAGTTAGGCAAATGAAACCTGGATGGCTTAGACCCACCCAAGATGGTGGCAAAATGTTAGAAATCAAGGAGGGGATTGCAGATTAAATTGTAAGCATGTGCATAATTACACAGGAAGATCTGAGGTTCATACACTAGGTTCTCTTCTGCTGGTGCCATATTTAGATATCCATGTCCTTTATTATCTCAGTCTGGGACTCTTCTTTTCTTTGGAAGTGAGAAGGTTGGCAATTTCCCAAGTGCCACCATAGTGCATAGTTTATCTCCAGAGAACTTCATTTCAAGTTCAGCCCCACAGTCTTTAGACTGCTTCACTTTGCATGTAGCATCTGTAATCTCTTGGGCTATTTACACTGCGCCCGCATTGTGACTGCACATCTATACACAGGATGTCCTTGGCAACTGCTAAAACTCAACCACTTCAAAGCAAGAACTGCTCACTGGCAGATGGCACAACTTCACATGTCTTCCTACACAAAAAGATCACAGGCATCCACTGCCCTGCAGCCAGCAGCCTGACCTAGTGGACAGCTGAATGAAAAAAGCCTGAAAACAATGTACTCATGCCTCTCTGCCTCAGTTTGCCCTCTCTAAAATGGGCTTAACTGCACAGTCATGTAGATGGATAGCCTTTAACTAAAGTCTAGGCTAAGAACAGTAGAGCAAATAACTCAGGCATATTGTAAGAGGGGTGCTGTTTCAGTATTTTGTAGACTGAGAGTTTTAAACTGGATGAAACTGTTATTAATTACCATTAGAAATTAGAACAGAGCTTGTCCCTGATGACACTTACAGTCAACAAGTTTCTGATCTAAAACAGATAAGGGAGCTATGACTCTGCTCAACTAGAAAAACCATAGTAGGAAATATGTTAAAAATTATATTCTAATTACTCTTCTTGTTATGAGCTAGCAATTTGTGACTGTTATGAAGAACTCCATTTCATGACAGAGGATTTTGACTGAAAAAGAAAAAAAAAATTGATGACTTCATACACTGAGAGATCATTTCTCATCAGTAGAGGGAACAT